>NC_140171.1:122651885-122881885 GCF_963971535.1 Notolepis coatsorum
TGTCGTCACATGCTGTCTCAGTAATTACCCTGATTGTTGTCACCTGCCTGTAATTATGTCACTGGGGCTGATTGGGTCTGCTGGCTGTACTGAGGCCTTTATAGTAATACTTTGCCCTTCTCTCCCTGTCGGTTCTTCAGCAGTGTTACTGGGAACAGCCGTCCACGGGCAGAAGTCGGATATCTCGCCTGTTATTTAAGCATTACATCACGCGCAGGAGTGGTTTGTGAACAATAAACCATGCCTAGGGGTGGTTGTTAGGCCCGAGGCGCAGCCGAGGGTCGTTAGACCCCCCTAGGCATGGTTTATTGTTCACAAATCACGACTGCAAGTGGTGTAAAGCTTTTATACAACTGCCACATTCATCCAACCTTATTGCTATACAATAAACACACATTAATCGAAGATTTATTGAAAAAACCATCCGCCAGAAAAAGTAGTTCCCACAACTACAAAAAAGACAATTTGCCTCCATGTGGAAGCAGCTCGGAAGTGCATCCAACCAACTAACACATCCAACTGTGTATTATTGGAATGATTGAGAGAAGTTGCCTCATGTGGAAGCAGCTCGGAAGTGCATCCAACCAACTAACACATCCAACTGTGTATTATTGGAATGATTGATTGAACATTTTATTACCAGATGCAGAATGGGTACAATACAGTACGGCTCAATACACACAATTGTTAAGGGGATGCAGACCTACTTTCTATAGAACTTCATTCTTAGATGCTTCTATAGAAAGTAGGTAAAACAAATTAAAAAGTTTTCTTTGCCCTATAGGAAAAAAAAGTTTTCTTCGCCCTATTTTTTTATTTATTTTTTTAAACCTACTGTAGAGGGCCTAAACTTAACCAGTTGGAAACCAAGCGTACAGTAATACAATTAGCAATCAATCAATCAACTCAATAGGCCATGCTCACTTAGAACAGCGTCGGACAGTGTGAGAGTGAGGGCTGCAGTCAGAGAGAAGGAAAAAGAAATTGAAAAGAATATCGCAAATTAATCAATCAATCAATCCGATTTTTCTTTTGTTCTGTATTGAATCATGACCCATCAATTACATCATCCAACATTGTTTAAAGGACTAAGACATTCGCTGTGACAGAATCGCTTCATATTTAGTCGTTAGGACGCTATCATTGTTAAAGATTATTGTGCGCCATCTTGTGATCCGGCGGATTGATGTGATGTGATTCGGTTGTGGGCGGGTCCTGGGCCAGCAAGCGTGGACTGTTCGCAATACATACGTGTAAATGGACTGTTTCAGCCAATCAGAATCGAGAAATGTGCATGCCGTTGTATAACATGATTTAAGTTATCCTTGCTTTAGGTCGAGAAGTCGGATCTCTCACCGCCCTTTTCTCTTTTGTTGTTTAAGTTCTCTTCTAAGTATCCTTCCTTGTTACTACTTCCTGCTTTACCTGGTAAAGTATTGTTATCGCTCAAAGTGTTTCTGATAATAAAAATAACACATATTCGAGAAGAGCAGCACCCTTTCCGTCTCCATTCTTCCATGCCATACTTGAACTCAACATTCTTACCTGGATTCCTAACAGAAGAACCAAACAAACAAACATGAGTTCCATTGAGGAATTGTGGGAGGAGCTGGAGGTGCAGAGAAGGCAGCTGAGCGTCGTCACCACCCGTCAAGGAGAAGTAGGATCCGAATTAACTCGCTTAGGAGCCCTGTCCATTGATGCCCAGGACGGGGTATCCAGGGCAATGTCTGCAGCCAACTCTGCGTTAGCGGTGGCTAACGCCGCTACCGTAACATCAGCTGACGCAGTGGCTGGAACAGCGCGTCACGTCGGGGAGGAGGGGACGCTACATCCTGCTATCCATCGAGAGGTTCGTGAACCACGCCTGCCACCACCAGAACACTACGGGGGAGCCCCTGTAGGTTGTCGAAAGTTTGTTACTCATTGCTCATTAATCTTTGAATTACAACCGCTCACGTTCACTACCGAACTATCCAAGGTAGCATAATTATAATCACTCTGCTTACAGGTCGGGCTCTTTCTTGGGCTACTGCGGAATGGGAAGTTCGGTCGACGGTCTGCCACAGCGCGGCTGCCTTTACCCGGGAGTTGCGACGTGTGTTCGATACCTCCCGGGTAATTTAGGTATCGTGTTGCGTGTTGTTTCTACAGGGGCTCGTATGCAGGACGAGATGGCGTCACGTGAGCTCCCCGAGCAGCTGGAGGGAATGATCAACCTGGCGATTCGTCTGGACAATCGCCGCCGTGAGAGAGGCCGCGAGAGGGAGGCTTCGTTTCAGGTACTCTCGCACCCTCCTCACGGTGACGACAATTCTTTTAATTTTTCACGGGATACTTTGGGGGATGAACATATGCAACTGGGGGCTATGCGTCTCTCGGACACAGAGAGGCAGAGGCGCATCGAACAAAAACGTTGTTTTCACTGTGGGCGCACTGGTCATCTTCTCAATAACTGTCCTGCGGTATCGGGAAACGGGAGGGCTCGCTAGTCCGGGGAGGGGTTCTAGCGGGTGGGTTATTCTCCTCTGTCACTGATGAGTCACGCACCTTTTTTGATGTCACGGTTGGGTGGGGGGATTACATACAGCAGGCTCGGGCGCTAGTGGACTCTGGAGCTGCAGGCAATCTAATGCATGTGGGGTTAGCACAGGAGTGGGGGGTGCCTTTAGAGACCTTAGAGAACCCCATTCCTGTGCAATCCCGGGACGGTCAACTAGAGATGTTCCGATACCATTTTTTCCTTTCCGATCCGATTCCGATACCTAAGCTTTGGGTATCGGCCGATACCGATACTTATCCGATACCAGTGCATACATAAAAAAAAAAAAACGATTATATAATTTTTTTATAAATATAATATATATATATTTTTTTTAACAAATACTGTTTTATATATACTGTTTTTTAGTCATAACTAGAAAGTAATGGTATTTATTCAACAACAGGTGATTGTATAGATTTGTATTAGTATCATTAATCAATGAGTATGGGGCTTCAGCACTGCAGATATACCCTACTCCAATGATCCACACGGACATTATACGTTGCTGCACTCGCTACCCACTGGCTCTGCAGATATACCCTACTCAGTCTGTCTACAAGGCTCCGTTCAGTAGCAGTCGGATCTGTTGTGATTTTTGCACAATAAATATTCAACATTCTCTTTTGAGACTCCGCCTCAGACTCTTATCATTTGGCACTAAAAGCTAAACATTGTCGCCGATATGGCTGTCCGCAACATGTCATTAATTGTGTACGCGACGTGCAATTGTGCAATGACGACGTTACCGTTAGCTAGCATGAGCTACCGGTATGGGAAGACCATAGAAGACTGTAACGTTACTGGTGACATTGTGATTTAACTTGGAATACTCCTTTGCCAACTTGCTGTACTTTGCTTGCAGGTCTGCAGCCATTATTGCTGGATTATATGAATAGCCCCAACTTTAGCCAAGGTAATGTTAAAGCTAGCTTTCGGTTAGCTGTTCAATGCTAATAACACCAGCCACCAAGCGAACCCATGAGCTCCCCGTCAACACCGCTCTGTCGGGACGATGACATTTAAGAAAGTATCTGCTGTTAAAATGACAAATGGCATTGACACTTTAATCGATTAAGCACACGTTTGTTTTATAATGCTTACTCAACAGACCACAGTGTTGTTGATAAATTACGTCATATGGTATCGGAGCGCAGCATTAGAGGGTACTCGCCGATACCGATACCAGCATTTTAGCCAGTATCGGCGGCTTTTCCGATACTGGTATCGGTATCGGAACAACTCTACGGTCAACCTCTGGGTGATGGGCTCATCACCCAGCGCACGGCGCTGCTGCGTCTGCAGGTGGCTGGGGGTGAGTGGGAATTATTGTATTTTTTTGTGGTTATTTCTCCCCATTCACCCATTGTTCTAGGCCATCCCTGGCTGGCAGCTAACAACCCTGCCATTAACTGGTCTACGGTGTACTTTCTTTGGATAGGAGTATTGTGCCGATTTCAAATGAAAGTTCACCCACTCTGTTCTCTTCTCTCCCCTTGTCTCTCTCCAGGATGGCGGTTGGCGTTGCTGAGCCTACAGTACTTCCTAATTCCGATTTAACGGGGGTCCCCGAAATTTACTGGGATCTGGCAGAGGTTTTTAGCAAGTCGCGTGCCAAAGCACTGCCACCTCATAGGCCCTACGACTGTACCATAGATCTTCTACCTGGTACCACTCCGCCCCGCGGCCACATGTTTTCTCTCTCTCGCCCTGAGACACTGTCTATGAACACCTATATTCAGGAAGCACTGGCTGCGGGGCACATACGTCCGTCTACCTCCCCTGCAGGCTCTGTTTTTTTTTTGTGGATAAAAAGGATGGTAGCCAGCGTCCGTGCATTGATTATAGGGGGTTAAACGACGTTTCCATCAAGAACCGCTACCTCTCATGGACACCACCTTTGAGTGCTTACAGGGGGCACGGGTCTTCTCTAAACTTGACTTACGTCATGCATACAATTTGGTCAGGATTAGGGAGGGGGACGAGTGGAAGACTGCGTTTAACACGCCCAACGGGCATTATGAGTATTTAGTCATGCCCTTTGGTTTAGCTAATGCTCCGGCAGTTTTCCAAGCCTTGGTCAACGACGTGCTGCAGGATTTAATTGGGGTGTCAGTGTTTGTATACTTAGATGACATCCTAATTTTTTCTCACGATATGGTGCAGCACCAAATGCATGTCCGTGAGGTGCTACAGCGTCTCCTCAAGCATCAGCTATTTGTTAAGGCAGAAAAGTGTGTGTTTCACACTGACACCGTGTCCTTCCTGGTCTTTGTGTGGATCCAGCCAAGGTGAGTGCAGTCTTGGACTGGCCACGCCCTTCGTCGCTCAAGGAATTACAACGGTTTTTGGGCTTTGCACATTTTTACAGGCGTTTATTTGCAATTTCAGCGCCTTAGTCAATCCTCTGGCAGCTCTCACTAAGGCCTCTCTCCCTGGCTTTGAATGGTCGCCGTGGGCAGAGTCGGCCTTCTGCGACCTTAAACGTCGGTTTACCTCCGCCCCTGTACTGATCCGCCACGATTCAGAGGCTCAGTCTATTGTGGAGGTGGATGCCTCTGACATCGCGGTGGGGGGGGGTGATATCTCAGAGATGTTTAAAGGACGGTAAAGTGCATCCTTGCGCTTATTTTTCGTGCCGGCTGTCTCCGGCCGAGCGCAACTACGATGTGGGTAATCGGGAGTTGTTGGCAATCAAGTTGGCACTGGAGGAATGGAGACATTGGTTAGAGGGGTCGGCACATCCTTTCATTGTTTGGACTGATCATAAGAACTTGGCTTACATCCAAGGGGCTAAACACCTTAACGCTCGCCAGGCCAGGTGGGCGTTATTCTTCACTCTATTTCGATTTTCCATCTCCTACCGGCCTGGTCCCAAGAACGTCAAACCTGACGCTCTTTCTCGTCAGTTTGATACTCCGGACCGGGAGGAGAAGCCCCACCCTATTATTCCACAGGCCCTTATTTTGGCACCCGTGTCATTGGGCATAGATAGGGTGGTAAGATCGGCTCTGGCACGGGAGCCTGATCCCGGTGGGGGTCCTCCGGGGCGGACCTAAAGCTGGACAAGCAGATCAATACTGTGGTGGGAAGGAGCTTTTTCCAGCTTAGGAGGCTGTCCAAGGTCAAACCTTTTTTATCCCGTTCCGTTTTTGAAACGGTTATCCATGCTTTTATGACCTCTCGCCTTGATTATTGTAATGCCCTGTACGTGGGCGTCAGTCAGGCCTCCCTCTCTCGTTTGCAGTTGGTGCAAAACGCTGCTGCCCGTCTGCTGACGGGAACGCGAAAGAGGGAGCACATTTCCCCTGTGCTGGCTACCCTCCACTGGCTTCCTGTGCGTTTTAGGATTGATTTTAAGGTTTTACTGTTTGTTTTTAGATGTTTGAACGGCTTGGCACCGGGTTACCTCTCAGACCTGCTGGAACCCTATGTTCCTCTAAGGTCCCTCAGGTCCTCTGACCAGCTCCTCTTGGCCGTTCCAAACTCCAGGCTGAAGCTTAGGGGGGACCGTGCTTTTGCAGTGGCAGCCCCAAAGCTCTGGAATGAGCTGCCACTGCATGTTAGGCAGGCCCCCACTCTGCAGGTGTTTAAATTACGCCTAAAAACACACTTATTTGCTCTGGCTTTTGTTTTTTAAACCGTTTTTTGAGAGATTGGCCTTTTTATGTGACACATTGTACTGTTTTATTATGTGTTTTTATTACATTTTTATGTTTTATGTTTTATCCTATGTTTGTGGACTTGTACAGCACTTTGGTCAACTTTGTTGTTTTAAATGTGCTATATAAATAAAGTGGATTGGATTGGATTGGATTGGATTGGATGTATGTGCCCAAGGCTGCGCACTCGCAACTGCTGCAGTGGGCACATACCTCTTCACTCACCGGCCACCCTGGGGCCGCCATGACCCTGGAGTTTATCCGTAGGAGGTTCTGGTGGCCTACAGAGGTGGGGGATACGCGTTCCTTCGTGGCGGCCTGTCCGGTGTGCGCGCGTAGTAAGACCTCTCGCCGTGCACCGGCGGGTCTCCTCCGACCGCTTCCTATTCCTAAACGTCCCTGGTCGCACATATCCCTGGATTTTATTTCTGGCCTTCCCCCGTCAGATGGGTTCACTGCCATCTTGGTGGTAGTGGATCGCTTTTCCAAGGCGGCCCACTTCATTCCCCTCCCCAAACTTCCCTTGGCTCGAGAGACTCCTGACCTGGTGGTGCAGCACGTCTTTCGGGTCCACGGGTTACCAGTGGATATTGTGTCTGACTGGGGCCCTCAGTTCGCCACCAGGTTCTGGAAGGCATTTGCCTCCAGCCTCTGCGCTTCCGTCAGCCTGTCGTCTGGGTTTCACCCGCAGTCGAACGGGCAGACGGAGTGCGTCTTTTTGTATCACAAACAGTACTGTATTTGCAAATCTGGTATGTCATAAATGTATAGATGTAGCAGTACTGTCTATCTGTATGTCGTGTGTGTCATATATGTTATGATGAATTGAAAATGGGGGACCCTGATGTAAACAAGACGAAAGTCTTTCTCTGGTCTGCATCCCCTTAACAATTGTATGTATTGAGCTGTACTGTACCCATTCTGCAATATGTTAATAAAGTTTTCAATCAATCAATCAAAGCAGAGATGAGTCATCAAAATACGCTAAGCGGTGTCATAGCAAATGTACAGGGTTCATAATCGTATAAAGGACGTCAAATAATCGGCAGAGTTCGACTAGGTGTTGTAGTGAGTACAATATTTTACAACAGAAAGGTCATCAGGTGTCTTGGGTCTTTGGGGAAAAGACAACTGGAACAAGACGGGATCCCAGGGTCTCAGAGAGTATTATAGGAAGATTGATGAGTTAAAAGATATTACAGGAAGAATGATCAAATATTACAGGAAGAATGATAAGTAAAAAAAAGTATTACAGGAAGAAAGAGAAGTTAAAACGTATTACAGGAATAAAGATAAGTTATAAAGTATTACAGGAAGAAAGAGAAGTTATAAAGTATTACAGGAAGAAAGAGAAGTTAAAAAGTCTTTATTGTGGCACGGCTACATCATTTAAAAAAGCCAACATGTTTGGACCAGCTGGTCTTCATCAGGACATAACAAGGTGCTACGGGTTCCGACTTTATTTATAAAGGGCTCGTCATCACAGGTGCCCATTGTCATTTCTATTGCTCTAGGACCGGTGATGAATAACTGTCTGCCCGATGTAGAAAACATCTTCTTTTTGTATACACTTTTATTCAGTGTCATATTTGATTGATTGATTGGTCGATTGATTGATTGATTGATTGATTGATCACCTGTGTAGTATGATGGGACCCGTAGCACCTTGTTAGTGCTTGTTAGGCCCCAGGCGGTCAGGGTGGGTGGACATACCTCCAACTCAATCGAGTAGGGTAAATCTGCAGAGCCGCACTGGCTTCGGGGTAGGGATGGGCGGGAGTAATCGATCGTAGTTATGAGAAAAATCGAGAGAAAAAAAATCGAAATTATAAATGTTTGTGAATATTTTAATAAAAAAAGAATTACATATCTTTTCACATGTATGTGTAAGATTATAACTGTTTGTTGGTTTCCTTAAACATATATACGTGAATGAACAAAAATAAGAAATATTTTAAATTAATTCTTAAAAATTATAATATTTTTATTGTATTTATTTTTTTAAAGTTTTTTTTCCCTTTTCGAGTAATACACGATCAATCGAGTATAGCATGCGATCAATCGATCAGGATTTTTCTTTAAAATGCCCATCCCTACTTCGGGGCCTGTACTTGGAGTGGGCGGGTACAGTAGTACACTGATGTGCACTACTTCGCATGCGATGTTGGGCGGGGCTTCATAGTGCGCATGCGTGTGGAGCACATCGGGTTGCAAATATGTTTGTATGAGTTTCTAGCTCTGGTTTAACCTATATAGCATTCATTCTTCGTTGAAAAATAACCAATATGTCTTTCAGTGAAAATGTAAGTACCTTAGGCCGAGGCACCTTCGCTATTTTGGACATTAGGGCCTATTTTCCGTCTGTCATTTGCTTTAGTGGTGAGCTAACGTTAGCTAACGCACACTCCGGGATTGCAGCTGGACCCTATTGCCCCGAAAGGGGCTAGTTCTGCACTAACTTAACGTTAGCTAGCTAACGCACGTTAGCTAATATTCCCTGTAAACACCCAACTAACGCTATGTGAATGTGAAGTTGCTATCATTTTGGCCCACGTTTTGACTACTTTATTAATGTTGAACTAATGTTAAAGCTATGTTAAACATGAACCATTCTCACAAGGTGTTCAACTTCACATTCTCTATTATTGTCCACCGCAATACACATTGTCAACGTCATTGTAAAAAACACATGTGTTGCTTATTCAATCAAATCCCGGTTCATAGTGCGCACAACTGCGTTTTATAACCTTGAGCAACCATCCTCTATTTTAGTCCAAAATGATAAACATGACTTGATGCTTTTTTCTTACATAGTACTGTATATTTGTATGTCTCTAAATGTCTTGATGAATTGAACATTCATTATACCTGTATTATTCAGTACATTCAAGTTAAACTTCTTCAACTTGAACCTGTGTGGAATGTGTATCTGGTCATCTGTGTGTGATGGAGGAGATATGGTCAGCTGCCCGACAGAGCCTTTATCCTCTCCTCTGACGGAGCCTGTGTATGTTTGAACTGTAAAACCCCACAGTCAGAGCATTAACTCTTTGGAATAACCTGCCTCAAAACCTCTGCTGCATTTACAGTAGATTCACTTTAAAAAATAATCGTAAATTGTATTTAACACTGTAAAGTATTTTTTTGTTTTTTTTTGTTTTCTGTTTCTGTGCTTGCATGTAATTTTAGCCAATAACCTCTTCCACCCGGAGCCTATTTTCTGAAAATCCGCCTAAAATACATACATGGAGTAAGTAAATGGAATATTGCTCCACTTCTACAAAGACCATTTGCATATTCTTGGTATCTAGGGACATCTATGGACCTCAGTGAATGTATTCCCAGTGTCAGAAATATTGTGTCTATTACTAGGCTTGCTTAAATTGTGATGAAACAAAGGAGAATATGAATTATGATTTTTCTTTGCATCTTTGACAGTGAATAACACCATGCTAATAATGACCAAACATTAAAAACTGCCACTGATCTCGTTCAGTACCTTCTTGAGATCATGTGTACAAACAATCTAAGGAAATTAATAAAGGGAAGATGATTAAACAGAAGGTTCTGTAGATACAGTACTGAATTATCCCATTTGGACAAATGCAATTTGAAATATTATTATAGAATAGCAGGCTTATAAATTACCTTATTATAGCCAATTCGCACATTTATATATATACATATTATCTTTCAAATGGCTGAGTTCAATTTGGATTTAGTATCACCAGGTATGCATAAGAACAGATAATGAAATCTACTTTAATCTACTGTACTTTTTTATTTTCACCACGGTGCAACCGTTTTGAAACAAATTTCAGATCTAATTGTTGCTGCATGCTAACAAAACTAACTGCGTTTCAATATTTGTCAATAACGTTACGTTTTGTGGTATATTATCCCGAATAATAAGAGTTATTAAAGAAATGCATACAGAACTATGAAGCTTGAACCCCATAGATCCCTTCAGGAAGTGTAGTTTTGAAAAATTCCAACACTGATCAACAGCTAGCGATGTCTATTACAAAATGGCCACAAATAAACTACAATTCCCATGATTCAAGGTTTTCCAAAATAGAACAGACATTTCGAAAAGGAAAATCTATCTAATAACACTTTAACCTATTCCTAAACTAACGTATTGATGATAATATATATTATAAATGCTGTTGTGACATGGTTATGAATGATGTTTATATTTGAATACGTTTGAAAATAAAAACGCTACTTTTATAGAACAATCTGGAGATATTGATTTATGACCAGATGTCATTTGCGGTCTGCCGACGGAGTTAGTTTCATTATGCATTGTGTGTTGAGTTGAGAGGAGGTAGGTTTACCTTCTAGGCTAAATAAAATTAAACGTGATTAAATAAATATCTCAGAAGGGGGTACCAGGCAAGTAGAATCTCAAGGCATGCCAAAGGTCAAACCAGAATCTCAAGGCATACCAAAGGTCAAACCAGAATCTCAAGACACACCAAAGGTCAAACCAGAATCGAAAAGGCATACCAAAGGTCAAACCAGAATCTCAAGACACACCAAAGGTCAAACCAGAATCTCAAGACACACCAAAGGTCAAACCAGAATCTCAAGGCATACCAAAGGTCAAACCAGAATCTCAAGGCACACCAAAAGTCAAACCAGAATCTCAAAACACCATATAAATCAAACCAGAATATCAAGGCACACCAAAAGAGATTAGAGGTAGAGATTAAATGGTTACCGGTCTTACTATAAACCACAGTAAAATTCCAGACCTAGTATTACAGTTTCAAATTTGAATGATCTTTATAGCCATGTTTGATTACTGCACTTTCAATTATTCTAAATCTAATGACAGACTGGCTCAAATATACCCATCTGTAAACCCCACCTTTCCCAGATGTAACAAGTTAAAATGTATTGTCATTGTACAGCACAAGTACAGTAAGACAAATATGCTAATCTAATGTATTGCAGCACCCCAGCACCTCAAGCTCAGGGGGGGCCGTGCCTTCGCTGTCGCAGCCTCTTCAACTCATTCAGAACGCAGCGGCCCGCCTGATCTCAAACCTACCGAAGTCGGCCCATGTCACCCCACTTCTTAGGGACCTGCACTGGCTCCCCATTGCTGCACAAATCCGCTTCAAGGCCCTCGACCTAGCATACCGCGCGGCAAAGGGAACCGCTCCCGCCTACCTCCGGTCAATGGTCTCTAACTACACACCCTCAAGACCCCTACGCTCTGCATCTTCTGGCCGCCTCAGACCTACTCCTATCCGAGCTCCGGGAGGGTCATCAAGGAGAACCTGCCTTTTCTCAGTCCTTGCCCCACAATGGTGGAATGAACTACCCACCCCAGTTAGGACAGCCGAAACCAGTCCAATCTTTCGCCGTCGACTAAAGACGCACTTCTTCAACCATTATCTGAATTAAAAAAAATAATAATAATTTAAATATCTAACCCTAACTAACCTTACTGTCATGCACTTGTCCTAATAAACTAACCTACACTGTAGCACTCAACACTGTCACTCAGCTGATAGAGTTGTGCCCTTCCTGATGACTTGTCGTACAGAACTTGTAAGTCGCTTTGGATAAAAGCGTCAGCTAAATGACAAAATGTAAATGTAAATGTAAACAAACAGGCTCAGAGACAGTTTCTTCCCCAGAGCCATCACCACCTTGAACTCTAACATGCACCAATAATTCACTCCCCCTCCTCCCACACTGTGCAACATCCTACCGCTCAAGTGCAATATCCACTGTGCAATACCCCACTACCATCTGACACTGTGATTGTTATTTTGTATATTGTTGTTATTTTGTATATTGTATTGTAACATTGTTTTATTGTATAGTATTTTATGCTTCCCGGAGCTCATCTGGTTCAGGGCTGAAAGAACACTTCTTGAAATACCTGGAAATTCACAATTTCAACTCTAGAATGTTATTTTGGTGCTATTTCAAAAGTGATCTACAATTTTGAAATAAAAAAAATAATAGATTTTTCCCCTGTAAATAAAGGTTAACCAAAGTGTCAGTGAACAGGTCCTCGACCGGTAGCCTAAAAATGTGGGGGCTATGGGGCATATTTTTCCTTAGGGGGCATATCTATGAAACTTGGCAGGCTGATTCATAACATAAATAAATAAGAAAATGTATTGGGAGTTTTCTTGAATTTGCGCTGCCATGACAACAGTAACCGATAAAGGCCCAAAGAAGAATAGCGGACAAAACTATATAACTACATGGTACTACAGGGTACTACATACTACATGGTACTACAGGGTAATACATGGTACTACATGGTACTACAGGGTACTACAGGGTACTACATGGTACTACATACATGATACTACATGGCACTACATGGTAGAAGTAATACCCTAAGTGTGACTGACTAGATGCATCGGACATATGTCTAAAAATGGACACTATGTCACTTCACCTGAAGGGTGACTTCACCACTTTTTAGCTAACAACAAATCCTGATTTAACTAATCCTATACAAACAACACCTATCCCATCCTTTACAATGATTGTTCAACTGCAAACATTTGTAATGTTATCAACTTACCATGACTTGTTGAGGAAATAATGGATTTTGAAGAGTAGAAGTGAATTTATTTTGCTGTGGTGAAAAGAAGGAAGTTGCAGATCCCCAGGGTCTATCCTGATTGGTCAGATGGGTCATAGCCTGACCTGTGCTGATTGGCTGGAAGAAGTTTTTTTCATAGATTAAGATCCCCCCCTCTCCCACCTGGCTAAATATATTGTATGGGGAAGTGGCCAAAAATGGTTACTTGGCCGGTAAAGGGTAATGTCATTATTATTATATATTCTTTTTTAAGGAATATCGGATCCATTTTGAATACTTGATAAAAAAAACTTGCAATCATTAGCAACATTTATTCTACAAGCCTTTATTCAAGTGATAACTAATTGTATAGTCCAATTTGATGTCATATAAAACATATTCAACTGTACTATATTTGAATATATCTGTTTTGTTATTTAAAAAAAAAATGTTTGTTTTGTTTTGATTTGAATTATTGTGATGCTGCAACATTCTAAACATGTGATGCTGCAACATTCTAAACATGTGTGGGTGCAACATTCTAAACATGATAACTCAGATGCACAGCAAATAAGGTACATCATTCCACCACAGACAGCGGTAAAGAAAGACATATTCGACAAGTACTGCGAAGTAAGAGAATCCTTTTCTGTAAAACAACTGAACTGGACATTGCTGCACTAATTTTGAAGGTAAATAATTTAGGATTATTTCTTTCTCTCCATTCAAATAATCCTGTTTGCTAATGTAATATCACTATTAAAAAGTGGTAGTAAAATTAGCATGGATGTGATTCAACAGATGGAAGTGCTCCTGAATTGGAAGAAAAGGCTGGAGATGATGAGCCAGCAGCTGGAGGAAGAGAAGAAAAGGCTGGACATTGACCATGTCTATCTGGAATGGCTTGAGGCAAAGGTTTGTTAAGAGAGGGCTTTTAAACAGAATCATTCATAACCAACAGCTTTCTTAATGTAAGAGGTTTCTTTTTTCTCCTCTCTAGAAAGTACGGCATGTCAAAAGGTGGCAGAAGAATCTAGTGGAGGTGAGGACGAGTCTGTTCCTGCAGCAGCAACTCATTGAAAGGAGCGAGAAGATCTTGATTCGGGAACAGCGGCAACTCGCCATAAAAGAAGTGGCTGGAGAAAGAGAGGGCTGAAGCAACCGTCCCAACATCAGTTTGGCTCTGCAGGGACTCTGATTATTCATGTTGTGGAAGGAAGACGAGGCAGAGACAGCCCTTCCACAAAAACCCTATTAGCTATGTGAACATCTACTGGCCAGAGTGTCTGGCCGTGCAAGAACCAGAACGGTGACTGTGGCTGTGTATAAATAATACAACTTTATTTGATCAAATCTATTGTAATCCTCGTCAATTAATGCTACTCTGTACTACTTGTGTTGATGCTGTTGGTAGGCAGAGGAGCCCAGAAACTAAGAATTTCACTCCTTTATAATGTAAAAAGAATAGAGATGTGACAAAATTGTCCTTGAAACTTGAAATAGGCAGAGGATAAGTTGAGACTACTGACTTTTAATCATTTTGTTTTGCAATAATAATTGTTTTTGTATGTTTTTTTTGTGTGGACCCCAGGAAGACTAGCTGGTTGCTATGGCACCAGCTAATGGGGATCCGTAATCAAATCAAGGACGGCCAAGGACAAAGGCAGGTTGCAGCGTGTCATCCACTCTGCTGAGAAGGTGATCGGCTGCAATCTGCCATCTCTCCAGGACCTGTATGCCTCTCCAGAACTCGGAAGCGTGCAGGTAAGATTGTGGCCGACCCCTACCACCCCGGTCACAACCTGTTTGAGTCACTCCCCTCTGGAAGGAGGCTGTGGTCCACCAGGGCCAAAACCTCACGCCACAAGAACAGTTTCTTCCCCTCTGCAGTGAGCCTCATCAACAAGGCTCGGGACCCTCACTGACACCCCCCCACTGTGTTACATTAACACACCTTACTGGACTATATACTTGCCCACCGCATTGTTACTCATTCTAATTAGTGTATATAATTGACCACATCTGCCCAGTTGTACAGCCCTGGCCTATTCCTATTTTATTTTTTTATATATGTGCTATATTTAATTTAGTTTATATCCCATATAGTTTTATTCAACCTCTTATTTACTGATTCTGATGTAACTAACGAGTTAATTAATTAGTCTCTCCATCTATGTAACTAACCAGTTCATTAATCTCTCATCTATGTAACTCTAACCAGTTCATTAGTCTCTCCATCTATGTAACTCTAACCATATTTGCATATCTTGTCTGTCATAAACTTAAATGTCCAAACCCAACCCCCTCCAATGTACAGTTCCCCCCCCCCTGCCCACCCCACCCACCCAACCACCTCCAATGTACAGTTTCCCCACCTACCCACCCCCCCCCCCCCCCCCACCCACCTACCCAACCTCCTCCAATGTACAGTTTCTTCCCCCTCAAATGTATATAGACTCTTTTTGTACTCTTAAACAGTACTGCATATTTGTAGATCTGGTATGTCATAAATGTCTAGATGTAACAGTACTGTCTATCTGTATGTCATGTATGTCATATATGTTATGATTAATTGAAAATGGGGGACCCTGACAAGACGAAAGTATTTATCTGGTCTGCATCCCCTTAACAATTGTGTGTATTGAGCTGTACTGTATTGTACCCATTCTGCAATCTGTAAATTAAATGTTCAATCAATCAATCAATCAATCAATCACAAATGTAACAGTACTACTGTATATCTGTATGTCATGTATGTCATAAATGTCATGATTAGATTAGATTAGATGAGTAGATTAGATTATTTTATCTGTATATCCGTATCCGTATGTTGTGTATGTATGTCATACATGTCATTATGAATTGAAAATGGGGGACCCTGATGTAAACAAGACGAAAGTAGTGCTTTATTTTACTCCATTATCTGTGTATGTCTGTTGGCTAATGTCGTGCCAGTAACACGTAGCGAGAGCGAGAGAGAGAGAGAGAGCCCCCCCTCGAATCCAGCTGCGGTACCTCCGGCTTGGTCGGCCGTCTATACTGACACATTGGCAGTGTCAGCGGGTGGGAAAGCCGGTGGGGTGGGTCCTGGTCGTTTTAAACAGCGACTCCTACAGTTCGGTCGGGGTGCCTGCACAGCGAGGGAAGGATCTGGGGGAGGTAGTGTGACCCTTCCACACTTTACACTCCCCCAGTGAAAGTCTGCACTGCCAGGTGAAAAGAAGCGGTGGGCTGGCTACACATGTGTCGGAGGAAGTATGTGATAGTCTCCGCCCTCCCAGACCGACGGTAGGGGGTAGAGTGCGCAACAACCAGGAAGGGGATTGGGAATTGGCATAATGACTAACATTGGGATGGGAGAAAAACGGAAAAAGGAGGGGGGAAAAGATAATATACAAAAGAAAAAAAGGAAGTATAGAGTATCGGGGAAGATACTCCACTCCTTCTATTCCGGGGCTGTAGAGAGCATTCTGACTGGGAACATCACTGCCTGGTTTGGAAACAGCATGGCCCAGGACAGGAAGGCCCTACAGAGAGTGGTGCACTCAGCAGAGCGTACTACAGGTATTGCACTACCACCCCTGCAGGACTTATACAACAGGATGTGCAAATACAGAGCCTGCAGAATAATGAAAGACCCTCACCACCCCAACAACAGCCTGTTCAAGCTGCTGCGGTCAGGCAAGTGCCTCCGCATACACGCCGCAAAAACAGAGAGACTAAGGGTGCTTTCTCACTCACCATTCGGGTCCGTTCCGGTCCGTACCGTCCTCATTCCGGGTTAGGGTGCGAACTTCCCCCCTCCCTCTCCCCCCTCTAGTTTGTGTACACACTTCAGTCTTGGTTCGCTCCGGGTTCTGTTTACGGTTTGCGTTTTGAGCGTGTACGCTTGCCGTAGGCGATGATGTCACGCTCGAAAATGTAAACAGGAAGAGTGTTAACACGGCGGCGGAGACTGGATGCTGATATAAAATAAACAAATAACCAATAAATATGAAGTTATATTTGAACCTCTGTTGTCAAGCCTTGTCAATATAACCCACCCCTTTTCTCACGAATGGATGGTGTTGTAGAGTCCGCTTTTGAGCGTTTCCCAGGGCTAACGCTAAGCTAACGGCTAATGCTAGTTAGCTTAGCCTAGTACTAGTCTAGTATAGCCACTGTAGCACTTATTTTTCAGCAAAGAACGTGCAATAAACAAAACGGATACATTAACTGTGTGTTCTGCCTCTCATTTGTTGATGAAACAAAACTAACATCAACACAATTGAACACCAAAAGCGGAGTTTAGTCTCATCGGCGCCGATTTTGTTAGCTTACATGCTAACGTGAATGGAATGCCAGTATAACAGTATAGCATTGTGGCTAGCAGCTAACGTTAGCTCACGTTAGTTAGCCAGCCAGCACCAAACTGATGATATCGGGAGCTATCAGTAGCTAGATAACATTAGAGACACCACTGGTCTATAGAAATAAATGCATTCGAACAAGAAACCAATGTATACGACATAGCAATGGCAAACAAAATTGCCAGGCCTAATGCGAGCCAGGGAAGTGCTGTGCGTTGTAACGTGGCTTCATGTTTTCATCCACTGAGCTGTGAGGCTCCACATGCTTGTTTTTGGTTGAGGTCTGAACTCTCAAATTGCCCATAAATATCGTTTTTGTGGGTATTGTCCAGTTGTTGCTGTGTGGTTTTATCTGCCCAAAATTCAAGCAAGCATGAAAGCATTACAGTAACGACGTTGTGTGTGTCACGCCCCCCGCTCCCACTGGCCCGCACCCGAGACCACCTATTTCATCGGTCCAGGTTCAGCGCCCCCGGGGACGAATCAGCGGGGGACGGGGACGGGGGGGAGCGTTCTCACTCAGACGGACACACCCTTTGCTGGTTCGACCCGCCGCTGATTCGACCCCGAATGGTGAGTGAGAAAGGCCCCTAAGGCTTAGCTTCTTCCCCCAGGCCATCAGAACATTGAACACTGATCTCTCCACACACAAGCACACATGAACACACACATACACACACAACACACATTCTGCACTCGCTCACACACAAACGCACCACAGGTCACTTTAAACACATAAGAAAAGGACACTTTAAAGGAAGGAGAAAAAAAAGGTCACTGTTGTGGTTCTTGTATAGTATAGTTAGTAATAGCAAGTATAGCATAGGGACATAGAGTAAAACTGTATATTGTATAGTAGGGTACATATAGGACCCAGTGCTGTTAATTCATAGCTAACATTGTATTACATTTATCTCAGGACTCATGTCTATTTTATCATGTCTATTTTATGTCTATTTTATTAACTTCTACTTATGTCCGATATTATCGGCCTACCAATATTATCGGCCGATATTGGCATTAAAATGTAGGCTAATATCGGAAATGATCGGTATCGGTTTTCAAAAAGTTTTTTTTTTCTTTTCTTTTTTTTTTTACATTTGTTTTACCTTTATTTACCCAGGCAAGCAAATAAGAACAAATTCTTATTTAATTTATTGTCAAAAGTATGCATAATGTTGTGTTAATTACACGACAAGAGATATGTAATGTTAATTACCTGAAATGATTCCGTTTTTTGGGGGGGGAAACCCCACATATATCGGTATCTGTAATTAAGAGTTGGACAATATCGGTATATCGGATATCGGTAAAAAAAAAAAGCCAATATCGAACATCCCTAATTTTATTTACTATTGTATTCTTGCACAATCGAAGCAGGCATGGCCACCCGCATTTCACTGTATGCCCTGGTATGTATTTGATAAATAAACCTCTTGAATCTTATGCCCTGATGAAGACAAGCTGGTCCAAACATGTTGAAGCCGTGCCACAATAGAGGCTTTTTATCTTCTCTCTATTCCTGTAATACTTTGACTGCCTGGGATCCCAGTCTTGTCCACAGAGGAAGTGTTGCCTGAGAGGCAGCTATGATGCATGGTCCATTGTTTATTGACAGGAGTGAGGACATTAGGACGAGCACGCCCTCTTGTGATATGCTGTGAAACCACCATTGCATTTAAACCCATGAGCTTGAACACATTTGCCTGTTATTGCTGCCTTTGAGTGGAGAGAGAGAGAGAGAGAGAGAGAGAGAGAGAGAGAGAGAGAGAGAGAGAGAGAGAGAGAGAGAGAGAGAGAGAGAGAGAGAGAGAGAGAGAGAGAGAGAGAGAGAGAGAGAGAGAGAGAGAGAGAGAGAGAGAGAGAGAGAGAGAGAGAGAGAGAGAGAGAGAGATGCAAATATTGACCTTGGTTTTGTTGTATACAAAGCAATTGCCATGGCTCTGCATGTGTTTTCACAATCTTGCTTTGCATACAGCTTAGGTATGTCTGTCTTTCATGAGCAATGTGCCCAAGGCTATAAGTCTATATCATCATAGGACTGTGAAGCTCTGAACACATTCAGATTGATAGCACAGAATAGTTTCTTTAAATCCATGGGTCTCAATGAGAAAATTACATATTTTTTTGAGTGGACTTATAAGTGGACTTTATCGAGATGACAATTCTAATAAATTATTTCAATGACAACGTGTAACTTCTGAGGCTCTCGGGTTTACAAATAGTGTAGTCATGGGTGTATACACAGTTATGCAGAGAAAACAACAACAACAACAACAACAACAACAACAACAACAACAACAACAACAACAACAACAACAACAACAACCACCACCACCACAAGCTAAACAGTCCTTGTAACCCTGCTGAACTGAATAACCATTGCTTGAAATGTAGCAATAAAACATGGCTGTGGTCAGGGGGGGGGGGTGACCTTGGTCCTGGGGTTTGGACCAAACGGGTCCTATACAAATTGATCAACACTGAGTTTTAAGAATAAGAACTATTGGTTTGTTTGATTTGTCTACAGATGACCTGGCAGTTTTGTCCCTACTACATGGCTTCATTGTATATAGAGATTAACCAAGTCATACCATTAATGAAGACTACAAATTGTGATGATTTCTATTTTATAATAATTTATACAGTTTTCTGTGTAAGAATGAGAATGAAAAATGAGAATCCAACTCCACTGAATCAGCCTTACATTTCTAATTTGATTAGTATTACAGTTAGAATATAATTACAATTCAATTAGAATATAATTTAAATTAACCCTTTAATGGGAAGGAACATAAAGGCATTATTATTATAAAATGTTCTTTATTTTAGTTTGTTAGTTTTACGGTCTGTATCTCCCACGATACATTGCCCGTTTATGATATCAATTTGACTTGTTCATGGCAGTGTTCACATGTATTCACTTAAAAAGAATACTTCAAAAAAGATTAAAGGTTTAATTGCAGTCAAATTCACGTTTGCTATTTGTAATTCTTTATTTCATTTTAATTTTTTATTAAAAAAAAAATCAAATATTCTTTGATCCCCAGTGTTCGAGTCACCAAAGAAGAGCCCGAGTTGAGTCCCCATTACCCTAGTCCGAGTCCAAGTCCAAGTCATCAAGGTTGAGTCCACTCCACTCTGGCAGTCAAAGAGATGACTGCCAGAAAAAAAAAAAGTTTACATTATACATAAATGACACAGTGGTCACCATTTCAAAGGGAGTGTATTTACTTTGTTAAATAATGTTACAGTATTAATATAGCCATCAATATCTTATGCCAAATGATTAGGGCCTATTACAAAAACGTTTTAAATAAATAACTGTA
The DNA here is from genome assembly GCF_963971535.1 of Notolepis coatsorum. NCBI lineage: Eukaryota > Metazoa > Chordata > Actinopteri > Aulopiformes > Paralepididae > Notolepis > Notolepis coatsorum. Next base: position 122,672,330 of record NC_140171.1, read on the forward strand.
TTTATCAATTAACAAGTCCGAGTCCTCGTCTGCACCTTCCGAGTCCGAATGCAGTCAATGCTCAAGTCCAAGTCCAAGTCAGGGTCATCAGTGCTTAAGTCCAAGTCGAGTCACGAGTCCTGAAAATCAGTCCAGGACTTGAGTACTACAACACTGCTAACAACTAATGAACAGCCACTGGAGACTGATCTATGGAGCTATAGTTTCCCATTGAAATAATCAAACCTTGCTGTAGTACACTGCCCACTCCCTTTTCTCTACGTTACAGGCATGTCCGTTAACAAACCCACTTGGCCCTCCGTTGGCCTCTTTTGTCATTTTCTCATTGTCTTGGCCGTCCGGTACCTCTTTTCTCAGAGCCAGAGGTGGCTTGCAGGTGTGCCAGTTCCACAGCACCTTGTTCATATCGTCCTGGGCTCTTATCCCGAGCAGCTTCTCGTCGTCACTCCTCTTCTCATCCTCGTTGGCTTTGTCGTCGCCATCGCCGTGCCGTTGATGCCGATGGAGGCTGTGCATCTCTCCGCTGATGCTCTCGAAGTACTGGTGGACGCAGACCTTGGCGAAGCTCTTGGCGTGCTCCTTGCACGTCTCGTCGAACATCTTGCGCTCGATGTCGATGTAATGGGACCAGTACTTGGTCTTCAGGAAAGCCGCCTGAGAAAAGCACGGCCGAATGGCCCGAATCAAGAAAGCCACGAGAGTAATCATGAGCAGGAACATCCACCCGAATGCCTGTAGAATGCAAATACGTGAATATACACTCAGGCTCAGGTAGATACCATGTACAGTATACACTCACAATCTTGTGAGTTCAAATCTCAAGTCTCTAAACCTACAGTATGTTGCATGACATCCTCTCTTCCTCCCATCTGCCGTTCTCTTCTCTTGTTGTTTATGTTTCATCCATACCCAATCAAGCAACCCAGGACCGGCCCTGCTTATTTGGGGCTGTAGGTAAGATTTAAGAGTAGCCCACTCTGGACATCAGGAGAGGTTTGCCATAAAATTGGCCATTTCGATAAGTGGATAGCTAGCACATATTTGTGAAAATGGCTCAGAGACACCCTTTATGTTCAAGGTAGATGTCAACATCCTAACAATTCTGCATAACTAGGTAAGGGTTCAAGTTCAAGTTCAAGTTTCTTTAATAGTTGTCATACAGAAGTACAGAATACTTTTATACAAAATGCTTCTTATAATCTCATAATTGTCTATGCCCACAGAAAAGGCTAGATAAAGGCTACTCATAATAATGGTCATTGCAGTTCTGGTAATCCAATCTTGTTACAACTTGAACTGCCTTGGTTGAATTGTTTTTTTTTGCAGAGCAATGGGGGTGGAAACAGCTAGGATATGGTGGAGGAGCATCGATCTCAATGAAAGTCGGGGACTGCATCAAAGTGGTGGTGACTGACACACATCCTGGAGACACAGTGGCGGAAGACATCACACCTTGGTCTATGTGTCACAGGTTGACAGGACAGTGCTCCCCATATTCTCCCCTTCCCTGCTTACCTATGAAACTACCCTTTCACTAGTGAAAGGGTTAACCCTTTGTCGTGTGGCAGTCAAAGGGTTAACCTTCTGTCGTGTCACAGTGAAAGGGTTAACCATTTGGTAGTGTGGTGGTGAAAGGGTTAACGTGCACTTGGGATTCACAAGGGGACCTTTTAAACACGAGAGGATTACTTTGACCGTTGGAATATACCCAGTGTATCATAAAAACTGTTATAAATATATAAATAATGTTGAGTGTATGCCTAGCCTATGGATTACTGCATGTTTGAGACACAACTCTGAACAGCTTGAACTAGGTGCTGGAGTGTGTCTCTTTCAGGCCACCAGCAAGCAGTCAGAAATTAAGAGATTTCCTGTTCCCGTATCCCATTGTGTTTTTATTTTTTATATTTTTACACATTGTAATCATATTTCCAAAGACCTCTGTTACACCTTAATCTGTTGTGTTGCTGTGTTAGTGTGTTGGGAACCTGTGGAAACTAGTCCAGGTTGATTTCCTCGACATGTGACATACATGCAACACCATCCTCTCTACACCACCTACACCAACATGCAACACCAACTTCAACTCCAACTCTGCCTCCGACATATACTTCCGCTCTAGACTAATGTGTGTTTGATGGTCCATTTGTAGATGATTCTGCTAGTTCATCTTGGGCTTTAGCGGCCAAACTAGCAGCTAATGCTGTGGAGAGAGAGAGAGAGCTGAACAGATCCCAGAGCTAGTCATAGTCTTCATTCATTGGGGAAAATATTCTAGAAACAAATAACACTATTGCCCATTTGCACTTGACGAAAGTTGAGAAACCATATTTGCAATGTAAATACACATTCAGTAGCGAGTATAGCGTACTGGTGGACATTTGTGCTCTACTGAGCACACTTTCTAGTTAACTTGTTAATTATAGAAAAGAAAAGTAAAACGTGTGGGGAAAGGTAGCCTACTGTATGGGGAAATTACCATTTATCTGCCTATCGTGTTGAATTTCAGCAAATTGCCCTGTGAATGCACCACCTACTTTAATTGTGCATGGTGCATAACAGGGGCGGAGTTAGCTTCACCCACATCCGAGCCCATAATGTTTTGGGGCCTAAGGTGGGGCCCCTCCAAGGGTAAATAGTTAAGTGGATTGAGTGAAATAGTGGAGAAACTGGACACAGCTTGCTACATAGATATATTTTCCAGTGGTGTGATTGGTAGTTAGCCGATGGCCCCTGTGCAACAATGTAATTTTTTTTGTGACAAAAACACGAGATAAATAAAATGAACCCTACCTGCGATATACATTTGATGTATCGAGACGCCGCCTCTCTCGATATAACCTCATTCTGGTCAAATATGTTCTTGCATGGAATTTTCGCCAGTATCTTCATCTTTTCCGCCTCCGACATATACTTGACAAGGCTGGAATTCCCGAACTGGTCGATATCCAAGGTGACGCTGAAAGCGCACAGGAAGCTCTTCCCGTCCATGAGAGTTACGGATATCCACACGGCGGGCGCTATCAGAGACCGCTGTGTGACAGAGCAGAACATATAGCGCAGGATTCCCGGGTCCTTCCCGCGTTTCCCTATCGGCCTCCTCCACTCCTCGGCGAGCATCGACACGTTGTTGTTTAGCACGAAACCCAGCAGGAAGAACCATAGAGGTGGAACGAGAAGTAATCCGATCCCATAGGCGTAGTTGTATTCCGGTATACAGGGGCAGCTGAACTCAAAGGCAGAGTACATTTGGGCACTGGCCAGTGCCATTATACCACAGATACCGTTCATAAAAGACTCCTGGTTGGACTGGAGGAACTGGAACATCATACGGAACTTATCCATTTTGAAGGATGTCAAGGCCTTTCCTTTTCAGAGGGATTCGGTTTGTGGAAAGGATCGGGCCACTTCATTGATGTTGAATACCCGTCACTGCTGTGCCAATGAAACAAATATGAAACATTATGTATATATATATTTTTTTACTGAAACGTTTAATGTAGCCATGTCTTATTAAGTTGGAAATGTTGAAATGAAAGAGCTAGATGGTATCACCATAGAGATTAATGCAGTCCATCATCACAATACACAATGTTTTAAGTTGACAAATTGATACCAACAATTTGATACACTTGGAGAAATGTCCTTGTCTGTATTGATTGAAAGATGCTTATTTTTTTAGTTCTTATTCTCAGGTCATTGACTCGGTTCTGTGATTTGCCCTCAGCTTCTCTCCTCATTTTGGCTACTTGCTATGTTGGTGATACTATAGGATTTTACTGTACCTGGTAGATATTGGACAAGAGCATCTACTAAATCACTAAAATGTAGTGTATAGAAAGTGGAATCAGTCATCTACTGGGATGTGTTTTTATTAATAAAGTACAAAGCAAATAAGCAAAAAACACCACTCACCTAATGTCCTCCTGATTGCAAAGTAGATAAATAATCAGAAAAATAGCTTCAAATGAGAATAAGGTCCATAATGGATAGCATACAGTTCTTCATATACTGTTGACACATTGTACCCCTGGATGACTGTGAGACGACCGGTCCCTTCTGGGACTTGCTGTAGGTGTTTAAACGCTGACCACATCATCTGTCAGCCTGCCCCTCCCTTCATAGACACCGGTTCTTTGGTGATGAAAATAAACAAGTTGCTGACCTTGATTGAATGAATGATTTTTTTTTTCGAACAAGTATAAAGACAAAAACATAAAAACATATCTGTTAATTTGACATATACAAAAGATAATAAAAAAAGAAAACAAAAAGAGAAACAGATAAACAAATCATAGTTTACCCTGTTTGAAAAAGGAGTAGGAAGAAGTATACGTTTTTTTTTTTTTTTTTTTTATTCCTACCCCTTTTTAACTATGACAAATTATAATTTAATCTATTGTTAATTATATGTATAAACGCTGTATCTATACAATCCAATACATTTATATAAATATACCTATAAATATGTAATATAATATATATAATTACCATATCATATACATCATTTCTTCTATTTTGTATTTACATCTTACACATACTTCCAATCAACACACTTCCTCTTCCAGATATACCTATTTAAGAAAGATTGTTTGTACATCTTTTTAAACTGATTTATGTTTGTACTCTGTTTTATCTCGAACTCCAGACTGTTTCACAAGTCCACCCCACAGATTGACATGCACATACTTTTCATTTTGGTTTGGACACTTCTGAGTTTTTAAAAGTTTAGCTCTCCTCTCAGATTATAGCCACCTTCTCTTTCCCTGAAAATGTTTTGTATATTTTTTTGGCAACAGGTTATTTCTGGCTTTGTACATGATTTGTGATGTTTTAAATTTGACCAGATCCATAAATGTCAAGGTGTTTGATTTAAGAAACTCTTGAAAAACTCTTACACCATCTCCAGGTGTTGAGTCATCAAATGGCATAATGGTTTTGACTTGTGTGGAGCTGCATGAACACGTCATTTCAAGTGAATATTGAAGGACTAGAGTCTTCTGTCGTATAGCCATAGTAACACACTAGATTACGGACATGCAAAAATGGTCTCAACCCATTCAAATGTTTGTGGCTTTTTTGCCATGGATATTTGTTTATTGCCTGCCCTAAACATATGACAGAATGACTTTGCACTCTAGAGCAGATATTGAAGATATAACGTGTTGTAATGTTGTTTGCTGGAGCCACTTCATCCACAACAGCACACCCCGGTCAGAGAGCGGACACAGACACCAAAGAACAGTCCTTTGTAGTTTAATGTTGGTATCAAAGGATCAAAGGATGATAGGGTTTCTTCAGTACAGGTGATTTCCATCCAGTTCATAAGGCTGAATGAAACAATGAGCAACCATTGGGTGAATCTGGCCAATTATTGAGTGAGTGGTTTTCATCCAGTTTGTAAGGCTGGATGAACAGTGAGGAATTGAGTGAGTGAGCGAGTGGTATTCTGCAACAGATAAGCAGAATATACAGGGAATTAGCAGAATACATACTTAGTCATAACATGCTGGCATCTAGAAGATACACATAACTGAAACAATGCTATATAGCATATTCACATTAGCATAGCATTAGCTCAGTGCATTAGCTCAATTAGCAGCTTGGAACAAACATAGCACCAAGTAGCAAACCCAAGCCATAGTCATAGTTAAGTCATTTAGCGGCATAATATAGGCTACATATGACATTTATCTATCATACAACCATAGACATTACATTGGAGGCTATCGATGACTTACTTCTTCACGAACACACTCATGTGACAGCAGACAGGGAAACAGGGACACGTCCCCAAGGACTTCAAAATTGCAAGAGTAACACCCCTGCACAAAAAGGGCAGCAAATTAGACCCAGGCAACTACCGCCCTGTTTCTATCCTTACATCCATCTCGAAAGTCATGGAAAAAAGAGTATACGAACAGGTCGAAAAGTACCTCGCGGAAAAAAATCTAATCTACGAATTCCAATCTGGCTTCAGAACATCCCACTCCACTGACACATGCCTTCTCTATTTGAACGACCACATCAAACAAGAGGTGGACACGGGCAAATACTGCGGCATGGTCATGCTGGACCTACAAAAGGCCTTCGACACTGTCAATCACACCATTCTGATTGACAAGCTAAAAGCAATTGGTTTTTATAGTCTTATCAGTGAGCTGGATACAATCCTACCTGGAGGGGAGAGAACAGATGGTGGAGGTAAACGGTACCCTATCCCCCCCCCCCCTCCCAGTGAGCTGTGGTGTTCCACAAGGAAGCATACTAGGACCGCTACTGTTCCTAATTTATGCAAATGACATGTCGTCAGCTTGTGACTGCAACTTGTTCCTGTTTGTGGATGACTCAGCCCTGCTGGTCTCTGACAAGAACAAGTTACAGGTTGAAAAAACCCTCAGCTCGGAACTAGGCAAAATCTGCATATGGCTCGCCGACAACAAACTATCATTACACATGGGCAAAACAGAGTCCATTCTCTTCGGTTCAAATAACAAACTCAGCAAGACCGACGGCTTCTCAGTTACAGTGGGTGACAATATTGTCACAAGGAAAGATGAAATTACCTACCTGGGTTCCATCCTAGAGGCTAATCTTTCCTGTGACAAAATGGCATCCAATGTAATAAAAAAAGTCAACAAACGAACTCGATTCTTGTACCGGATCTCCTCTCTGGTAAACAAGAATACCCTGAAGACTCTGGCAGGAGCACTCATTCAGGGGTACTACGACTATGCTTGCACCTCATGGTACCAAAGCACCTCAAAGGCACTAAAAACAAAATTACAAACATCTCAAAACAAACTAGTCAGACTACTGCTTGACCTGACTCCTAGAACCCACCTCACCCCTGCCCACTTTGACAACCTAGGATGGCTTAGAGTAGATGACAGAGTACAGCAACTTGCAATGGGCCTGGTCTACAAGATACACTACACGACCAAGGTACCCATGTACATGTCAAAATACTTCCCAAAGGTCAGTGAATACCACGATCACAACACCAGAGGGAGCTCCACAAATCATGTTAAACCCAGATTCGGCTCAAACAAGGGACTAAACACGTTTCGCAATTATGCCACATCAATGTGGAACGCCCTACCCAAAGCTGTAAAGGAATGTGAATCACTACCCACTTTCAAAAACACTCTCAAAGAACACCTACGGGAGACTGCAATTCGAAACTGGCCCCTACAAATGTCCTAACCCAGTTGTACAGTAAATGACCAAGTATGGCTTTGTCAGTATTCCAATGTACAGTGTACAGTGTCCCCCACCCACCCCCTACCCAACCCCCCCCCCCCCCCCCCAATGTACAGTGTGTGTACTGTACCCATTCTGCAATCTGTTAATAAACTTTTCAATCAATCAATCAATCAATCAATCAATCAGACAGCAGTGGAAACATAGATTCTATATATATCTATGAGTGGAAACACATGGGCGGCAAGATGGCCGCTGCATTTAATTACCAGACTAAGGACCCGTGGGCTCTCCAGAGAGATGCCCGACTAGAAATAGTAATACCCTTGAGCTGTCCAAAGAAGTGCCTTGGAAATAATAATACACAGCATAACAAATAGCATACAAATAATGGGGAATTTACAACACGGGTTCTCAAAGTTTTTTATACCACAAACCCATTTTATTTAGGATTTTCTTCGACCCCACAGTTAATGTATCGCGTAATTTCAACATGGAATTAAGGAATATCAAAATAAAAGCACACGTTGTTGAACTTGATCATGCATATTTATTAGAAAGTTTTATTACAGCACTATGTTATCAATACACATTTATAAAACGAGGCATATTTAGCCAAAATATGTTGCCAGAACATACATAAAAAATTACAAATAAAAGATTATAAAAAGAAAATTACTTAGGCGCAGTGGACTAAGCGCTCGTCACCAACACGAGAGACACTGGTATCGAATCCGGCGGTCAGCGTTGCCTCCGGCTTGGCCAGCCGTCCTACTGGCTCAATTGGCCTCAGCGGGAGGGAAGCCGGTGGGTGGTAATCTGGTTGTTGTAAATAGCGACTCCTACAGGTCGGTCAGGGTGCCTGCACAGCAAGGAAGAGAGATGGTGAGGGTAGTGTGAGCCTCCCACATGTTACACCTCACCAATGAGAGTCCACGCTGGCAGGTGAAAAGAAGTGGCTGGCTGACTCCGCATGTATCGGAGGGGACATGTGATAGTATCTATCAACCCTCCCTAGACCGACCAGTGGGGGGCACATGCGAGCAACGGCCAGGAAGGGGAGGGGGGAATTGGCACGACTAAATTGGGATGAGAGAAAAACACAGAAAAACAGGAGGAGAAAAAGTGGATACAAAATTAAAAAAATATTACTTGCCAATGCGTCACTGTCACCTACCCACAACCCCACTTTGGGTCCCGACCCGTAGTTTGAGAACCACTGCTCTAGAGGAACGTCAAAGCCTAGAAGTAATTTTAGTCAGATTCATTTTAGTCCTGTCACTTGCTTTCGTTGAGTAAACCTACCTTGGTAAAGATGCATAGTTCTGAGTCGAAACTGAGTGCCCTGTTTTGTCCCTATGGCATCTGTCCATAGTAATGGTATTTGGCATCAGCTCGCACCCAGCAGAATGAGGCAGAGCTGGCCAAACCAGTTAGTACCCCACAGGAAGATGAAAGGCAGGCAGGGGACTTAGCCTTTTGATGAAACCAAGCCATTTGCTGTACACATCATTAGTTCTTGTTTGCACTGCTGTGTCAGATCAAATGCTTTGCAGTTCCACAACGCACAAATACGGTATATGGCCATCACCATCATCTGTTGGATTCATTCAAAGCTAAAGACAAGTGACTACAAAGAAACTGAATGACTATCACTGAACTATAGAACAACTGAGTGTGCCCTTGAATTGTACAGGAAGTCTGTTCTTTCCGTTTTGGTGTGTGTGTGTGTGTGTGTGTGTGTGTGTGTGTGTGTGTGTGCGCGTGTGTTGCAGAGGAAAAGATCACACCGTGGTTTATGGGCAGGGTAGTCAGGAAATCAGTCATGACAGAAAGACAACCCACATCTGCATTCAGAATAGGAAGAGAAACTTACTGTGCAAGACTAGTGTTTGGCTTCCTTCTCTGTGCATATTACTCACAGACGAATGCAATGCTGTTGTGATATTCTACAATTACCCTTTCTTCCTGTAAGTATGGTCGCAACTACTAATACTTGTATGTAATGTGCAATAGTTAATATGTTATACATACCTATATGCATAGAAATGGGTAAAGAGATGGATGCTTTCACAACATCAAGGAAGTGATGTATTTCCTCGCTTGCTTGGTTTGCATCATTGTGCTTTTTCTTTTATATTCTTACACTACATTGATCAGAGAATTTCTATTTCTCTATGATATTTTGTTTTTACATATTTCATGAAATGTTATGCAAAATCATGGGACTTTGTGCTATTATGATCAGGATAATGAAAACACTAAAACACTTATTTATTTATTTATTTATTTATGCTGTTTTATTCATTCACAGACAAGATGCAAGATACTGTCCTTCGAGTGTTGTTGGTGGCTCTGGGTCTCACCATGTATCCAAGGGAGGATCCTAGAGTTCAGGAGCATGATGGCTTTATCACAGCAGGCACACCAAAACATGAGAGGCTGCTGAGGGAGGGCAAAGATCTGGACCAGGAAATGACACCCGTCAATCAAGAGGAGCAGCCAGTTGACACTGAAGAGCCACAAATTGATGCTGATGGGGAGCAAGTTGACGCTGAAGAGCCACAAGTTGACGCTGAGGGGCAGCAAGTTGACACTGAAGAGCCACAAGTTGACGCTGAGGGGCAGCAAGTTGACACTGAAGAGCCACAAGTTGACGCTGAGGGGCAGCAAGTTGACGCTGAAGAGCCACAAGTTGACGCTGAGGGGCAGCAAGTTGACACTGAAGAGCCACAAGTTGACGCTGAAGGGCAGCAAGTTGAAGCTGAAAGGCCACAAGTTGACGCTGAAGGGCAGCAAGTTGACGCTGAAGGGCAGCAAGTTGACGCTGAAGGGCCACAAGTTGACGCTGAAGGGCCACAAGTTGACGCTGAAGGGCAGCAAGTTGACGCTGAAGGGCCACAAGTTGACGCTGAAGGGCAGCAAGTTGACGCTGAAGGGCCACAAGTTGACACTGAAGGGCAGCAAGTTGACGCTGAAGGGCAGCAAGTTGAATCCTTCCATGAGGAAACAAATGAGTCTAACCTCTCCAGTGAGTTTGACCAACAAGTTGCTCAAATCAGGGATATACCCTTGGTGGAAGATTTGATAGTGACTGTCTCCAACCACAAACAATCAGAGGAATGGAATATTATTGATCCTAAATTGTCAAAGTTGGATTATTATATAGCTGACCCACATCTAAACCTGTCACAAGAGGACCAAGGGAAACGGGAAACCGACCCACAGCCCTCACAGTTAGACCAAGAGGATAAACCAAGTGTGCCCGGGGCAAACGGTCAATTCGAACTGGATAAGGAAAGTCCCTCTACTCCCAATCAACAGACAAAAAACATCCAGATAACCGGTTTCCTTAGAGACCCAAGGATATTACCAGGGCAACAAGAATTATTTGAGATGGAGGAAGTCTTCCGCACAGACCAGGACGTGCCATTGTCACACGTCACCAGTGAGACACCAGCGCAGGACCATCCAGAGAAGAGCATCGCTGACTGGGACCAGGACTTTCTGTGGTACTTGTGGAACATATATTCCATTATCTCTACGATCCGCTTCCTCAGGAAGTACCTGAGGAGATATCCCCAAAAGGAACATGGAGAAAATAGCACTTCTGGAGATGGCTCCATCATCCCGATCCTGAACAACATCTCCACTGAGATACCACTGCCAGACAGTGATACTCTACACTTTTTTTACACGAAATGTGTCCATATCACACCCAACGAGACCTGGAGGGTGGGTGGATTTGTCGAGGGATTCGTGAGTGACCTATTGGAGGCTATGAGGAGTGTGAGGAACAGAGGTGTCGGCATGGTAATAGAAGACTTTCAGGTGGTGGAGGACGTGTCCAACATCATTGTCCCTTTAACCCCACCGAAGCCGTTTAGTTTTAAGTGTCAGTTCTCCGGTCACGTGCCACCAGACGGGCAAGGCCACGGTAAAATAAAAATTATGGAACATGTCAAGAGCCAAAAGGGTTGCCTCTGTGAATCTTCTGACATGGGAGATGATATCCTATGCCTGCTCCATTGTGGGAATGAGAAAGTGACGGCAAAACACACTGATGTTTGCGATGGCCCTCTTTGCGCGAAGAACACTCCGTTCCTCTCCAAGGCTCAGGTCACTAAATGGTTTCGGAATACAATACGACAGGCATGGGAGCAGATATCCCACAAATACGAGTTTGAGCTGATCTTTTGTGGTGCGGACACTCCCGGCGCTCTGGCAGTTCGATTCAGGTCGGGGAAGAAGATCACCTTCAACATGAACCCTGTTGTGAAATTCAATGAAACTGATGGGTATTTCTTCATCCCTCCCTGCTCCACAACAAACAACTTGGATATTTCCTGGACACTGTCTCTGGCTGTCTACGAGGACCGCCTTTTAAAACACCTCTCGAGGAACTTGCCTGGCAACTCTTGTCACTTTCAAACTCTGGAAATATTTTATTTCCTTCATAAGAAGCAGACAGAACTGACGGGAAGAAGTGCCCTTAAAGCTGTTCACTTCAAAACCACAATAATGCATCTTCTCTTGATTAAGGAGCCATCACAGTGGACCCCTGAGCACATTGTTGGTAGGCTTCGGGACTTTTTGTGCTTCATGGAGAAAAGCCTTGAACAGAGACTGTTGAATCACATTTTGCTTGGGAATGATTTGGTTCAGAATGAAATAGAGCTCCCCGCTGTATTTTCTGATGCAAAGACAGTGAATCTATTACACCCCCTTGTGGTTAATGATTGCCTCTACACCAAGGCCGTAAATCATTTCCAGGAAATTCTCAAAAACACACATGTGCTGATAGAGGAATACACAGCAATCAAACGGACATATTAGAACGCTTACATTGATATTTTATTTCAGGCTTGTTGTAGAGATTCTTTTTGGGATCCCGATATTTAAGATGCTTGAAAAATTACTGACATTTCAAACTGAAAGCATAGTCTGTGATCAGCTCTAACCAAATCCTCCATTTCTTGCTGCCTTAAAGGGGAACTATTTTGGCAATTTTACACAATTCCTGTGAGTTTATGGAACACATCTGTACTAAATGTTCATCGTTTTGTATTTTTAATCAAGCCCATACTCGGGAATGCGATGAGTGAGAGAGAGTGAGTTTGACGCGCAGTACTCTTAATTAGTAATACAGGTGGCTGGCAGTTGGCTAGAAGCATAGATGCATAGCTGGCAGTTGGCTACAAGCATAGATGGGGCGGGCGTTATTATGCAGATGAGAAACGTCCGACGTCACAGATTATGCAAAATTTCAGATGACCACTTGAGTGAGGGACAATATTGTGAGATGAGAATTGGAATGCACCAAATTGAGAATTAGAGACATAGATCCTATTAATATAAGTCCATAGCTAGAAAACAATGCTAAACACTGGAAAAGGCCATTTATAAAATAGTTCCCCTTTAATGTGCATCAACTCAAGCACGGTTAGTTATGCAATCCATGAAATGGCCCCTTAACGGATTTATTCAAACCCTCAAAAATGGGTATCAAGTATTTGGATGATGAGCAATGGTTGTAGAGTTAACCACACACTCTTTCTAAATGCATTGTTTGCCTAATTAAACAAGTGCCAGTTTCAATTCAGCTTTTAGTTGAAATTGGTTGTCGTGATAGGAGACAGCAAATGAAATGTAGTTTTGATGGCGTTAGTGGATTGCATTTTAGCTGGAAAATCCAACATGGCAGGCACATGGTACTTTGACACGATAGTTAGTGACATCCGACTATTGGGCACACAAACATGCTAAAGTGTGCATGTTTCCATCACCGCTTACCATTGCTACTATACCCCATGCCTTGAAAACTGTACCAGTTTGTTTTTGTTTAAGTGATCTACAAACATCATAACTCCTCATCGATATAGAGCTGGTCAGCAACATGAGTCCCAATGGTCTGACAAATAAAGCTAGTTTTAAGCAAATGTGTCCTTTATTAAACAAGTACAATAATCTACCAGTGCAGTAAGCCAATTTGCACTGGCAAGATTTCTGGGAAGTAAAAATATCTAGGGTTCTCTCCGGAACAAAGTGGGAAGGGATTCCAGAAAATGCATTTTGTGGTTACTGCAGACCAAACACTAGTGAATATCACTCGATAAGAAAGCCAAGTTTTGCAACAGACTTGTAGGCTACTAGCTGTAGCTAACAGTTTACAGCTTTTTGGTGGCAGAGGATCTTGCAAGTCACCGACAGATCTCTGGTCAACAGAAGATGACCAAGTGTAGAACAATATAATTTCATGATTCTAGAGTTAATATATATGGCCAGGAGCCCTGCCCCCCTAGTTAGAGCCCCAATGAATTCAGCCACCACTTTCTTCAGTGAGCAAACAATGACAGCAACTAGGTAGTGAGTCCGGTTCAAATGATTAAGAGTCAGGATTTGAAAATAAAGTATTTTATTCATCATCTTGTAAAATGTCATTCCTCCCAGTTCTCCAGACAGGACCTAGAAGAAAAATAAATAGGTTAGTGATTTTGAAACTAAAAAACAAAAGTAAAGTTTGCTCAGACACATACATTTTAGTAGTCATGATTCCAGGAGTTTAGGACGTCAGCATAGTCTTCCGTCTCGGACAGAGGCGCAGGCTCCACATAACTACTCTTTTGAACCTCCCAAGGTTGACTGGAAACCATAGTCTTGAAAGCTGTGGAGGAAGTCAAGACAGTTAGTACAGTGCATACCCAGCGCTTGGTCTTCTCCAGATTGACAAATGGATGCCAATTTCCTGTGTGTTCAGTAGAAAGCTATCCAGCTGCAAGCTAGCACAGCACAAAAGGCTACAGACCCACTAGCCTAGCTTAAAACTCCAGGAAGGCAAACAGCTAGACTGCATCCGCTTCCATTCATTTGTGCCAAGCTAGCTGGAATCAATCTTCCCAGCCAACTAAGCACATTTCCCACAATTCTGTGTTCCTTTAAAAACAAGTTTAAAATATTCCACTAGGCATTATACAGTATCCACAAGGGCCTTCTCAGGTTTAGGGAACTTTAAGTGTTCAGGCAGGTCAAATGTGTCCATCCACATCAAGTACTCATTATTTGAAAGTCATTTTGAACTACTTGTAGGCATGATGAAACTCACCCCTTGGCTGAGCTGAGGGACAGGAGGAAGAGCCACAGCAGGAGCACAAAGCGTCGTCACCATTCACCTCACGCCAGCTACAAGACCAGAGAAAAGAGTGTTGTGGCACATTGACAGAAGTCATACATGCAGAGCATAGAAGTAAACCAACCTTTTGGAATCAGAGTCATAGTTGCAGGCCTTAGAACCTTCAGTTGATGTAGGGCCTCCCAGAAAGATTTCACAATGCATGTAGATATGCTGCACATTCTGTAAAGACAAGACATGTTTTAAGGGGCAATATACTGTACTTAACACATTAAGATCAGTGACATTCTCCGGTAGTACCTGCTGGGTTGAACTGGAAGGTGCATCATATAAAACGAAGGCACCAATGCAGAACTTCTGAGACATTGTTGCGGAGGCGGGGATGATAAACTTGGACTGGTCAGATTCCTTGGCATCAATCATACAACTTGGGAACAGAGATGCATGTTATGAGGCTAGGCCAGCTGTACAAGTATACAAAATCCATAATGAATTAGTTTTACCCTTGGTTGTTGATCACAGTGTATGTAGCACTGGAGCTGGGATTCTGGGAGGCAGACATGAGGCACATGTTGATGTAGACCCTTTGAGGAGCAGCACCAGAGGCTTGATCACTCAGCTTAGCCTCAAAGCACACCGGCTGCCCAATGGTGTAGGAGTGGCCTCCTCCACTGATCTCAATCCCCAATTCTACAGTAACAAAAAGACGTCTGCTAAGGCATGGCCACAATATACTCAAATGCTCTTCCTTTGAAAGTTGAAAACTGAATAACTGACAATATAAATTGAGTCTCAATTTAAAATTGATGGCAACATACCATCTTGAGTGATAAGGGAGACACCAGTTCTTCCTCCGAGGCGTTTGACAACAGTGCCCCCTTGCAGTATTGGATAGAAGCCAGTACTGTACGAGTTGAAGAACCTGCAACAAGTCAGTAAATACAGAGGGACACATTAGATAAGCAATTTACCCAATAGTTAAGACATATCCAGCCAACTTATACCTACAGGTCCAGTATGACCATTATTAATGTTGCATTTAGTTTCTCCCTTCATTACATGCCAATGCTCAAAGCATACAGAAAAAAAACACTGAAGATTAAAAGTTAAGCTGGAGTTCAGTAAAAGCAGGTAGAGGGTATTCCGACAAGTTCTGCTCAATAAAACACTTAAGATCACTCTCACCTGTGGTAAATGCACTGGACAGGAATAGTAAATGGTGCCTCCCTCATAACTGTGGATTTTGGCTGGAAGGTGACTTCAGTAGACACGATAAAATCATCCACATTGCTCTGGAATACAATACATACATTACCATGTTGGGTTCATACCATGCTGCATATACAAATTTACCACCAACAAGCCAAATACGGTTAGTTTACTGTAGGAAAGACCTGCAAGGCTACTTTGCCAACACATACAGGCCTTCATCACTAACCTGTTTCTTAAATCCACAGTCATTTGCGAGTGTGTACATCAGGTAGTAGTGGTTCTTGGTAGCTTGGTTGACACCACACTTGCCATCACCTAGTTTCAGGAAGTTGTATGCATTGAGACCGTTGAACAAACTTGTTTGGAGTCTGATATAAACTCTATCAATGTGGCACAAGACGTCCATCAGCTTTGGCTGGGATGGTGTTAAACTGGCAGGGGTAGCAGTTACAATCAGCATTTCCCTAACTGAATCAGGCATCGGTTGGACACCTTTCTCTGGTGTGAAGAGCTCCATGTGGACCTTGGAGGCTGGGACATGCTGGAACAGAGGAACATAGTGACTTTTAGGTAGAGGTTTATCAGCTAACCCATACTTCCAGAATTTGGACTTCGAAGCAAATTCCTGGGCTGTCTCGCTGGCGATCACTTTCTCCAGCTTCTCCCATTCCTGCACAGGATCAAATTGTCCAAATTCAGCTGAACTATGAGAAAAGCAGTGCATTAGCAAAAAGACCCAGGCCACTTCCATCCTCATCATGAATTGCTCCAGCAGGTCACCCTTGGTAAATTTCAACTTGTCTTGACAAGGTGTGTAAAGAGAAGGCCTTGCCCTTGACTTTTATACTGAGCACACAGAGTAAGTGGTATGCCTAATTACCCCAGCTGCTGGTAATACCAATTAAAGACAACCAATCAGGGATGTAGTGGAGGGATGGAACCTTTTCACAGACAAGGCTAATACATGTAGGCTAGTCACTTGTCACCCATCCAATTTACCATATTCACACAACGGCCATTTTGCTCTTATCTCATGCCCAGGTTGGGATTTCTTTCCACCCTGTTCTAAATCCCAAGACATAAGAGCAAAATGGCCACTGTGTGAATATAGTAAATGGGAGATAGGGGTATGGTGCATGCTCAGATTGCGCTGGTAGATGGTTTGGGGGACTAAATTGATGGAAATGCGGCCCAATTGTAACCATGCATGTGTCATACTCCAGTGTTTGATGCAATATGACCAGTGACATCTCCTCAATTTACCCTCCTTGTTCAGGTGGGTACATACAGCTGTAGCTAATAACATTGATTTAGGTGCGCAAGCATCATTAAAAATAGTCAGTATTATCAATTCTTGTTCACTGGTACACCAAAATCAAGAACCCTGCTATGACACCGATATGAAAAGGGTCCATTATTCCCTTTTTCAACATTTTAAACCAAAATACTCACTTCAGCAGACAGCAACAGTACAAATAAAAATATAAATGCATGTAATAAATGATCAGCCTAACAAGTTATACTTCAGATTCAGATTATTTTATTGTCACCGCCTTTTTAAATGTATAAATTCAGAATAAAACGTGAGATGCTTGTTTTTCCCAGCTCCTCAACCATATAGTAGATTTGTAAACACAATACACAATGATCTATACAAACTATACAATACAAGGTATATGTTTGTTTTTACAAAGTTAAAAACAAGATAAATATATATATATATTTTTTTTAAAGAGAAAAGAAATTATTTTACAGTGTAAGTAGAATCGTTTCTAATAAGTGTGCTTGTGTAGTGTGTAAGTCACTTATTAAGGTGCTTTTGTGTGTATGCTCATGTGATACTTCAGAGACAGAGTCTATTTTATTTTCCCGTGGAAGTAGCTGTTCAGTGTCCTTTTGGATGTGGACCTGAGATGAGGTGTATGGATTGGATTCACTTTGATCACCGACCAGGAGATCGTCTCAACACTGCACTGACTGCAGTACAGTTTGTCATATATAACTCTGGTACAGGAGTCTTGGAACTCTGGTACAGAGTCTAGTAGTCTACACTGTACACTGTATGAAATTGTAGCTGGTGCTTTATTGTTTTTTTGGTCTATGCATTCAAAATATGTGATACGTTTTCCCTTCTATGACAATCATGTGTGTTGTTTTGCACAATATATAATTCACCAAGTCTTTCCAAAATGTAATACTAGTATGTGGGCAACCATATAATAGGTACGTTTACACTTTTGTGTTCAGTCTTGCAGAAAGTAAGTTTGCTATCAGCATAAAAAAAATCTTACATCTTATATACATGTTTTGTAACATATTAAAATGTGAAGGTGGACCTCCCACTTCCCAATACTTCCCAATACTTCCCAAAGGTCAGTGAATACCACAACCACAACACCAGAGGGAGTTCCACAAATCATGTTCATCCCAGATTCGGCACAAACAAGGGTCTAAACATGTTTATGCCACATCAATGTGGAACGCCCTACCCACAGCAGTAATTTTTTTTAAATCCCTACCCACCTTCAAAACCACTCTCAAAGAGCACCTACGGGAAGCTGCAATTCGAAACTGGCCCCCGTAAATGTCCAAACCCCCCTTCCCACCCACTATCATTTATTTACACCTGGGTAAATAAAGTCCATTCTCTTCGGATCAAATAACAAATTCAGCAAGACCAACGGCTTCTCTGTTACAGTGGGTGACAATATTGTCACAAGGAAAGATGAAATGACATGGGTTCCATCCTAGAGGCAAATCTTTCCTGTGACAAGATGGCATCCAATGTAATAAAAAAAGTCAACCAACGAACAAGATTCTTGTACCGGATCTCCTCTCTGGTAAACAAAAATACCCTGAAGACTCTAACAGGAGCACTCATTCAAGGGTACTACGACTATGCTTGCACCTCATGGTACCAAAGCACCTCAAAGGCACTAAAAACAAGATTACAAACATCACAAAACAAACTGGTCAGACTACTGCTTGACCTTACTCCTAGAACCCACTTCACCCCAGCCCATTTTGACAGCCTATATGGCTTAGAGTAGACGACAGAGTACAGCAACTTGCAATGGGCCTGGTCTACAAGATACACTACACCACTAAGGTACCCATGTACATGTCGAAATACTTCCCAAAGGTCAGTGAATACCATGACCACAACACCCGAGGGAGCTCCACAAATCATGTCCAACCCAGATTCGGCTCAAACAAGGGACTAAACACGTTCCGCAATATAATATAATCATCTAATCTAATTATGACATACATGACATACAGATATACAGTACTGTTACATTTGTGACATACAAGATATGCAAATATATACAGTACTATATACCTGTATGTCATGTATGTCCCTATGTCATAAATGTCATGCCATGTATGTTGTGTATTGATTGATTGATTGATTGATTGAAAACTTTATTAACAGATTGCAGAATGGGTACAGTACAGTGCAGCTCAATACATACAATTGTTAAGGGGATGCAGACCAGAGAAAGACTTTCGTCTTGTTTACACCAGGGTCCCCCATTTTCAATTCATCATAACATATATGACACACACGACATACAGACAGTACTGCTACATCTATACATTTATGACATACCAGATTTGCAAATACAGTACTGTTTGTGATACAAAAATAGTCCAGAAAAGAGAGTATATACATTTGACGTAGAAACTGTACATTGGGGGGGGTAGGGGGTGGGTAGGGGACACTGTACCAGTGGCGTAGTTTCAGTAAAGGCAAGGTATGGCGAGGAGGGAGGGTGGGTGGGTGAAGGTGATGGATTTTTTTTGTCAAATCAGTTGTGCAATAGTCACTTTTGTTGAGTTGTTTCTATACAATTCAGTTATATGACATTTAGGTATGACACAGGACTACACAAGCATTTTTAGTATAGAAATGTGTCAACAGACTAAAGCAGGGAACCACACTATTTTGCATACGAATTATGCAGAATGTAATATCATAACTGTCTATTACTTTTCTTGCAATTGAGCCAATTTTCCTTAGGTACGGTTTTGAGGTGTGTGAAAACACATTCACAAAAACTATGGGTTACTGAATGCTGAACTGCACTGTTATAATCAATAAGCCATTGTAAGACCTTACCTGTGTCCCTGTATCCCTTGTCTCTGCTGCCCTTTGATTAAAAAACGTCCCTATGTCCATTTTCCTTTTTTTTGGGCATATTTCAGTTAGTCACAGTAAAAGTCACCTAGTAAAAGTGAGATAATTGTGAGGTTTTTGTCCTTTGCTCACTTACTCGCTCTGTTCCTTTAAGCCTACTCGCTCTATTTCCATTTGTTTTCTGTTAATCATTTCATTCCCCTATTCACACGCTTCTTCCCAGAGACGTCGTTGATTGGTTCTCCCCCGTCCACACGCTTATCAATCACATCCCTCAGCTGTCACTGCTTGTCAATTAAGCATTCCCGTATTATTTATACCCCGTTTCCCCATTCAAGTTTTGTTGGATCGTTTTGATATTTCAGTTGCATTCGCCGTTCCTGCTGCCTGCTGTTGTTTCCCTGTGCTTTGCCTCCAGGATATTCAAGAAGCATTCCTCTTGGACACCCTTTCCCCGTGGCGACGCGCTCGCTCCGTTCTGTTCCAACGCTCTTTACGCACAACGCCTGGGTGAGTTTTTTATGACTGTCTTTGATCCAATTCCGTTTTTCGTGTGTTTATATAACACTGAAGATTTCCAGCTTTTTATCAGACAGTCACTCACCCAGCGTTTAGCCTTTTTTGGATTGTTTCATTGGGATAATATTTTGGTCTAACATCTCCCACTGTGTGTTTACACACCGAAGATATTATCACATTGGATTTGTATTTTGGGACTTCGCTCACAGTGTTTATTTTGCACCGAAGATATCTATCACTTGGGATTGTGTTTGGAACGTTACTCACAGTGTGTATTTACACCGAAGATTCAGTCACTTGGATAACTCTGTTTTTGGGTACAAGTCACCTCTCCTGTTCACCTGCTCTGTTCCACCTGCACTCTGAGTTAACTCGCTCCCTCTCTCTCTCTCGGTCCCGCAACCACCTCGGAGATTCTGCCGAGAGAAGTCTGCAGAGCGGCTCTGACGTCAGCGTCTGCTTCCCCTGACTACCATCCCGGGAGAAGCTGCAGAGCAGCAACATTCATCCTTGCTTGTATTCCGGTCTTTGCAGTCCGGGACCAGCTCGCTACCCGGGAGGTGCCCGACTCCCTCGAGGACCTGTTTAGCCTCGTCATCCGCATCGACGGACGCCTCCAGGAGAGAAGGCGCGAGAGGACCCGACTGTTACCTCCTGAGGTACCCCGGATTCCCCGGACGCATGACGTCACCCCTGGACGCCCTGTCCTCAACACAACTGGTGGTAGCGGGTCCTCCCGTTCGGTTCGCGAGGAGGAACCCATGCAGCTGGGACGCTCTCATCTGAGCCAGGCGGAGCGTGAGGCAAGGCTCAGGTCCGGTCTCTGCCTCTACTGCGGAAGGGAGGGACACCGAATCGCCGACTGCCCCACCCGGCCAAAAGATCAGGCTCGCCGAGACCCCGGGAAATCCTGGTGAGCCGTTTTTCCCATTCCCAGAGCCGCGCACCACCTGACCATCTGATGAGCGTCACCCTGGCCTGGGGGGACCAACGAGCCACGGTGGAGGCCCTCATCGACTCTGGGGCAGACGAGAATTTCCTCGACTTCGAGTTTGCTACCCGAGCCAACATCCCACTTGAGGACCTTGTGAGGCCCTTGGAGATCTTTTCGTTGGACCAACACCGCCTGGCCGACATCTCTCAACGCACCGGCCCAGTCGTGCTGACCATCGCTGGGAACCACGTCGAGAGAATCCAGTTCCTCATCACCCAATCCCCCCTTGTCCCGGTGGTCCTGGGTAGGCCCTGGCTCGCGCTGCACGAGCCCCACATCGCCTGGTCCTCCGGTACCATCAAGGGCTGGAGCTCCTCCTGTCACGCCCTGTGTCTGCAGGCGGCGTCCTGTCCCCCGCCCCGGAGGCCCGCTGGTGAGTCGCCTCCGGACCTCTCGTCCATACCTCCCGAGTACCACGACCTCTTGGAGGTTTTCAGTAAATCCAGGGCTCAGGCCCTTCCACCTCACCGCCCTTATGACTGCGCCATCGACCTCCGCCAAGGGGCTCCCCTTCCCGGCAGCCGCCTCTACAGTCTGACCGTTCCGGAGAAGAAGGCGATGGATCTCTACATCTCTGAGTCATTGGAAGCAGGACTCATTCGGCCTTCCTCCTCCCCGGTGGCGGCCGGTTTCTTCTTTGTTGGTAAGAAGGATGGGGACCTGCGACCCTGCATCGACTATCGCCAGCTCAACGAGATCACCATCAAGAACAAATACCCGCTACCTCTCATGAACTCCACCTTCGAGCCACTGACCCAGGCCTCCGTCTTCACCAAGCTGGACCTCCGGAGTGCCTACCATCTTGTCCGTATCCGTGAGGGCGATGAGTGGAAGACCGCCTTCAAGACCCCCAGGGGCCACTACGAGTACCTAGTGATGCCGTTCGGCCTCACCAACGCCCCGGCGGTATTCCAGGCACTCATGAACGACGTCCTTCGTGACATGCTGGAGGTGTTCGTGGTGGTGTACCTGGACGACATCCTCATCTTCTCCAGGACCCTCGAGGAACACATCCAGCATGTCCGCCGTGTGCTGGAGCGCCTCCTCCACAATCGGCTCTTCGTCAAGGCGGAGAAGTGCCGTTTCCACTCCGACTCCGTCGACTACCTGGGCTTCATCGTTGAGAAGGGCTTGACCCGAGCGGATCCTCGCAAGATCCAAGCTGTGGAGGATTGGCCTGAACCCACCACTCGGAAGGAGTTACAGAGTTTCCTCGGGTTCGCCAACTTCTACCGAAGGTTCATCCGGAACTACAGTCAAGTGGCGGAGCCACTTACCAAGCTAACCTCCCCCGCTCTGCCGTTCGACTGGTCCCCAGTGGCATGTGCTGCGTTCCGCTCCCTCAAGAAGAGGTTCACTTCCGCCCCTATCCTGCTCCACCCTGACCCCAAGAGACAGTTCATTGTGGAGGTGGACGCCTCGGATACTGGACTGGGCGCTGTCCTATCCCAACGTTCTCTTTCAGACCAGAAGGTACATCCTTGCGCCTTCTACTCGCGTCGTTTCCTCCCTGCCGAGAGGAACTACGACACCGGCAATCGGGAGCTGCTGGCGGTTGTGGCTGCGTTGGAGGAGTGGCGTCATTGGCTAGAGGGAGCAGAGGAGCCTTTTACCATCTGGACGGACCACAAGAACCTGACGTTCATCCGCGCTTCCAGGCGCCTCAACGGTCGGCAGGCGAGATGGGCCAGTTTCCTCAGTCGGTTCGACTTCTCGCTGACCTTCCGCCCCGGTTCCCGCAACACGAAGGCCGACTCCCTGTCCCGGTTACACTCCAAGGGGGCTCCACCCTCTGAGGACCCTACTCCCATCCTCCCGGAGGCCCGAGTGGTTGGAGACATCACCTTGGGCATCGAGGGTGTGGTTAGACGTGCCCTACGCTTCCAGCGTGCTCCAAGCAACGTTCCTATTCGTCGTCTCTTCGTCCCCGACTCTGTCCGGTCCCGGGTACTGCTTTGGGGCCATACCAGCCGGTTCGCCTGCCACCCTGGCGTCCATCGCACGTTCTCCTTCCTGGCTCGTCGTTTCTGGTGGCCCACCATGCGGAACGACGTCAAGGAGTTCGTATTGGCCTGCGCGGTCTGTGCCCGCAGCAAGGCCTCACACCAGGCACCCTCCGGGCTCTTACAGCCACTTCCCGTTCCAAGCCGTCCTTGGTCACATGTGGCGCTAGACTTCGTCACAGGTCTTCCCTCCTCCCAGGGGAACACTTGCCTTCTGACCGTGGTGGATCGATTCAGCAAGGGGGTTCACCTCGTGGCCCTTTCCAAGCTTCCCTCGGCGGCCGAGACGGCGGACCTCCTGACTCATCACGTGTTCCGCCTTCATGGGTTTCCCCAGGACATCGTCTCTGACCGGGGGCCCCAGTTCACCTCCCAGGTATGGCGGGCCTTTTGCAAGGGATTGGGGGCGACGGTCAGTCTTTCCTCTGGTTATCATCCCCAGACTAACGGACAGACGGAGAGGATGAACCAGAGCGTGGAGTCTGCTCTTCGGTGTGTGGCAGCCGAGAGACCGGCATCCTGGAGCCGTTTCCTTCCCTGGGTTGAATACTCCATCAATTCAATGGTCAGTTCCGCCACCGGCCTCTCACCATTTGAGGTTTCCCTGGGCTACCAACCCCCTCTTTTCCCCGCACAGGAGGCGGAAGTGGCAGTTCCCTCCGTGCAGGACCACCTCGACCGCTGCCGACGAGTTTGGGAGATCACCAGGACCGCGCTGCTCCGGACATCTGAGCGCGCCTGTCGTGGTGCCGACCGGCGCCGGGTTCCTGCGCCGACTTACCGCCCTGGGCAGAGGGTGTGGCTCTCCGCAAAGGACCTCCCGCTTCGGTCCTCGGCCAAGAAGCTCAACCCCCGTTTCCTCGGACCTTTCGAGGTCCTGAAGGTACTCAGTCCGGCGGCCCTACGCCTGAAACTTCCTGCGTCCATGCACATTCACCCCGTGTTCCATGTCTCCCGGGTTAAGCCCGTCTCCCTCAGTCCCCTTATGCCTCCAGCTCCTGATCCTCCGCCTCCCGTGTTGGTGGATGGTCACCCCCAGTGGCAGGTCCGCCGGTTGATGGGCGTTCGTCGGCGGGGCCGGGGGTTCCAATACCTGGTGGACTGGGAGGGTTACGGCCCTGAGGAGCGTAGCTGGGTCTCCCGGCAGCTCATCGTGGATCCCGGCTTGATCACTGACTTCCATCGTGCCCATCCTGATGAGCCGGGTCGGCCTGGTCGCCGGGTGGCTCCCGTGGAGGGGGGGTACTGTGAGGTTTTTGTCCTTTGCTCACTTACTCGCTCTGTTCCTTTAAGCCTACTCGCTCTATTTCCATTTGTTTTCTGTTAATCATTTCATTCCCCTATTCACACGCTTCTTCCCAGAGACGTCGTTGATTGGTTCTCCCCCGTCCACACGCTTATCAATCACATCCCTCAGCTGTCACTGCTTGTCAATTAAGCATTCCCGTATTATTTATACCCCGTTTCCCCATTCAAGTTTTGTTGGATCGTTTTGATATTTCAGTTGCATTCGCCGTTCCTGCTGCCTGCTGTTGTTTCCCTGTGCTTTGCCTCCAGGATATTCAAGAAGCATTCCTCTTGGACACCCTTTCCCCGTGGCGACGCGCTCGCTCCGTTCTGTTCCAACGCTCTTTACGCACAACGCCTGGGTGAGTTTTTTATGACTGTCTTTGATCCAATTCCGTTTTTCGTGTGTTTATATAACACTGAAGATTTCCAGCTTTTTATCAGACAGTCACTCACCCAGCGTTTAGCCTTTTTTGGATTGTTTCATTGGGATAATATTTTGGTCTAACATCTCCCACTGTGTGTTTACACACCGAAGATATTATCACATTGGATTTGTATTTTGGGACTTCGCTCACAGTGTTTATTTTGCACCGAAGATATCTATCACTTGGGATTGTGTTTGGAACGTTACTCACAGTGTGTATTTACACCGAAGATTCAGTCACTTGGATAACTCTGTTTTCGGGTACAAGTCACCTCTCCTGTTCACCTGCTCTGTTCCACCTGCACTCTGAGTTAACTCGCTCCCTCTCTCTCTCTCGGTCCCGCAACCACCTCGGAGATTCTGCCGAGAGAAGTCTGCAGAGCGGCTCTGACGTCAGCGTCTGCTTCCCCTGACTACCATCCCGGGAGAAGCTGCAGAGCAGCAACATTCATCCTTGCTTGTATTCCGGTCTTTGTTTGAACTCTTCCAAGTCTGTGCTGTTTATTTAGTCTTAATAAACAAGCCCTTGTTTTTGGCAACTCTGAATCCTACTCTCTTGTGTCGTTGCGTTTGGGGTCGGTGTCAAACCATAACAATAATTGACAATATCAAAACATGCTAGGGCTGTACCGAATAGTTCGAAGCTTCGTTCATAATGTTGACATTCGAATTCTAAATCAACATAACAAATTGTAATATAATTTTTTTTGCCAAGCATACCAGAACGAGTAACGACGCCCCTGCACTGTACACTGTACATTGGAATATTGACAAATATGCACCCTTTACCGAACAAGAAATACTAGCAACAATTAATTCAATGCCTATAGACAAAAGTCCAGGACCAGATGGCTTCCCGGCACAGCTATATAAGGAGTACTGGAATGACTTGAAACCCATTTTTATGGGAATGATTAACAACTTTGGACGCAACAAGGCACTTCCTCAAACAATGAGCTTGGCAAACATCACAGTACTGCATAAAAGTGGTAAGGATCCACTAGACTGTTCATCATACAGACCTATAAGTCTTTTAGATCATGATTATAAGACTATCACCAAAGCATTAGCGAAAAGACTTGAAACCATCACGCCGAAATTGGTAAACCCAGATCAGGCTGGATTTGTTAAGGGAAGATATGCTACCGATAACATCAGAAGGTTATTAAATATAACCAATCATTTGAATCTAAAACAGAGGCCCTCTCTACTCCTATCTCTGGATGCAGAGAAGGCTTTTGACAGAGTCGAGTGGAACTTCCTTTTTAACGTGTTGCAAAAACTTAATATAGGGTCAAATTTTATCCAGTGGATTAAAGCAATTTATCAAACTCCAAAAGCAGCAGTTATTACTAATGGCAATACATCTGATCCGTTTCTCTTAATGAGAGGAACAAGACAGGGGTGCCCAATGTCAAGCTCATTATTCGCAATAATAATAGAAATTTTGGCTGCATCTGTACGAGACAACATTAACATAAAAGGAGTGTATATCGATAAGGTTGAACACAAAATATCTTTATATGCTGACGACATTGTTCTATACATTGAGCAACCAGAAAACTCCTTATTACATCTGTATAACACAATCGAACAATTTGGAAAGTACTCAGGATACAAGATAAATTATAATAAATCTAATGCATGTCTCCTACATATGAAACCAACAAAAGAAATGCAGAAATCCTACCCATTTCGATGGTCACCAGGAGGTTTCAAATACTTGGGAGTACACTTTACACCGCAATTAAATTATTTATTTGAAAAAAATTACACTCCTCTTACAATTGAAATTAACACAGATCTAGGCAGATGGGACAAACTACCCCTATCCCTTCTAGGAAAGATAAACGTCATCAGGATGAATATCCTTCCGAGATTGAACTTTCTCTTTCAAAATGTACCCTGCTACCTATCTATAACATATTTTAACATATTGAATAAACGTATCTCAAAATGTATTTGGTCCAATAAAAAACCAAGGATTAAATTAGTGACTCTTATGAAACCTGAGTCCATGGGTGGTCTAGGTCTTCCCAATCTCCAACACTACTACTGGTCAGCCCAACTTCGAACTATAGTATCATGGTCATTGGGAGGACCAGACTCACACTGGATACAGATAGAAGCGGGACAGGTTGATCCTTTACCTCTAAACTCTCTTTTTTTTATAAAGAATTTTGACAAAATAGAAAATATAAAGCAATATTTCACGGTTATGAATACCCTATCTGCATGGAAAGATTGCTCGAAAAAGTTTGGCATAACTAAATGCATCTCTGTTTATTCACCTATTCATCAAAACCCTGACCTAAAAAAATATTTTCATTCAACTGATATAAACAAGTGGAGACACTTGGGGGTAACTCAACTTAAAGACCTTTTTCATAAAAACTGGAAATTAAAAGCATTTCAGGAGCTAAGAGAAGAATACAACATTCCTAACTCAGACTTCTTTAAATATATGCAAATTCAAAGCACTTTAAGTTCACTTACTAAAGAAAACAAGTTAAGCTTTGAAAAGACAGAATTGGAAGAAAAACTAACTACCTCATCCACAATTAAAGGTAAAATCAGTGAACTATATGAAATTCTAACTAATGAATGCCAAACAGTCTTCCCAGCTCTATTAAGATGCTGGGAGACGGACCTGGCAACGAAATTTGAAGAAAACAATTGGCAAGATATCTGTGATCGAACTTTCTTTCCCTTTACAAGCAATAAGATCAAAGAAAGTAATTTCAAATTTATTCATAAATTCTACCTTACTCCTGTAAAAATGCACAAAATCTCGAAAGAAAACTCACCAAATTGCCCAAGATGTCAAATTAAAGAAGGAACATTTCTGCATATGTTCTGGCAATGTAGCAAATTGAAGCATTTCTGGAACAAGATCCACTTATTTACTAAATCTGTCATGGAGTTGGAATTTGAGTTATCACCATGTGTCTATCCATTAAATAATATAACAAACTGCCACTTAGACCAAAATAAATGCAGACTGTTGGTATACATAACATATTTTGCAAAGAAATGTATACTTCTTCTATGGAAAAATGAAATCGCACCAACATTCAATATGTTCATAGAACAAATATCTCAGTTTCTTCCCTTATAAAAGATAACGCTTGAAAAGCACAACCAGGGTCACTTATTTCAAGAACTTTGGAATCCACTCTATACTCAACTGGAAACTCATAATGTAGTCCTATAAATGTGTCATATCTAAATAACAGACGTGGAGTTTTAGCAGATTAGATTAGCTGATCTGTTGAGGCTCTTTGTCTGCGTATAAGTGCCTGGTTGCCTGCGCATGGCTGTCAAACCCTGCCCCCACGGGGTCGGGTCTGGGAAAGGGAGCTGAACACGCAGCGGCCCGGACAAGCGGGTGTGAGCAACTGGGTGCTATAAAATGTCACTGTTTACAATACCGACATTTGCACTTTTATTCCTTATTCCTTATTTACTTATGATTTACCTACTGTCCCTTTATTTTATTTTATTTTACTTTATTTTTATTATTTTCTTTTTTTTGTTGTCTAATTGTTTATTTGTGTATATGTGGGCAAGTGTGTGTGTGTATGTGTGTGTGTGTATGCCTGTATGCGCGTGTGTGCGCGTGTACGTGTGTGTATGTCCCAGTGTGTGTGAGTGTGAGTGAGAGATGGGAGAATGGATTGAGTGGGGAGCACAAGGAAAATTGTTAAAAATTGTTCATGAGAGTGACACTGAACATTCTGTAGATCTGTCGATTGAATGTGAAACCTCATGAAAAATAAAAAGATTTAAAACGGAATATTGACAAAGCCATACTTGGTCATTTACTGTGTTTTTGGAGGGGGTTGGGTTAGGATGTCATTAATGACTTAATGTCATTATGAATTGACCCATTCTGCAATCTTAACAACGTTTTCAATCAATCAATCAACCACAAGGTATTTTTTTCCACATAACGTTATTTTAGAGACAGTCTCTGGTATATGTAACATGTATATAAAGAATGTATTAATTTCTAGGAACCTCGTGGTTAAAAACATTTTTTTTATATCGTAATCTAAAAATCAATATGTAAATTGCTTTGGATAAAAGCGTCAGCTAAATGACTAAATTGTAATTCTCAGATCGCTATTATGAACGGATGTTGCGTAGTTATGACGTCAAAGGCGGAAGTTCCAACACAGTCTATTGGATTAGAGACCTTCTCGTCAACAATCTAGTTACATTTGACCAGCTAGCCAACAGTAGCTACCAAAACCAGCATTTTCCCTCAATGTCTTTTTATCGCAAAGTCCCCAACTGAAATCAAGGATTTGTATCTAATATTAGTGTGTAGCCCAGCCCTTATCGGTGGTAGAATCAGAATGCATTCTTGTCTTTATTATTGTTACCTGGCTGAATAGCTAGCTAATGTTGTTTTGACTGTAATACCACCGTTTATAACACGTACTTGACTTTGTTTAGTACGGCGATTACCATGCTAGATGGCTAGTTGCTTGCTGTAGATTTAGATTGAGTGAGTGTCAGCTAAATTACAAACGAGGAGCATGTTAGCTGACTAACTACGGAGGTTAGCCACTGCATGGTGTTGTACACAGTCCACGATTGACGAGCTCAAAGCTCTGTACATTGGAGCCAATGCGTGGGATGATGGGAACACAGGGCAGCCCTGTCAAGAGTTACGATTATCTTCTCAAATTCCTTCTGGTGGGAGACAGTGACGTTGGGAAAGGTGAAATCCTGGACAGTTTGCAAGACGGATCAGCGGAGTCTCCCTACGCCTATAGCAGCGGTGAGTGAAGTGCATGGACATTGATTGAAAACTTTATTTAAAAGATTGCAGAATGGGTACAATACAGTACGGCTCAATACACACAATTGTTAAGAGGATGCAGACCAGAGAAACACGTTTGTCTTGTTTACATCAGGGTCCCCCATTTTCAATTCATCATGACATTTATGACATACAGATATACAGTACTGTTACATCCAGACATTTATGACATACAAATATACAGTACTATTTAAGAGACAGAGATCCTAAAAGAAAATATATACATTCGAGGGGGAAGAAAGAAATTATGTTGGGGGGGGGGTTGGACATTTACCGGGGCCAGTTTGCAGCCTCCCGTGGGTGCTCTTTGAGAGCGGTTTTGAACTGAATGTGATTAACGTGGATTGATCCTAATTGTGTGGATTCTCCCTTCTCAGGAATCGACTACAAGACCACCACGAT
The DNA here is from genome assembly GCF_963971535.1 of Notolepis coatsorum. Classification (NCBI taxonomy): domain Eukaryota; kingdom Metazoa; phylum Chordata; class Actinopteri; order Aulopiformes; family Paralepididae; genus Notolepis; species Notolepis coatsorum. The sequence goes on from NC_140171.1 coordinate 122,702,478, forward strand.
ATTGTTGGACGGGAGAAGAGTGAAATTAGAGTTGTGGTAAGTATATGATGCAGTCCAGAGTTGGCAAATCATTGCTGATAGTCCTACATCTATTTAGTAATGTATTTGTTTGTGTCTTTGAACAGGGACACCTCGGGGCAGGGAAGATTCTGCACCATTTTTAGGTCATACTCTCGTGGGGCACAGGTTAGGACTTGTTGACTGATCCCCCTCCCATCATTGTGAATCTAAGTGAAGCTTGTATGTTTCAGTTCCTGAATTTATCATAACTTTTTGTCTCTTGTCTCAAAGGGTATCTTGCTGGTATATGACATCACTAATGTGTGGTCGTTTGATGGCATTGACCGCTGGATCCGGGAGATCGATGAGGTAAACCAAACAACCCATTACTGCTTTGATGTTTGGAGGAGGGAGCCCCCCCCCCCACTTCCTATGTTCTTCCTGCCTTGAGAAAAGGACCATGTCCACTTCCTGTTCGTACATTCCAAAGGTTACAATTTTTTTCGCCATATTTAAGGCCGTTCCAAAGCCGTAGCAAACACAAAGAGGAAGCCTGGCGTTTCCTTGCTTGTCGTCCAGCGTAGGACACGTACGTGTATCCTCATGCAGGAGTCAAAAAATATATATATACATATATCTTTGACGTAGGCTGGTGTATACAGCTCCTCCCACAAATAGCACTTCAAAATGGCACGTGAGGATGTTCTATTCCTTCTAAACACATTTTGTTTCCTCCACCTCTTCTTGCATCTCTTATTTGTTTCCCCTGTGGTGATGTCATCCCTGAGGAATCAAGGATGAGATGCAAACGCAAATAAACCTTTGGAATAGACCCTGGGTGTAACCAACGAGTACTAAGCTCCCTTCGTAATCTGGCCTAAAAGTGGGAGTGGCCATTTAGCTGCTGCCCGTGTGCATTACAATAGGAATTTTAGGTTGTGGTCGGCCGTCTTTAGGCCCCATTAACAACTTGTAGCATGCTGAGCATACCGCCCTCCACTTCTTAGTTGACAAAATAGTCTAGGACTTTGTCTACCTATTCGATTAGTTGATTTGACAAATAGTCTAGGTCAGGACTTTGTCTACGTATTCGATAAGTTGATTTGACAAATAGTCTAGGACTTTGTCTACCTACTTGACTTCTATTTTATACTTACTTTTTTTTTTGATCCACTTTTTCTCCCATTTTCTATATTTTCTCCCATCCCAATTTCGTATCATCCAATTCAACCCTCCCCTGTCACGGACGCTGTTTCTTGCCTCCCACAAGCCGGCTGCAATGTGGACTAAGTCATACATAGCACAAGTCCCCTCCGGTACTTGAGGTAACAGCAGTCGCATCTTTTCACCTGCACAGCTCGATCTCTCAGTGGCGAGGAGTAACGCGTGGGAGGCTCACGCTGCCCCCGACACTTCCTGATTCTACTGCGCAGGCGCACCAACCGACCTGTAGGAGTCGCTGTCCAGTCGCTGTCCACAACGCCCGATCCCCACCCTTCAGTTTCCCTCCCCGTAATACGGCCAATGTGTATTACTGTGGACGACCAGCTAAACTGAAAGCAAATGTGGAGCACTGGGCTCGAACTGACGAGCCCAGCGTCTCCAGCATTTTGTGGCGAGTGTCTTGCCCACTACGCCACGTAGCCGCCCCTATTTTATACTTACTATACTTATTTTATACTTATCTATTTTTATCTAGCACAATCTCTGGAGCAAAACAGAAAGAAGCATTTTATATAAAAGTATTCTGTACTTCTGTATGACAACTAATAAAGAAACTTGAAACCTATTCGATTAGTTGATTTGACAAATAGTCTAGGACTTTGTCTACATATTCGATTAGTTGATTTGACAAATAATCTAGGACTTTGTCTACATATTCGATTAGTTGATTTGACAAATAGCACTGCTAAGGAGAGGAAGGCACTCCAGCGAGTGATTAAGGCCCTTGTTACACACAGTGTTTTTGTGCTCGTTTTTACACATTTTGAATATGTTTGCTGTCCCTATTACATAGAAATGCCGTTTTTGCCGGAAACGTTGTGGCCCTACTGAAAACACTAAATTGTGTTTCCGTTTTGGAATAGCGCCAAAAACTCGCCGACAACATGTCGTGTAATCTGCGCGGAGCCGTTGTTGCTCAACGCCTATGCGCAGTAGATACCATCTGCATGCCCTTTCGGTGACAACAGAGCTGTCCCAAATAGCTGCAGCTACCATGTGTTGTCAAGTTATTGTTATAAGGACCCCAGTCCAAGCTACAACAGTCTGCATTCCCTTAACAATTGTTTGTATTGAGCCGTATTGTATTGTACCCATTATGCAATATGTTAAATAAAGTTTACATCCATTCATTCTGCTAGCATTACCGATTGCATGAGCACTGCAGCTGGCTAACGTGAGCTAGCGTTAGCTAGCTATCAGACCCTGTTAGCTCAAGCTCCTCTTTCAATCTTAACAAGCATTAAACAAAATGGCCCAGTCATCTATTCACCTTTGTTTAATACACACAGCGTTGTCTCTAATGTTATCTAGCTCCCGATATCATCAGTTTGGTGCTGGCTGGTTAACGTGAGCTAGCGTTAGCTTCTAGCCACAATGCTATACTGTTATACTGGCATATTCCATTCACGTTAGCATGTAGCTAACAATGTAGCTAACAACATCGCCGATCCTTTTTGAGACTAAACTATCCGCTCTTGGTGGTCACTTGTGTTGATGTTAGTTTTGTTTCATCAACAAATGAGAGGCAGAACACAGTGAATGTATCCGTTTTGTTTATTGCACTTTTTTTTTTATCCACTTTTTCTCCCATTTTCAATTTTTCTCCCATCCCAATTTTTCATATCGTCCAATTCAACCCTCCCCTGTCTTCGAACGTTGTTTCTTGCCTCCCACAAGCCGATACTCGAGGTAACAGCCGTCGCATCTTTTCACCTGCACGGCTCGATCTTTCAGCGTCGAGGGTCTGGGCTTTGGAGGGGCCCCGCCCCCGTCGCTTCTTGATTCTACTGCGCAGGCGCACCAACCGACCTGTAGGAGTCGCTGTCCACAACGCCCGATCCCCACCCTTCAGTTTCCCTCCCCGTAATACGGCCAATGTGTATTACTGTGGACGACCAGCTAAACTGAAAGCAATGTGGAGAGCGGGGCTCGAACAGGAAGCATCCTGTTCGAGCCCAGTCTCCAGCATTCGTTGCGAGCGCCTTGCCCACTGCGCCACGTAGCCGCCTTGTTTATTGCACTTTTATTACACTTTGCTGAAAAATAAGTGCTGCATTGGGTAAATAGGCATTTAAAGATGGCGGCGCCTTGTTGACATTTTCTTTGCAGGAAGTGTATTGGCACATTCAAGTTCTGATTGGTTGAAAATTGCCTTCATGTTCGCCACCTACTGCCACCTACTGCTTTGGCAGTGTACTACATCACTGTACTCAGGTTGCAAAACGTATGTCTCACTCGGCTAACGTTGCGACCTGGAAAAGCGAAACTCATCTGAAAACGAAACTAAGGTGTAACCGCAGCCTAAAACTGCTCAGTACATCTCTGGAGCAGCCTTCCCCTCACTACAAGACATTTACTCTACCAGGGCCACCAGGAGAGCACACAACATAATTAAGGACAGCACACACCCTCAACACAGACTCTTCAACCTCCTGCTATCAGGCAGGCGATATAGGGGTCTGAAAGCCAGAACTACGAGACTGACCAACAGTTTCTACCCACAGGCCATCAGACTCTTGAATGCCTAGCCCCCCCCCCCCTCCACACACACCTTCTACTATGAACTATGAATCACTAAAGACACTTTTAACTGCTGCTGTGACCCACTGTCACCTCCATTCACATGATCGGAACGTGCAATGTAACTCACTGTGCCTTGTGTATATATTTTTTATCTATTTTACCTTATTTTCTAGCACTCTCTTGTATTTAAATTAGGGATGCACCGAATGGAACCGATACCGAAAATAGGAAACAGTTGGCCGAAAACCGAATGCCGAAAGGCCGAAAATGATTAATATAAAATTAAATATATATATGTTTTTTCTTTTTCTTTTTTTAGCTACCTGATTATGGCAAAAGACGTGATTATGGCTAAACTTAACTTAAATAATATTAATACCGTAATTCCTCTAATAGTAACCCCGGCTTGTATTTGTTTCAACTGTAGCGGATACCAGGCTTGTATTAGGAGGAGGCATGTATAAGAGAGAGGCCTATATTTCTAATTTTCAAACAGATCATAATGAATAAATCAACATTTTGTGTCAGTTTGAACCCAGTAAAATGTACTGGGTTCATTTATTGAAACCAAGTACTGTATGAAATACGGTAGTAAACAGTGCAATTACAGGTGGTCAAAAAAAGTTAAATAAAGTAAAATAGTGCAATCACAATACTGGTATAATAATAATAATAACTTCGTTTTATACAATTCTGAGGTAGGCTTACTCTCTTGGTAAACATTAACACCATACCATTATATGGTATTTACTGCACAGCCAGGCCAGCATATAACAACAATAACAAAATATATTACCTATGGTAAATCCGTTGAGGGAAATACCGTAATTCCTCTAATATACATGAAACCCGGCTTGTATTAGGAGGCCGGCTTATAATTGCTTAGCTCAACAGCGCACCCGGTCATTAATAGAGACCCGTTTTTAATTGAATACCGGTTACTATTAGATAGGGCTGGGCGATATGGCCTAAATATGATATCACGATATTTTCTGACCTTTCGGCGATACACGATACACATCACGATGTTTTTCTTTTTTACCCCAAACAATTCATTATGAGGCTTACCAAGACAGTATTTGATTTTGCAAGCTAACATTAAAGACAAAATAAAATACCCATGCATTTAGCATTTTTATATTATATATTAGATTTAGATTATTAGATTATATATTGCATATATTTAGCAATGAGATATTATATGATTTAGATATGAAATATGATGAATTGAAAATGGGGGACCCTGATGTAAACAAGACTAAAGTCTTTCTCTGGTCTGCATTTCCTTAACAATTGTATGTATTGAGCTGTACTCTACCCATTCTGCAATATGTTAATAAAGTTTTAAATCAATCAATCAATCAATCAATCAATCAATAGCATTTTAATGAAACTACTGTATATATGTATGTCTCTAAATGTTTTGATGAATTGAAAATGGAGGACCCTTATGTAAAAAAGTCGAAAGTCTTTTTCTGGTCTTCATCCTCCTGTACTGTATTGTACCCATTCTGCAACCCTTTAACAAAGTCTTCACTCATTCATTCTGACGGAAACATATAATTTTGATTGACAGTCGAGTCTGCCAATTACGTCACAGCGCTTGCACCCGCCCTGCTGTTCTTAGCACCAATCGGCAAGCTCCTAGTTTTTTACTTCCTGAATGTCCTGTGGCTGAACAACGTCAACAAAGCTACTAACGTTAGCTCCCCGCGGCCGTCGAGTAGGAGACCAGTGCTCAACAGGATGACTAAATGAGGCATAATGATTTTACTACAACGAATGTTATAATAAAAGCCTTTCCATACATCTGTCTGATTGAAAACTTTATTAACAGACCGCGGAATGGGCATATCTCAGCACGGGCTGAGATATGAACGAGTAACGTGTGGACAGATTGACGCGACACAATCCTCTTGGGCAAAACATCACGATATCCACGATACGTTGAAAAAGTGTATCGTTAATGAACTGTACCCGATATTTATATAATATCGTCATATCGCCCAGCCCTACTATTAGAGGAATTACGGTAATCACTATTATGGGCCCATAAAACATTTATTCAGCACTTTTGAATGCATACATTAATTCCAGACTGTTAAGACTAAAAGACTACAACGATTGATGACGACTTCCTGTCCTCGCATTTCCATTTCCGGTTTAACGATACATTTTCAACAACAGATTGCTGCTAATTAAACACTTCATTTAAACGGAGTAACGTTAACGTTATGTCGAGTTCATACGTGTAGTGTAGTATGAACTCGTCATAACGTTAACATTACTCAGTGTCCACTGTTGCTGCCACCGTTGCGTCGCAGATGGATGGTACACTGTTAGCTCCGTAGCTAATCCGCTCCTAGACTACTGATAGCAGTACCGTTAACGTCGGAGCTGATCAATACTCCGGTTTTTTCTAATTTAGTTTAGAACCGGGTTTCGGGGGGCATCCCTACTCCCAAGAGGAGTTAGTTATCACAGGCTGTAGAATGCAGGAAGAGCTGCCAAGCTGCTCACGTTACATGTTGCGCATGCTACCGGTATGTCTGTAGTCGCGTTTAAAAAAAAAAAAAATTTTACTTTATTTTTTTAGCGTTTATCGCTTTTCTGGTCAAGCATGACCGACAGAAACAGGTTGAAAATGGGATGTAGAGCAGGGGAAGACATTCTGAGAAATGACGGCGGGTCCGGGAATCGAACTCGTGTCCCCCAGATCCGTGACGAGCACGGTTTTCCCCGACGGAGAAATAGCGCCGAGATATGCGGTGAGCTACGGGAGCTCCCCTGTAGTCGCGTTTTGATGACATCATCACAACAACACGTTATTTGACTTTCGGTCATATATTTTCAGTGCTAAAACCCTTTCATTTTCGGCCGATAATTTTCGGTAGCCGAATTTTCGGTGCATCCCTAATTTAAATATGTTTAAGTTAAGTACTGTGTGATTTTTTTGTGAAGGGTGGACTAGCAAAGTAAGATTTTCATTGTATGGCAAACTGTCGTTTTAACACTTTGATCGCCATGGGTTAAATTCATAATTTACCATCCCTCGCCAGCTCTATTTGTCTATGGAGAAGTTCCCCTTTGCAGGGCTATAACTTTTTAAATTCTATTGCTACATTGCCATTATTATGGCCCATTCAATGTCCTATATGTATTGTTCAGGGTGTAGCAACGTTAAACTTTTTCATTCACATATTCATACTAAAATATGGTCTAAAGTATAAGTATGTTTTTATCGTTTTCTGCAGCTTTCTTCAGAACGTGATTTATAGCCCTAGATGCATTATATTGATGATGAAATACAGTTTGGTAGCGATCGGCGCGAGATGAAAAATTTCAACTGGACGTACTTCTAGAATGATCTACGTATGATCTGATGATGACCGGATGGGCGGGGGATCGTTTATAATTCCGTGGGCAACGTTAGATGATTCATCCAGAGTGGGTCATATGTTCATCATAGCAGTTTATATTGAACACGTTAGAATATAACGCTGAATCTTACCGTATGTTCCTCGCGCCGTTGGACGATCAGCGTGGAGTAGACCGTTTTCCATTATGGGATGTAGAAATGCCCGATCCATTTCCAGGTTGTATAATAGTATATACGTCCAAATAACGTTGTTTATTGAGTTAGGGCGAGCGATCTCAGTGTTTCGCGGGAGCTATAGAGAGTGGCCGGACCACATTTGCATGAGTACTACTGGTTCAAAGGTTAATATCCGGTTGGCGATCTGCCGATTGGCCACCAGATGGCGCTCTTGAACCGCTAGAGAGTTGAGAGGAGATCACACTTGTGTCTCAGGGCCCCGGAAAGGAAATATGATTTCGATGACAGATTTTTGAAATATTGACATCAAAGACTAGTTAAGGCGTCCTCGGCGGAATGAGCATGGCGGGGAATGACGAGTTCCGGCGTTTTCGGCGGTTAAAGTGTTAACTGTGCATATGACAATTAGGGCTGTCTTAAATACTTCGAAGCTTCGTTCGATGGCACAAGCTTCGAACATTTAAAAAAAAATCGAAGTTTTAAAAAAAAGGAAAAATGTATTTATTTTCAAAAAAAATCAATTTTTTTTTTTTTACTTCGGTGTGTGTGTGTGTGTGTGCATGGGGCCATTGGGTGGGGCCGGGGGACAAATACACTGGAGGAAAGTAACCCAGCTCAGCACTGCCCAAATTATATCATCACTATTGCCTGTTTGAAGGATATCATCCTCAAACACATATACACCACCTACACGCCTATTCTCAGTCCTTGCCCCACAATGGTGGAATGAACTACCCACCCCAGTTAGGACAGCCGAATCCCGTCCAATCTTTCGCCGTCGACTAAAGACGCACTTCTTCAACCATTATCAAATAAAATAAAATAAATCTAACCCTAACTAACCTTACTGTCATGCACTTGTCCTAATAAACTAACCTACACTGTAACACGCAACACTTTGATGAATATTGTTACTCAGCTGATAGAGTTGTATCCTTCCTGATGACCTGTCGTACAGAACTTATAAGTCGCTTTGGATAAAAGCGTCAGCTAAATGACTAAATGTAAATGTGAATGCCTTGTAGAATTCCACACATAAGAAAGAAAGATACTGGGATGAATAAACAAAATAGGAAATAAAATGTAGAAATGCATGCAATACATAAATAAATATGAATCTCCATATATGAAATAGAACATTTAGATAAGGTGCTACTGAGATGTTTTGGTGAGTTCTTTGTTTTTTTGTGGAAGTAGCCCTTCTTAAAAATGCATGAACATTCACTGATAATTGGTCTGTAGTGGAGTCTACAAGGTCTACATTGCCGGACCTTGTAGACTGACATAATTCTGTGCATAGTTTAGTCTACACAGGCCATATTTCAAATAATCAAAATCTTACTTCATTCATCTTAAACATTCTTGATTTGGGGGATTGGTAGTTCCCATGAAATCTGAAGTTGTTCAAACGACAACAGCGATCCACCTTGAATTAAATCACACAGCCGTGTTGGCTGTGTCACAGTCACGAAAGGGGCTACTTAATTCATTAATCCAATCCACTTTATTTATAGAGCACATTTAAAAACAACAGTTTACCAAAGTGCTGTACAAGTCCCACAACATAAGATAAAAAAAAAAATATATATATATATATATATAAAAAAAAATATTATATAAAAAAAAGAAAAAATTAATTAATTTTTTTTTAATTCGAAGCTTCGAATTAAAATCGAAGCTCGGCCCCGAAGCTTCGATTGCCAATAAAAATTCGAAGGTCAGCCCTAATGACAATAAACAATCTTGAATCTACCTATTCGATTAGTTGATTTGACAAATAGTCTAGGACTTTGTCTACTTATTCGATTAGTTGATTTGACAAATAGTCTAGGACGTTGTCTACCTAATCGATCGATTTTATCCATACATCTGTAGAAATTAGTTTGCTACATGCAATCATGCAGAATGACTAACTAATTTTGTAAAAAAAAAAAAAAAAGCACAATAACCGACTGAACCCTTTCACTGCCGTGCTACCAAACGGTTAACCCTTTTCACTGTGACAATTCACAGAAGGTTAACCCTTTCACTGCCACACAACAGCCGGTTAACCCTTTCACTGCCACACGACAGAATGTTAACCGTCGGTTGTGTGATAGTAAAGGGTTAACCTTCTGTCGTGTGGCAGTGAAAGGGTTAAAGTCTTAAGTTGACTAGGAGGACCAAACCAGCCTAATTATTGACTTAAGAAGGGGCAGTCCTACACTCTCTGGAACAGTATCCCTCTAGGCCAGAGGTTTTCAAAGTTCGAGGCTCTCCTCCCCAGGGGGGCACAAGAGAGTTTGAGGCTCTCCTCCCCAGGGGGGCACAAGAGAGTTTGAGGCTCTCCTCCCCAGGGGGGCACAAGAGAGTTTGAGGCTCTCCTCCCCAGGGGGGCACAAGAGAGTTCGAGGCTCTCCTCCCCAGGGGGGCACAAGAGAGTTTGAGGCTCTCCTCCCCAGGGGGGCACAAGAGAGTTTGAGGCTCTCCTCCCCAGGGGGGCACAAGAGAGTTCGAGGCTCTCCTCCCCAGGGGGGCACCAGAGAGTTTCAAGGGAGGGGAGGGTTAACATACATGTTCATGAATGAGACAGAGCACACACTTCATGATCCCATGAGAAATGGGCTATTAACCCTTTCACTGCCACACGACATAAGGTTAACCCTTTACTATCACACAACCAACGGTCGCCGGTTAATTTGTGCTCAAACTCACTGCATGATGCCCGTTTACTTTCACTTTCATTATCAAATTTACTACTAAAAACTCTGTTAGCAAGTGCAGACCTAGCTGTCATCAATAAAGCTAACAGTGAACTTAATTTCATCCATTTTGTGTCTCTTGTTATTCAATTGTTATATTTTATCAGATGCAAAAACAATTATTCATACTAGGCATTGGCTGCCCAGCTCTCTAAATATCGGTATCTGCATCGGCCATTGAAAAACTCATATCAGTCGACCACTCCTGCACACATTTGCTCAATAGATGAGGCTCAACACGATCCTGAATTGTGTGTGTGTGTGGAGGCGTGTTTTCTGAAGGAAGGCTCGCTGTCTCAGACTTTAAAAACCTCTGCTCTGGGCATTTGATAGCCTCATAATAACTAGGGTGTATAAATAAAGGGCAGAGTAAGACAATAAAGTATGACAGACTCTTTTTGGATGACTGATATTTTCACCTAATAATAAAATGCAACGTCTGCCCTCGTTCCAATTCCACCAGCACGCTCCGGGTGTACCCAGGATCCTGGTGGGCAATCGGCTCCACTTGGCCTTCAAGCGGCAGGTGCCAACGGAGCAGGCGAGAGCTTACGCCGAGAAGAACGGCATGACATTCTTCGAGGTCAGTCCGCTGTGCAACTTCAACGTCATCGAGTCGTTCACAGAGCTGTCTCGCATCGTGCTGATGAGGCACGGCATGGAGAGGTTCTGGAGGCCCAGCAGAGGTGAGGAGATATGATTTATTATTCTGGTTTCCCACACCACAGCACCATGCTTTACCCATCATGGGGGTTTAAGCACTACATGAACTTAATGGAAACGGCAGAAATAACACAATCAGTGCTGAAATACATAGTTTGTTTGTTTTGTATATTTATTACACATATAAAAAACAATTGCATATAATACAATATAATCCACAAAGCTTATTTGCCATCTACCCTGGAGTTAGACAAGCAGATGCATACCATTTCCTTCTCTGTGTATGCATTAGGCTTAGGGAACAGCCGTGCCGTTAGCCTAGCTTAGCGTCATTCACTGGAAGTAGGTGTGCCAGTGTAGCCTAGTTCCCAACAGTCACCCCCAATACACCAAAACGTTATGACCTGTGTATTTACCACGTGGAGAAATAATAATATTTTATTTTATTTTTTATAATAATTAGTTCGGCATTTTCGTTTTCTAAGCAGATATATACTCTGACATTTTTTTTGCCGAACCACTGCTGCCTGGCCGCAGTGATTTCATCACCTCAAAAGCCCTGTTTTTTGAAAACTGGGCTTTTGAGGTGATGAAATCACTGCACCCAGGCAGCAGTGGTTCGGCAAAAAATAGTTCCGAGTATATATCTGCTTAGAAAACGAAAATGTCTAATTGATTTTTTTATTCTCCATGTGGTAAATACACAGGTCACAACATGTTTACAGGACTACACTTGCACACCTACTTCCAGTGAATATCAAGGTGTCTTTGTCCTATGAAATTTTATCCAGTCATATAATAATAATTGAGTATGTTTACTACATCATGCACACAAAAACAGATAATATCTTGCTTGAGCAGATCACCACAGTATATGTATAGTGTATTCCATTATAAATTGGAATATTGAGGTGTTTTTGGTCTAGCTGTTGGTATAAATATTGTTTGTCCACCAAATTGTTCAATAAACGACTGAAAATGGCTTAGCAGCGTCTACACATTGACAGTCATTGAAAATGCAAGGATCTATGAATAATGAATATGCAAATTTACATATATGTCAATTCCTACTCAATACTAGGGGTGGGAATCACCAGTTTCATCACGATACGATATTTTCCGATATCACAAAGTCTGCCACGATACGATACGATTCGATTCAGCTGCCTGCGATCGATATGAGACGATATTATATGCCCATTTAACACAATCAGTAACATTTAAATCAACAACAAAAAAAGGCAATGGAAATATCATTTGACATTTTTATTTTTGATCTCTTCCAGACATTTAAATTAAAAACAATCTATTGTTTTTAATACAAATAGACCTCCTGTTCACTGTTTTTGGTTCGTTTTTCTTTTTTTCCTGATATTAATATATCCTATTCACTGTCACAGCGCTGTATTTTGTCTGGAAAAGGCATATTGGGAGTCAGAAGGTGCAGTACCGGCCAGATCCTGTTAGTGGGGCTATCTCGAGAATGCAGTAACCCCCCCTCCTTCCCAGTCCCTAGTGGACCTCTGCTGTTCTCTTAGCTTAGTTAGCTTACGCTAACGCAACGTTAATTTCGGTATTTAACGCGACATGGGCATAAAGGAATGGCGAGGATGGAAAGCATGTTAGATGCATTTGACTCCTTGTGGGGGAAAAAACAACAGGCACTTATTTCGGGTCTCAAAATAGGCGGACTCTGAAGCAATGCTGTCTAACGTCTACACACGCTGAGCTGCGCTGAGCTAATGTTGTTGTTCCGGCCGGGCGGATATGCTCAACAGGGGATTTTCAAAATAAGAGTATCGCAATATGAATTGATCTTTTTACGTTGCATCGATCCTATTTTATAATTGATAATAGATCGATATATCGATCTGGATCAATGTATCGTCCCACCCCTACTCAATACCTACGCTTTTGTGTCAAGTGACGACACCAATATAACTAAGATGTCAGGGAAGTTCAGGGAGAGAAGCTCTCCCTCTCCAGTGTGTTGGATAATCCTGTTTATCAGCCAGTAATCTCTCCCGTGAAGTCTGCGTTGTGTTGTTTATACCTTACTCATCGTACTGGCTGATACCCGATATCTTCCCCCGTTGATGCATTTGGCTCAAAAGAATTAAAGACACACTGGAAACATGATACCTTTCCATAAACAAACAGTTCTGAAAGGTCTTTGACTGCTATTGAATTCATTATCTCTACTGTCTCTTCTGCTATTAGTCCGATGGTAGTTGAGGCTTAGTCGTTAGCCAAAAGCCTTCCCTGTTAGCCGAAGCTAGCCCTCATGGCCTAGGAGGGTGGAGGCCCCTCCCCCACCCTTCAGCTATTGCAGTCTCTCCCTACGTGTCAGTCTCGTCTCCTAGTCTTGAGTCAAACTAGTGTCCCTAGTCTGGGAAGAACTCCCAGCTATAAAGTTATAGTCCTTAGCAACGGCTGACAGCCCATAGCAACCGTGCAATGCATCTACGTCTCCTGTCACCTACGACCCAAATCTCTCAGTCTCTCTCTCTACCCTGCCCCCATCACCTATAAGCGATGACCAGACTGCCACAGCGCTGCTCACTGGTGTCTGTGGCTGATGACCTTGGCTGCTATCACTCACACACCCTGCTGGTCTGTTTATGGAGAGTCTAATGCCTCTTTTCCATTGCATAGTACCTACTCGACTCTACCCTACTCTACTCGCTTTAGGTACCTGGTACTTCGTTCGTTTTCCACTGCAGGTAGTACTCAGTTTGTCTCCGTGTGGGGAGGCGGGGCCGCTGGTGTACAGCATGAGAGCTCCGTGAGCATAGCTATGTCCGTGAGGGGCTTGGAGCAAGCCAGAGTAAACACAGTTTTCAATCAATCAATCGATCAATAACTAGGGATGTCCCGATCACGTGATCGGGATCGGCGCCGATCACGTGCTTTTCAGAGGATCGGGATCGGGATTTTCTTTTTTAATTATTATTATTTTTTTTTTCAACAAACATGACCATGTTCACGTCTTAAACTCATACGGAGGCCTTAGTTTTGGTTTTAAATTACATATAATATATCATTAATGTATTTATTGTCACACAGAGCAGAATAATTGTCCACAACAAACACATTCCCTTTAATTTACACCGTTGCAACAAACACATTCCCTTTAATTTTAGACGCTCACATCACAACAACACGTTGCTCCCGAAACACGGTTATCCACTGACTTGAGCAGCTGCTAGAAGTTTGGAACTAAGCATTTAAAAATAGAAAGTCAAGCCAGTCCAACAGCAATTGCAATGTTTGCAAGGAGGACATTTAGCGTGGAGGAAAAACTCATGAAGCAGCAGCTTGAGGCGGAGTTTTCAGACTAACTTTTCAGATAACGGCAATTATTTGCTGTGTGACTGAGGATTATCGTCTGCGTTTCAGACCAGAATGGAGCTAATCATTACGTAAGTTGAACACTGAATGTATAGGGGGAAGGCTAAGAGAATCATCAAGGACTCCAGCCACCCGAACAACTGCCTCTTTGAACTGCTGCGGTCAGGCAAGCGATACCGGAGTCTTAAGGCGAGCACAGAAAGACTCAGAAGAAGCTTCTATCCCCAGGCCATCAGGCTGCTAAACGAACAATAAACACTATGCAACAACCATCAAATGCACACAGCACACACACCCACACACTCACTTAAACAAACAACACACTGCAGCACCCACTCTCCACACTTTAGATCACACAAACACACTTTATATTTATTGATAAAGGATTTGCACTACAACTCGTACACCTACTGTAAATTGTACCTAAATTGCACCTCATCCCATTTCTGCCTTGCACTATATAGTATTGTATATTAGTACACTGCATAGTATATTGTATATTATATGGTAACTCAGTTACGTCTATTCTGCATCGAACATTGTACATATGTCTATACTGAACACTGTGACCTCATTTTTTTACTTCTAATTCACATGCTATACTATGTTATTTTATTTCATACTTATCTTGTCTTGCACAGTCTCTGGAGCGTAACAGTAAGAAGCATTTTGTATAAAAGTATTCTGTACTTCTGTATGACAACTATTAAAGAAACTTGAAACTTCAACTTGAACTATACTAATGTGCAAACATATATTGAAACTTTTAATATTTCTCATATGAAGCACATATGAATGTAATAACAAGAGCCGCCGCGCTCGCGCCCCGGACTATAGGCAACAGAGGGGCTTGTCTTGCTCCGCCAGTTTCTGACAAAAATGCGTCAAAATTGATTACTAATGTGAAAGATCGGATCGGGAACGATCGGAATCGGTAGATATTTAAAATCACATGATCGGGATCGGATCGGGAGCAAAAAAAGGCGATCGGGACATCCCTGTCAATAACAACATTAACCAGACTCTCGTGTCTATTCTGCTAACGTTAACGTTACCTCTCGTGTCTATTCTATTACCGTTAACGTTACCTCTCGTGTCTATTCTACTAACGTTAGCATTACCTCTCGTGTCTATTCTACTAACGTTAGCATTACCTCTCGTGTCTATTCTACTAACGTTAACGTTACCTCTCGTGTCTATTCTACTAGCGTTAACGTTACCTCTCGTGTCTATTCTACTAACATTAGCATTAGGTAATAACCGGTTTAAAATGGATGATGATGATTATTACCTCACGTTGTGTCTATTCTACTAGCATTAACGTTACTAGTACAAACAATCAATAGCGAGTTATATTGATCTTTGCACGCTATGTACGCTAGCCACAATGCTAACTATTATAATGGTAAAACGCAATCACATTAGCACGTAAGCTAACAAATCAGCGATATTTCTGCGAGACTAAACTCTCCGGTCTTGGTGGTAAATTGTGTTGATGTTGGTTTTGTTTCATCAATAAATGAGGCAGAATACACAGTGAATGTATCCTTTTTTGTTTATTGCACTTGTTCCTGCTGCAAACAAATGAATGCTACGCGAGGATAAAGATGGCGGTGTTTGTGTTTTGTGCAGAGGCTCCAACGTGTGACGCTTCTCTCTTCTGACCAATCGGTGGTCTGCAGTGTTTCACATCACTTTTTTGGTATCACTTCTACCCGCTTGGAACCTCGAGAAAGCAGGTACTAAAGTACCAGGTACCAAACGCAAATTTCGGCAATGGAAAACCGAAAAGGCAGAGTAGAGTAGAGTCGAGTAGGTATCATGCAGTGGAAAAGGGGCATAACACTCTGCCCCTGTCTGCTCCCCAGCCCTGTCGATGTTAATTAGAAATCCTGAGTGTCAGAGTAGATGTCTGCTGTCATTTACAGATATTTACATTATATACACATGAAAAACAAGCTATTCTTTCAAGGGGAACAATGAAAAGAGAGAAGCTCTCCCTCTCCAGGGGAACAATGTGAAAAGAGAGAAGCTTTCTCTCTCCAGGGGAACAATGAAAAGAGAGGCTCTCCCTCTCCAGGGGAACAATGTGAAAATGTTCTGCACAGATAGCAATCTGTAGAGTCAAAAGTAATTCCTCCAAGAGGAGCTAACCATGAAAATCAAACACGTTTCTGAGTGGAGGGGATCTTTTGAATATGGAATACTTGAATGTCCCAAGTAACATTTGAATATGACCCCTTTCAAGAGTACTTTTTATTGTTTGGAATGTTTTCTTGGAATCTATTAACTAAAGCTTTCGTTTAACAGGAGCCATTTATTATATGATCGTTCTCAAAGAATCTCATGTGTGGTGATGTCATGCAGCATGTAACATGCAATATAACCCCCGTCTCCCCAGTCTTCAGCCTCCAGGACCTGTGCTGCCGCTCCATTGTCTCCTGCACGCCGGTCCACCTCATCGACAAGCTGCCCCTCCCCGTGGCCATCAAGTCGCACCTCAAGTCCTTCTCCATGGCCAACGGCATGAACGCCGTCATGATGCACGGACGCTCCTACTCCCTGGCCAACGGCGCGGCTTCGAGCGGCACCAGCAGTAAAGGCAGCAGCCTCAAACGCTCCAAGTCCTTCAGGCCTCCGCAGACCCCCCCGTCATCCTCCTCCTCCAAGGGGAACTGTAAGCTATCATAGTGACTGCTGGGTGGGGGGGGGAGTGGACAACGGGTCGCCTCCGACTGGGCCGGTGTCGGTTTCAGTAGCACTCTCTTGAGGTCGTCAGAGTAACGGCAACGTTCCAACAGCCTGTGGCACAACATCTGTGAACTGACCCTCTCTCAAACCCTGCCCTCTTTTCTTGATCCTCCAATCTATTCTAGGGACTATTGGGAGTGGACTTGGGATGATTGGCGTGGGGTGGTTCTGTCCCCATATAGGCCCACCAGTACTCGCCGTGAAACGGTCAAAACTAAACGGTCACTGGGACCAATCACAGGTGTGAAAGTTGAGGATTATTTCTCACCCATCAACACTACAAATGAAAAGGAGGGACATTTGGTTTGCTTTACGTTTTTAAAGGATTGTGTTTTTTTTAATATAAAGGACTTGTAATTGTAAATATACATGCTAGTTGTTATGGCCTGTTTTCATTGTTTTTTTTGTTTGTTTCTACTGGTTTCGGGACACTGCTGTGGTTGGGATCGTATTTATGTCTCTTCTACCCTTCATTCTTTCAGTATCCTGGGTTGTTTAAAAATTCCTGTGGCAACCTGAAGGGTACGGAGCTATTTATAGATTTGGTTTAAAGCTCGCATTTAGCCTGACAATGGGATGTGACGAACACACAGACTCCAGCCAGGTGGGTTTGTTTTGAGGAGTTCCCTGTAATGTCCTAGATGTGTTTGTTAACCCTAACGCTTGCTATTAATTTCCCTTATATCATGCTGGGTTGTGCTTCTGTAGACCTGCTCATCAATACCTAAGGGGTAACGTTGCTACAACTGGTTTGATGTAAGGCTGAGGCGACGATATGCCATTTGGAAGAATCGATAAATCGGGCCAAAATTATCGATAAATAATATCGATTTTTTTTTATTATAATTTTGCATGTGTAAATAAATACAATTTTAAATACTTTTTTTGTACTTTTTTTTTTTTAACATGCACTCACTAGTTTTTGCGATGCTGTAGTTGGCCCACGACACACACACGAACTGACGTTAAATAATATATTTTTTTCTTTTTTAAGAAAATTATTTAAATTATATATCTTTTTAAAAAGAAATTATACACGCATGCAAAATCAATAAATCAATAAGTGGTCTCAGCCTTAGTTTCATGTGACAAATATGTACTCTGCCATGTCTATTTTTCAAAGACCCCCAGCAGTTATTGCTTTGAAATGGTGACTGTGCACCGAATGCAGATGACGAAAACCATGTCTTTTTTGCACACTATTTTATCCTCAGAAAAGTAAACTTAAAGTGCTGACTATTTTTTGCTGATCCCAGTGGTGGATGAGGAATTGGTGGGATTCGTGTGGTGTGTGTGTGTGTGCATTGTCTTCTATGTGAATCGTGGAATGTTGGGGGCTGTTGGATCTTAACAAAATGCCATAGTCTTACCTTTTGGACCTTGGTAAACTTCCATGTGTTGTTTTAAATAACGCTCTAGACAGATGGAGAAAATTGTTTATTTTGTTCAATGGATTTGTATTATTTTACAGGTTACCTATTTGTTTGTGAAACTATCCCCTTGTGTCCCTTCTTGCAGCCATGTGTGATAACGTAAGGGACACTATTAAGAATGTACTGTACACTGAAAACATTCCCAATGTCATGGTCATGCGAGAGATGGGATACCAGATGAGAAAATAGCTGCATGCTTTCTATGGTCCAACAGTTTATGTGCTGTATTGCAGAAACGAGCACAATGGGCCAACATGACAACACTGAAAGCACCATCCATGTGTTTTTTTTTTTTGGACAATGATTGTAATCACAGCTGTCTTATCTAAAGCGATATGCCTGGCATTGATTGTAAATGTAATGTTTTTTGTCTCCATATAGTTGCCATGGAAAGCAATGTCCCACCTATGAGAATAAAGGGTAAAACGCGGGATTGTTTCATTTTAAGTGTTTTGCTCAATTAAAAATAATCAATCTGACCAAAAACCCTACATTTGGAAATGCTTTTTTATTTATTTATTTTTTTAATTTTTAAAATTTGTTTTATCAATGTCAGTGTGCAAATTGTGGGAATTTGTGTGCTCCCTTTGTCCTGTCCGTCCAGGCTGTCGGTATCATGATGCAGCCAAAGTGTAATAAACCCGGGGGGGTGCTGCATTGATTAGCTGCTCTCGTGTTATTGGCCAGAGGCGCGGAGAACCGGGACACCGCCGCAGCGCCTGAATGCTGTTGCGGTCAAAAGTCATCCAAAGGTTGAGGGGTCACTTTGGATGAAAAGAAGAGGGGAGTCGCTTCTCAGAGCTCCGGAGCGACGCAGGGACAAAGATTATAGACGCAACACTATTGAAAATGTGGCGCTTAGCCTCTTCCCACCTGGCCGTGGCATCTCTGAGCTTTGTGTGAATGAGGGATGGCGGTCAATTGACCGACGTCTAGACGAGAAGAACGTAAACAACACGTTTTCCGATTATTCTCACGCGTGGTGCGCCACCACCACACCCCGTGTGTTTAGTTGCCCACCACCACCATCCCGTGTCTGGACTACAGAGGAAAGGAAGGATAAGGGATATATTCTGTTCAACGAAAACGTTAGTCTTGCCTAAAAAACCCTATGACACCGCTTAAAACTTTTTGAGCAAACGAGCTGTCAGCGATGATAGCGTTTGAAACTCCCCAGCAGCAGATAACACGGGATCGCCTCTGAATAATTGAGAAAGGCTTCCACTTATCACCTCACTGATGGCCACGGCACCTCTCTAAATGCCGTCTGGACGCATGAAACATTGCATTTCTCACCGGAATGTTTGTCTCCTCGCCGCGCCTCGGTTGGTGGGACAGCTTGCCAACATGGCCCCACAATTTCTTTGATGTTTTTACTATGTTTGTCCAGTTGCTTAGTGCACGGTGCGCCTTCATAAAAGTTTCCGACACTGGCCGACCCTGGGGGGCGGTCAGGGGGGCTGCCCTCTCCACCTCTATTCACACCCTCCTGAAAGACTGATGTCGCGTCTCGCGCTCTCATTGTGCAGCTTCGTCCGCTCATTGCCTGTTGTCTGGAAAGACGACTACAATAAGATTTTGTGCAATTTTCTCCTCTCTTAGTTATATCCTATGTGGGTACTTTATTTTTTATTTTTTATTACAAGACAATCTCAATCAATTTCTTCGTTCACATTTGGGATACTTGTATCCAGTCAATGTCCAGTCCGTGTGGGATTCGTTTTGTTCGCTGGTAAATGGTTTCTATTTTTTTCCCTCTGCACCAAACACATTAGCGCTCGATACTTGGGGAGAGACACAAAATGAATTGACATCTTGTTGTCACTGTGATCAGAGAAATATTGCTTATTTGAATGTCTAAGGTATGGAATTAGTCGGGGGTTGACTTTAAAGAAAAAGAGCAACAATGTATAAAATGACACCAGTACACGGGAAGAACGGAGGTACAAATGATTCACATTGGAGCAAAGCACATCGTCCAAATAAATCACTCGGAGGAATTAATTTAACCTTCATAATGGTTTGCCTCTGCGCATTACCCAAACTCTGTTTGAGTGCAAGTGTGACAGGACCCAAAGTTAAACATCCAGGAGTTTGTCCGAACAAGCTAAATGCCAATCTGTGGGTTGATGCGCAGAGCACCTGCGAGAGGGAATGCGACGTTGATGAGGTGACTATGTATCTTTACACTCTTTATTTCAGAAAAACAATAGTATCAAATAATATATTATTATGCATCTGCAGCTTGTTTTATCTTCTGTCAAAGTATAAGCCGGTCATTACTTTTGTATTGACCTGTTATCATGTTTGATGTGGCTCATTTTGGTTTCAGTATATCCCGTTTCCCCCCCTCCCCCACATATTTTTGCAGGACTGTGCAGACTTTGAGAAGTGCTGTACCAATGTGTGTGGCCTGAACAGCTGTGTGGCTGCACGCTTCTCCGACGGCTCGCCCGCCCAGCCGGACGGTCTGGGAGGAGACGACCCGGGCTCCGAGGCCACCTGCCAAGGCTTCATCTGCAGCCAGCAGGGAGCGACCTGTGGCATCTGGGAGGGCCAGCCCATCTGCAAGTGCCAGGACCGCTGCGAGAAGGAGCCCAACTTCACCTGTGCCTCGGACGGACTCACCTACTTCAACCGCTGTTACATGGACGCCGAGGCCTGTGTGCGAGGAGTGCTTCTGACCGTGGTGACCTGCCGCTTCTACCTCGCCGGGCCCCACACCAGCCCGCTGCCCCGGGACACCACCGCTCACCCCACGCCCACCTCCTCCCCGGAGGACCCCATGCCCCCGGCGCTGCTCTCCAACCCTAGCCACAAGTCCACCTACGTGGGGGGCACGGTCAACTTCCACTGCAACGTGGTCGGGGTCCCGCGACCCGACGTGACCTGGGAGAAGCAGAGCGAGCGGCGCGAGAGGCTCGTCATGAGGCCCGACCAGATGTACGGCAATGTGGTCATCACCAACATCGGCCAGCTGGTTATCTACAACGCCCAGGTGTGGGACACGGGCGTCTACACCTGCATCGCGCGGAGCACCGCGGGGGCCCTGCGCGCCGACTACCCGCTGTCCGTCGTTCGCCGAGCAGACGACGACTTCTCTGATGAGCCGGAGATGTTCATGGGGCGGCCCTTCTCGCCGGCGGACTGTCTGGCCGAGGTGGACCGGAGACGGTGCAGCGGAGAGCGCCACGTGGACTGGTACTACGACAGCAAGCAGGGGACCTGCGTGGCCTTCAGCAACAGCGGATGCGAGGACAGCCGCAACCGCTTTGAGACCTACGAAGAGTGCCGGGCGTCTTGCCAACGAGAAGGGACGGGCCTCTGTTCCCTGCCTGCCGTCCAGGGGCCCTGCAAGACCTGGGAGGCCCGCTGGGCCTGGAACTCCATCATGAAGCAGTGTCAGGCCTTCGCCTACGGAGGCTGCCACGGCAACGCCAACAGCTTCCGTACCAAGAAGGAGTGCGAGGCGAACTGCCCGCAGCCCAAGAGCAAGCCCTGTAAGACCTGCAGGGTGAAGGGGAAGATGGTACCCAGCTTATGCCGGAGCGACTTTGCGATCGTGGGGAGGCTGACGGAGATGATCGAAGACCTGGACTCCGGGATAGCTCGCTTCAGCCTGGAGGAGGTCCTCCGAGATGAGAAGATGGGCTTGAATTTCTTCAACACAAAGCACCTGGAGGTGACCCTCGCCAAGATAGATTGGAGCTGTCCTTGTCCTAACATCACTGTGGAGGACGGGCCTCTGCTGGTGATGGGTGAAGTGCAGGACGGCATGGCTATCATTCAGCCAGAGAGCTACGTCAGGCCCCTCACTGAACGCAGGCTTAAGAAGGTCCATGAGGTGTTGGATAAAAAGACCTGTGAGATATTGCAGCGCTTTCAGGACTAAGGCTGTTAGCCCACAGTGATTTATAATGATTAATGGTTCTGTGGTCACCTGTACTCTTAAAGGAACACGCCAACTTTTTGGTAAATTAGCTTATTTGCCATCTACCCTGGAGTTAGACAAGCAGATACATACCCTTTTCTTCTCTGTGCATGCATTAGGCTTAGGGAACAGCCGCACCGTTAGCCTAGCTTAGCCTCATTCACTGGAAGTAGGTGTGCCAGTGTAGCCTAGTTCCCAACGACCTCAAAAGCCCAGTAAAAAAATAAAAAAAATAAGGGCTTTTGAGGTGATGAAATCACTGCGCCCAGGCAGCAGTGGTTCGGCAAAAAATAGTTCAGAGTATATCTGTTTAGAAAACTAAAATGTCAATTTTCTTTTATTTCTCCACGTGGTAAATACACAGGTCACAACATGTTTACAGGAAAGTTTTGGAGTTGTATTTTGAGTGTATTTCGTGACTGTTGGGAACTAGGCTACACTGGCACACCTACTTCCAGTGAATGAGGCTAAGCTAGGCTAACAGTGCGGCTGTTCCCTAAGCCTAATGCATACACAGAGAAGAAAAGGGTATGTATCTGCTTGTCTAACTCCAGGGTAGATGGCAAATAAGCTAATTTACCAAAAAGTTGGCTTGTTCCTTTTAATGTTGAAGACAAGATTCCGAATTACAGCAAGTTAAACCAGATTGAAATATAAGTGACACCAACTACCAAGTGTCAAAGAAAATGCAGCAAAATATCCTTTTATTTACAGCATTTTATAAGTATGCTATAGAGCACATTCCATATTACCTCAAGTTGCCAGTGCTGTAACGTTCCTGTCTGTCTAGATCGTTGTTAAAAAAAAAAAAAAAAAAAAAAAGGGTTTTTTTGTGTATTCCATCTTAGTATTTGGAAATAAGGAATTTACTTTCTCCATGAATTGTACATGTATTTGTTTATATTAATGTATCGGTTGTGACGTTGAGGCCACTTTCTTTACCAAGGTTTGTTTTTTAAGCCTTTTGTCATGTAGCCTACTGTATTATTTATCTCATCCTTATCGAACGTACTTTGTGCGTCCCTCTTTATTCCATTTCTGCTTCTACAACACACTCCTCTTGAATCAATTTGATTGATTATCTCTGCATATTGATTGAAGAAATTAAAAAAAAAGAATCTGACCCATTTGAGTAGGGGGCAGTAGGTCTATTTACCGTTTGTAAAAAATGATGTATGTAGGCAAAACTTTCCTTCCAAGACTAAATCAAGCACACATCTTTTTGGGGAAGAGAGACCCCAGGGACAGTGAATGAAACCATGCGAGATTCGCTTTCACAAAAGCCCCCCCCCCCGTCTCTCAAAACACGTGTGCATGGGTTTGTTTCTGAAGCAGCGTTATGCCTACAAGATGACGTTGACGGGGGAAACGTCAAACAAATAACACAACGCAACTAAGAGCCATGTTCATTTTACTGAAATGCATTAGTGAACAATATATTTCAGATCAAACAAAGTATAAAACTTGTGCTACAATTATTTCTGTTGATACACTAAGTAATGGGGGGGGGGGGGGGGGTATGTGGAAATATAATTTATTTACATTTATGGACAATTTGGCAATGTTCGATGACTTGTTTCAGGTTCCGGTGGTGATGAGATGGCGGTCAGTGTTGTGGGAAACGGGTTCTTCAGTCAGCGTTCAGAAACGGAGCGGTGGGATAAGTCACACCAAGCTCTCTTTTCTGAACAGAAGACACTTGTTGTTAGCGGGCATGTCCACCTACAACGAAAAAGTAGAAATAAAACAAACATCACAAGTCTGATAGAATTGAGTGAAACAATTTTAAAAAATGGTCAGGAATCGTGTCGGTAATGTTTATTATAGCATTGTAAACGAGAACTCACACGATTGCATTTGCTGAAATCTCTCATCATCACATATTAAAAACAAATGTGTTGGACGTTGAAGGGAGCTGGTGACTTACCACTTTTTCCAGAAACAAGCCACTCTTTTGTGCAGTAGAACTGAGCAGGGAGATGTCCCTGAGACCCCACTCTGGGTTCCTGTAAGACGAGACGACATGAGCCACGTTAGGGCTGGGAGGAGGTACGCCATATACTAAGGTATAGTCATGGATCCATGCAAAGTTACTGATTGCACCATTCTTCGTGATTATATATATATATTGTAAGAAAATATATATGCATACTTTATATCTTGAAGTTGATATAAAAAAGAAGCCATATCACATTGTAAATGGTACTGGAAAACTAAGAAAAATATCCTGATATGATATTTTGTCTGTCGCGCCCAGCCCTAAGCCACATCAGGGTGATTAGATGAGGAGCAAGGATGTTGTGAACAAAAACACTAAAGAAATATACACACCAATGGATTTTGGGAAAACAACAAAATATGGGACTTATTCCATTGAAAGCTGATAAGGGAGGACATTTTATCCTTAATTGACCTATCTCAAGTTCCACCCCCTCTCAGCTTGACCAAGGAAAGCAACGTTTGTGATAGGAGGGTCCAGAAAAAGGGTGGAGCTTGAAATGATACAACACATACTGTACCTCTGCCTCAGACTGTGGTCAAAGTCCACGTTGCTTTGTGGGGTGATCTGGCCGCTCACAGCATACGGCTGGGGGTCGGAACACAGGAAATGCGTGTAAGGGGCTGTGCAAAATACGTTCTTAATACAACAAACATCACAGAATACACACAATGTAATTCCTATCACGGTAATCATCTGAAATTAGTTTTTCCATCATTGATTTCCATCATCTTGATTTATTGTGATGTTTCTTCTTGGACTTGTTTAAAGAAGACTTGTCCAGCCCATGGGGACATTAACGTGCAATTGCGGGCTTTACAAATACATTTGATTTGATATAGTATATCATGGTATCTGTTCATGTATGCAAAATCACAAGATAAATAATCCAATTACTGTTTGTTAACCCATTTGGGTGGCAGAATCATGTGCAACAATGATATCACAATATCATGATAGGATCCCAATACAATGATATTGAATTATTACCCAACCCTACACACAATAAAACGAGATATTACACTATAATCACTTGTATGCTAAAACTGTTAATAGCGCTTATGACATAGAACTCATTTCCAACTCACCCCATATGTCAGCAGAACTCCTTGTGGTTTCAGGACTGTCCCTGTCCCTTTGAATAAACCCTAGCAGATTGAAGAAAAAATGTCATGTGTCATGTTAAAGGGCCACTTCACCAAACTTCAGCAAACAATGCTCAATTATTGTGCACGCCACACGTCCCCAAAACTAAAACAATTCTGCACACATTTATTTAGTTATTGAGAGTAAATTAGTTTGACTATGGCCACCAGTGATGTCTTCAAGGACATTGAATCATTGTGCTGTGTTAATTACAGCTCAATGAAATGATAAGGTAGCAGTCCCTATAAGAGATTTTTTTTAAACATAATTCCATGGTACTGTAATAATTAACACTCAATGTCGCCGTATTCAAACTTAATTTCCTTTCAAAAACTGTCAGAGTTTTTGGTTGTGTGTGAAATTATGTGCAAAATAAACCAGCATGGCTTTTTGGTGAAGTGCCCCTTTAATAAGTGAACAGGGTGCTAATATTGTACGTGTTGAATTGTAGATGTATTCACGTGTTTTAGGGCCTACTCCCCTACTGTACCTCTGCACAAGCCATGGGGCTGATGTGGATCATGTTTATGTTGACGACCAGATCCAGGCTCTCTGGCTGGATCTCTCCCCAGTTCTCACATGGCAAAGAGGCATCTAGGTGAATGGCAGGCTTCACATTGTCCAGTTTGTACTGGGCTCTGTACGCTTCTATACTGATATTGGGAACAACAAAGGAGATGGTTCTCAATGCAGGCAGCCAGAAACGAAAACACAAGCATTGTATTATGAATTCCAATGTATGAGTGTCCTGTACGGAATCACGATAAATCAATCTCTTATTTAAATAGATTGGAATCTAGATTATTCACAATGATTAATGCATCATTTTCAGATGGTGGGAAAACCTTGTCTTCTACAAGGCATGGTGGTTTCAGTCTAGCCTGCCGACTCCACACGGGTTCAAATCCCGGGGCTCATGTTTCCAGTAGATGATGAATGATGTCTTATTGTCTTCTCATCTCTGATGATCGCCACCACCAATCCGTTTTCATGTTCATCAACCTCGACCACTTCCACTGTCAATCGCATACATCATGCTAACACGCCCTCAGCAGCCTACTTACCTGGCCAGAGACTGACGGTCATATTCTGACGGCTGCCAGGTTATATTTCGTAAGGATTGGGCGAAGTGTGTGACATGTTGACCGGTGCCGGAGGAGATCTCCAGCGCGTCCAGGGCTCTCCCAGTGTTCACGCACTCACGGAGCACCGCTAGGATGGGCTCCTTGTTCCTCTCGGCAGCGGCAGCAATCTGAATCGACATATTGCCAAATTCCGGGTATACACGCCGCGCTAATCGATACAATCTGTGAAACCACTCCAGTTGAACTGATGACTGCAACACGCGATACAGTAACTAACGATCAAAGCTAGTTGCTGTTATCAGGGTATGAATGCTACAATGAATGTAACAATATTTTACTTCCGCATTGTATCACATGGTAGATTTGAGACCCAATAAGAATATTGGACAAGGGCTACCTCATGAATCATTCATTTATGTGAAAGCGCTGCAGAAAAACACACAATGCAAAAAAGACATCTGATAAAGGGATTCTTTATTTAAGGGGAAAATTACATCCAGATACACGTTATATTTTACAAGATTTACACATTTTCCATATGGGACCATGATACATTTCCCATTAGGCCCAAATTCAAATGCAAGCCACAAAACCACCATCATGTACACATTTGAATAACAGAGGAATCAACATAGGATGCTAACAAAAATATTGATCTAGCAACTTGAGACCATCTTGAGGGGTAATGATATAAATAGATAGAGAATAATAATAATAATAATAATAATAATAATAATAATAATAATAATAATAATAATAATACAAAAGAAAAAAAGATTTTTGCACAATGCAAAAAAGGTTTTGGCAAACATAAATATACACAACAAAGGATTGTCAATGTGCTTTTGGGTATGTAAACATTTCCATCACAAAACAAACATAATACCTTTCTGGTGAAATCACAACAAAACAAGGTATCTCTACCCATTGTTCACTTATTTACATTATTCCAAGCTTGTACCAAAATAATAGTTAAGAGGCTACTGTGCATAATCTATTTACTACATTTGATTGTGATCCTGAAAATGCTAGCACTGCTATGAGAACACGAGTTGCTGCTGGAGCTCTCTGAAAAACAGAAACCAAAATCTATCTACTTTACTACAGTTTCGTGCTCACCTATTAGGTACTACTGAATAATCAGAATATCCATGGCAAAAACATAGATAATAAGTTACAGATATTTAAATGAAGTTGTGTGCTTCTCTCGGTGGAGCACCAGGCATCACAGCGACCTGCATGTTTTGCAACATAGTATGACATGTTTTCATGTAGTTATGAACGCCTCGTCTTTCTTCTCTTCCACACCAGTCCCCTCGTTCTCCACCTCACAGCAATGGCCTACGTTTTGGTTTTGCTCAGGCTCCACGTTTGTCAGTGTCCGCGCTGTGGCCTCCGGTCTCAGAGATGGACAGGGGACGCTCCGCCCCGGAGACGGATTCAGACCGAGGACGGCCCGGTTCTTCTTCTGGTTCTCATCCGGACGGGTCGTCGCCGTCGTGACCACAGAGTCGCTAAAGATGGTGTTGGAGAAGACAGAGTTCAAGGTGAACGGGGAGCCGAACAGCGTCTCCTGGACGGTGGCTGTGGGGCGGTCGGTGGCGCTAGCCACCGTTGGGTCTCTGGGGGGCTTGATGGGTGGCACGCGATCGGAGTCACTCTTATCGCCGTCCGGTTGTCGACTCTGATGCAGCTTGATCTGGTCCGACACCTGGGCGCTCGCCACACAGTCACTGAGAACACTGGAGCGTCGGGCGGAGCCCTCTGCCGTGGAGATCACACTGCTGGCTCTAGGGAGGGTCCCGGGGGCCCTGGATCCCCTCAGACGCCCCTCTTTCCCCAGAGGGGTGGAGAAGCAGTTGAGGCAGCCGGACACCGAGGACGACTTCCCCTGAAGGTAGAGCACCGTGATCGGGGAACAAGCGGAGGAGCGCGTGGTCTCGGCTTTCGTCGAGGCCGGTTTGGAATTCACGTCGCCGCCGCCGCCGGACCCCTGGGTTTGTTTGAGGGCACCTTCCACGTCGGAGGAGGAGTGGCGAGAGGCTTTCCCGCTTGAACCCCTCCTGATGCTCTTAGCGCCCCGGACGGGCCAGAGTTCCTGAGTGGCCCCCGCTTCTTTCAGTTTGGGTGCGGACTGCAGCGCAGAGGCGGCCCTGGCGGAGGTCTTCTCCTTGTGTGTGGGCGTGGTGGTGAAGGAGGGCTGCTGCTGCGGTGCGTGTCGCGGGGTGGATGCGTCACTGGGAGGCGGGTAGGAGGAGGAGGAGGAGCGGCGCGACGGGGGCTGCTGGACGGGACTGCTGCCGTTGGACCAGGGTTCGTTATCCAGACTCATGCTGAACTCACCGCTGCTCTCGCTGTGGGGTCGACACGGTGTGCCGTTCGACCCTGGAGAAACACAACCAGCCAGGGTTGGGAAAGAAGGGAGGGAAGGAAGGAAACATGGTAAATGGACTGCATTTATGTAGCGCTTTTATCCAAAGTGCTTTACAATTCATGCCTCGCATTCTAGTTGGGTCATCTGTGGCACTTCCGTGACCGTGGAGAGCGAAGGTCCGTTTCTCAATGGATTTGTCATCTAGGAGGGTTAATAAACAAATTTAGCCGGGGTGTATTTTTTAGAAAAGGCAGGGACATTTTGTGAGACCAAAATCCAAAACGGCTGCCGTGGAAGTTTACTTTTTAATGGCTTGACCTACAATGATGCACAATACATGGTTTCAGAGCTTATTTTGGTCAGGGAATATATATTTGGTGTTTATATAATGAAATCACCTATTTTGACCTTCAAATGCAAGATGGCTGCACATTTTTAGCTCCAAAAGGGATTTTTTTCAAAATGGTCTCAGAGCCTTCATATTAGGCTCTAATGAAAGAAAGCTCTGCTCATGATGAGTTGAATAATATACAGTATAAATACACAGAAGTAATCTCTAACGTCAATAAAGTCAATGTTTTTGTGTAAACAACAGTTGATGATTTGCGGTTTTCCATTAAATAGGGTAGGCTACTGAGAATATGGTGTTCAGTTCATCCCATCACATTTTTGCAAGGTTGCGAGGTGCCAACCAGAGAAGATGTTACAGATACCCATACAGATTAACCATATCTCCAACAATCTCCCAACCCTTACTTGGCATTCCTTCACAGTTAAAGAGTTACTACATTTAGTTGAAAAACAAGTACAATATTCATACTCTTTCCTATGAGATGTTGAGCCGTACATTTGAAAACAAATTCATGAAAAATGTAAGATAATTATATAATTATAATAAAATAATAAATATAATTTTTAATTATAGCTTTTTCTAAACAGCAATATTTAACTTTACTGCCATTTAATAACGGCAACATCATATCCAAAATCCCATTCCATTTAACATAACACGCTCATCTTAATCCCATGGGATTATTTACCCCCCACTGCCATATTGTATGAAACAACTGTTAATGGTGTCACCATAGTATCTTTAGCCACCAACAGGGGGCAGGGGAGTCAAGCTCTTGTGGCAACTGATGGCCACCACTGCAGTCAGCACTGAGATTAACATGAATCAAGGGCATGTTTAGGATTTGAAGGATTTTACTCCTAATTCCAGAGATGCTTCCACATCTGTATACATGCAGAATCCTCTAAAACGAGCACTGAGAGGGCTTTACCGTGATGCTGGACCTCGTCGTTGTCCTCCAAGCCAGATGGCACGGCGCTGTCGTTGGAATCCTTGTCTGCTGGGCACAAAGGGTCAATGGACAGAACATTAGACATGAGTGAATGGGTGTCAAGGGCTGACAGTGTTGCCACTCACACTGTCAATCTCTCTAGCACCGCTGACTAAAAAAGCAGGAGCACACGGGGAGGGTCGTCTCTCTGCTGCTCTACTCAACACAGGAAGCCAGGTAGCTAGCTAATGAAGATGACATGGAAAATGAAAACAATGGAACGATTTGTCTCTATATACCTGTCACCCATGGCTCTGAAATGCCTGGGGAGGTGGTGGTGTTGGTGGAGTGGAGATGGGTGGACGGAGTGGTTTGATGGTGGTGGAGGTGGAGGATGGTCAAGATGGAGGAGGCGAGGGACGAGGTCGACCTGTTCTTCTGCTGCTCCTGATCCTCCTCCTCCTCCTCCTCACCGTCTGACCCCTCCACCTCACCGTATGACCCCTCCAGCTGCTCCAAGCTATCGGCCCACTGGTCCTCCTCGGACCGGGCTGAGGGGTATGTCAGGTCGCTCACGGCTGGGTTGAGGATGAAGGGGGGATGGGTGGATAGATGGATGGATGAAAGGAGTAGGATGTAGATGAGGGAGGGAATGGAGACAGGGGTTGAATTGGTCATAGATATTATTTAGTGGTATATCTCTGTGGTATCATGTGTGTGGAGTGGCCTCAGTAATGTATGGAGATGGAGATGGGATGTTCGCTACATAGACGTGACAGTGGATCATACAATCATTGTTTTAATCCGTGTGCTTCTCTCTCGGCCCTCTGGCTACAGCTGGGTGGTGGTTAAGCTCCTCCTGCAATGCAGTATTATCCCCTTGACCTCTATTCCTAGAACTTCAGAATGACTCTTAACACTCGCCTCTTGAAACCAAGTGACCCATATCTAGGTTACCGTATTTCATTCATCAAAGTGTGACGTGGTGAAATGAGGTTAAGTATATTATGGACACGACATTTAACAGCGGTGTCCTTTCTGAAGTCTCACTTCGGGTTAGTTAGTGTGTATAGCACAACATCCTCATGGTAACTAATCATTTGAACTTCAGGGTCACTCTCGCTTGCATTATGACGACGGTTGACGGTGTGATAGAAAAAGCGCTGCGTGTTATAATGTATTTTCTTTCACTAAACTAAAAAGACAAGCGGCTGCGAACCAAGATGAAGTGAGACACTGGACCTCTGTGTTTCTTACACATGGAACGACGGAAGAGGGACTTGACTTTGTCTCTGTCCTTCAGCCGGTTCCTCAAACGGGGAAAGAGTTTCAGTGCAGCTACTTAACGGCAAGCGTGACCACAAGGGGAGGCAGGGAGGGGCGTGGGAGGAGGAGAGGAGGAGAGGTGTACATCAGTAGAAACAGGGAGAGGAAGGAAGGGATGTAGGGAGGGAAGGAAGGAAGGAAGGAAGGAAGGAAGGAAGGAAGGAAGGAAGGAAGGAAGGAAGGAAGGAAGGAAGGAAGGAAGGAAGGGAGGGATGCATTGAGGAAGAAGGATAGGAATGAAGAGAACACATTAACGCACAAAGGACTGACACAGAAACATACATGGGACTCTTTAGGGAAGTGTGTTCACACACACACACACACACACACACACACACACACACACAATCATCATGCCTTAGTGATATTGCCCCATTTACACATGACACGTACAGCTCATGACAGGTGTTGGATGTATTCAACTTTGACATTCTGGATTTAGTTGGTTATTGTTCCTCACCAGCCACTTGTATATTGGGGCTAATGTTAGCATTATTAGCCACATTGAACCCATGGGTAACAGCTACATGGAAGCTAGCTGTGGTCGTGGTCCTTGGTTTCAGTGCTAATGCTGAGATCTAATTTTAGGACAGACTTTTGGAGCATCTGGTGAAGAACAATAACTCAAACTGAAAGCCAAAACATCCAACGTATGCCTTTAACAAGACCAAACACTTTGATATAATGGTTTGAACAGACAACTTCCCAAACAAGAGAAGCCAACATTCACATTATACTGAACAATGTATAGTATGTGAGTGAGGGGAGAGCACTGTGTCGCAGGGCCTTCGAGTGTTGATGTTACAGGTGTAGCTACTAGTTGACCTCTGCCTCCCTGTCCTGAGTGTGTAGAGGAGGATCCTGCGGTAACCAGACTAGGCCAGCATATATATATATATATATCTTACACATGTACAGTATATCTCTGTACAACAGCTTCACACATGTACCAAGATATGCCTCAGCAATAAACACAATTCAAACTCGTTCACATAACTGTTTATATCAATTCATATCTGCTAACACAATTACACTCTCTTCAAGTCAACGAGAAGCGCCGCCACATCCTAGACGTAGACGGTCTGATTGGGGTAGAGGGGGAGGGGCGGGGCCCGCAGTACTCACTGCTGCTTTGCCGAGGCGAGAGGGCGTCGGCCGCCACAGTGGAGGCGGAGCTCCCGGAGCCGTCCGAGCTGACGAAGGAGCCGTTTTCGTGGCAGGCGATGTGCGTCGTGCCGCCGAGGGCCTCGCAGGAGCCCGAGTGTGTCGGGGTCAGAGGGGTCAGGGAGTGCTCGGTCACTCGCTCGCGGCTCCGCGATTTAATCAGCTTCTTCACTTTCAGGGCGATCCAGTTCCCGCGCCTGGTTGGGAGGGGAGGAGGGCGGAGAGAGAGAACAGAGGAGTGAGGGCCGTGACACACAGGAGGAGCAGGAGGCGAACACGGAGGAGCGGCTCCTTCTCGGGTCAGCCGTCGGGACGTCCCGTTAAGTTCCTCTGCTCTCGATCCCGATCAGTTTAACCCTTTCACAGCCGCACTACAAGATTCAAGATTCAATAGTTTTATTTCAAACCACAGTGTTAGTTTGGCTACATTTACCATTGTCCGGCAAAACAACATTTGAAAAATAAATTAAATGGGAAAAGAGGAACCCCCCCCAAAAAAAAGTTAAAATAAAACAACAGCCAGAAACTATACACTGTTTGAAAAGGAGATGGAAGAAGCAAAGCGTATCTGTTTCCATCCCCCATCAATAACTAATTGCAATATTATATATACTTCAGCAAGTACAATATGACACGATTTCCAATACATGATACAATACAATTTGCAAATACTTCAACTACACACAACACAAGCACGCACACACACACACACACACACACACACACACACACACACACACACACTAGACTAGACTCTCATGTCACCCTTCAAATCATTCTCATACAATAAGTTGGACTTCCTCCCTGGTATAATTTGTGAACACCATCTTTTTGAACTTCCTCTTTAACACTTTGAGCGCCACGCCGGGTTTTCCTTTTTACCCCCTGAATGCCACCATCGGCGCCAATGTTAACGTTAATATCGCCTAATCTATGTTTTAAATTATGGCTATGTGTCTAATCTGCCCATCGCATTATCAAAGACTATTTCCCAGTCAGTGCTGTCAAGGCAGATTGTTTTTTTATCACTTCATTTCCGTTTCAGAGCATTTAGAAAAGCACTCGTTTTGAGATAAAAAACAGTTCATTCTGGACCATTCTGTGAAAATCGTCTTTTACTGTAATATTCCATAACGTTGTTATTTGTCGGCCTATTTATGAATTGTTTTCAAATAAACGCTAGATGATCAATATTATACGTGCACGCAAGCACATTCGGGCCGCGCACGGATAATCGCCGTTTTCATTTCCTCTTCGACTTTTACATAGAAACCGAAAGAGGACATTTCACAAAACAGCCTATATCTTCATCAAAATTAGTCTGATTATCCTAACACTGATAACATAGATTCCTTACCTGACATCAGATGGTATCCAACTGGTATATTCCAATTCCTGATCACCATTCGAAAAAATCGATAAGTGTATTGATCCAACGTGTGTACAGTGCAGTACATGAATCCGCGGGGCTCAGAGCCCCCTGAATGAATGCTGGGACTCCGGCTGCATCAGTGGACTGGAAAATGTGGAGTACCGGATTTCTTTCCCCATTCATTTTCATTGAGTCCATTCCAAAATCCCTTATGTCATCTGGGAGACGACAGGGGGCGCTTTTTTCCACAATGATTGCCGGCGCCGCTCGGGTATACTCGGGTAGGCTCGGGTGATGCAATATGATTTCAGATCGCTAAAAAAAAAAAAAAAAAAAAAAAAAAAATCTGGAAATCTCGTGAGTGGCTTTCAACCACCTATAAAAAAACCCGAGATATCTCGTGAGTGGCACGGAAAGTGTTAATATACTTATAGATTGACTGGATTTGATCTCCTCCTCCAGATCATTCCACAAGGTAACTCCACACAGAGAAATACACATAGCCTTCCTGGTTGTTCTTGAAGATTGCTGTTCCAGTTTGAGTTTCCCTCTAAGGTTATATCTTTGAAGTCCAGCTCTCTCACAGAACAATTTCTGTATCTTGTCAGGAAGGCTGTGATGTATGACTCTGTACATGAACTGGGCGGTTCACATAATACCCACTCTTTGAAATGTTTGCTCTTACATGGCTTATGTGAGGCTTCCAACAAATCTTTTCATTTATGATCACTCCTAAAAAAGTGGTTTGCTGAACTCTTTCAATAACGGTATCATCTATCGTAACTTGGATCGGTGTGTCATAATTACGATTTCCAAAAATCATTAGTTTAGTTTTGTTCAAGTTTAGAGACAATCTGTTTTTGTCAAACCACTTTTTTTTTATTTGACCAATTCAGTTATGGTTTCATTCAAAATCTGTTGTAAACTCTCACCAGAGCAAATCATATTTGTATCATCTGCAAAAAGCACAAATTTCATTGTTTCAAGTTTCTTTTCAAGTTTCAAGTTTCTTTAATAGTTGTCATACAGAAGTACAGAATACTTTTATACAAAATGCTTCTTACTGTTACGCTCCAGAGACTGTGCAAGACAAGATAAGTATGAAATAAAATAACATAGTATAGCATGTAAATTAGAAGTAAAAAAAAATTAGGTCACAGTGTTCAGTTTTGACATATGTACAATGTTCGATGCAGAATAGACGTAACTGAGTTACCATATAATATACAATACTGTGCAGTGTACTAATATACAATACTATATAGTGCAAGGCAGAAATGGGATGAGGTGCAATTTAGGTACAATTTACAGTAGGTGTACGAGTTGTAGTGCAAATCCTTTATCAATAAATATAAAGTGTGTTTGTGTGATCTAAAGTGTGGAGAGTGGGTGCTGCAGTGTGTTGTTTGTTTAAGTGAGTGTGTGCGTGTGGGTGTGTGTGCTGTGTGCATTTGATGGTTGTTGCATAGTGTTTATTGTTCGTTTAGCAGCCTGATGGCCTGGGGATAGAAGCTTCAGATACTTTACAGATATCGTTAATGTACAAAAGAAACAAGCTTTTTGAAGGTCAATACAAATTCCCAGTACATGGTGTTTTTTGTCAATTGAAGTTGTTATTTCCTCTATTAGCTCAATGAGGGCCATGGTAGTGGATCTATTCCTCCTGAAGCCATATTGGCTGTCAATCAGCAATTTGTGTTTCTCAATGAACTCTTCAAGAACATGTTTTTCTATGTGTTTGCCTGTGTGCCCTCCCATAAAACGGAGTGTGATTGTTGTCTATATGTATCTTGTGTATTTACCCTCTGTACAGCACTTTGGTTGACACGCGTCATGTGAAATGTGCTTTATAAATAAATTTGATTGATTGATTGATGTGGACATTGCTCTGCTAAGCGAAACGCACATTCTAGGGAAAGACATAGATAAATTAGCGGACAACATATACCATAATATCAGTCACTCCTCTATTGGTACGAGAACTCGGGGTGTAGCAATAGTCGTTAAACGTAAGTTGAATATTGTACTAAAGGGAGTATGGTCTGATGTAGAAGGTCGGATAACTATAGCTAAGATTGAACATAAGAACAGGAAAATAGCGTTGATAGCGGTATACGCCCCAAATTTGTACGAAGAAGATTTCTTCACTACATTAACCAATGCAATGTTAGACATTCCCGATTACTCATTTATAATAGGAGCGGATTTTAATGCCATCTGGAACCCAAGGATGGACAAATCTTACCTCGCCTTTTCCAGCGAACAAAAGAATTCATCGAAGGCATTAAAGGATTGGTCAAAGATTACAGGTGTAAATGACTTATGGCGGTTACTTAATCCCACGACCCGAAAGTACTCTTGTCGATCTGCGAGACATAATACACTATCCAGAATAGATTATGTCTTTGCATCACAGAGACTATTTGATAATTATGAAGTGGAAATGATACCCAACGCACTATCAGATCACTGTTATTTACTCCTTAAAGGTACATTTGGTATACTATCCTCCCGAGCCCCAAGATGGC
This sequence comes from Notolepis coatsorum, assembly GCF_963971535.1. Taxonomy (NCBI): domain Eukaryota; kingdom Metazoa; phylum Chordata; class Actinopteri; order Aulopiformes; family Paralepididae; genus Notolepis; species Notolepis coatsorum. Next base: position 122,738,928 of record NC_140171.1, read on the forward strand.
GATTTAACTCGTTGCTGCTTAATAACAAGGAATTCATTACACAACTCAAAGAAGCTCTTATAGTATTCCAACGGGAGAATGCAAACTCGGTGCAAGACCCCAGAATAATATGGATGTCGGTAAAGGGAATGATCAAAGACTTCACAAATAGCTTTTCCTCCAAAATGCGCAAGAATCAAAGCACAAAACTGGCTGAGCTGGAAACGCTTTACTCAACGTTATTTAATTCTCTGAAATACAACAACTCAACTCGACTAGAAAATCAAGTTAACGTACTAAAAATAGAGATCAATGCCATATACAGACAACAATCGGAAATACAAATACGCAGCACAAGACAACAGCAGTACTCCCATGGTTCCAAACCCAGCCACCTATTAGCCATGCGATTAAGAATTAATGCAACATTTGCAGATATAACTTCCATTAGCACAACAAGTACTTGTAACAGATCCTGTAAAAATAAACGATACATTCAAAGTATTCTACTCCGACTTATATAAATCAGAAATGACCTTCGATCAAAACAAAATGGACACATTTCTTAATCAAATTATTCTCCCTAAACTTTCAGAGGATGACGCTAAACAGTTAGAAACACCGATCACACTAGAGGAACTCAAGAAGGCCATAACCGCAATGAAAAGTGGTAAGGCTCCTGGAAGAGACGGTTTCCCATCAGAAATGTACCTTTCTTGTTGGGACATAATTGGCCCCTTATTACTAAATATGATCTTATACTCAGTCAAGGAGGGGAACTTCCATAAAAATGACAATATTGCACTCATAACAGTCCTCCTTAAAAAAGACAAAGACCCCAACGAGTGCGGTAGTTATAGACCTGTAAGCCTCCTCGGAACAGATATCAAACTGTACTCTAAGGTATTAGCCATCAGATTACAAAAGCATATGACGTCTTTAGTTCACCCGGACCAAACTGGCTTCATAGGAGGCCGCCTGATCACTGAGAACATAAGACGTATACTGCACGTACTTGATGCCGACAAGGAGGACACCATACCTAAGGCGATGCTGTCCCTGGATGCTATGAAGGCCTTTGACAGGCTGGAATGGTCGTATCTGTGGGCAGTGCTAGAAAGGATGGGGTTAGGAAAAGGATTCATCGATATGATTAAAGTATTATACAAAGACCCATCGGCCATGATTACAACAGGCACAATCATCTCCCAAATATTTCCGGTATCACGCTCTGCCAGACAGGGTTGTCCTCTTAGTCCCGGACTGTTCAATCTATCATTAGAGCCTTTAGCACAATATATAAGACAATCCCAATCCATAGAACCAATCGTAATCAAGGGCACACAACAAAAAATGTGTTTATATGCGGACGATGTAATATTGTTCATGCAAAACCCCAACACCACATTGCCTCATCTGCTCAAGTTGATTGAGGACTTTGGTGATTTATCGGGATTTAAGATAAATTGGCCGAAGTCGGCTTTCCTTCCACTTAACACCCCTGCAAAAAAAGATACAACCCTCCCAGGACAGATACCGATGGTAAAACATTTCAGATGCTTGGGAGTGGAAATATTCCCTACCATAAGACAAACGGTGAAGCACAACTACACAAAAATCCAAAACAAAATCAAAGACGACCTTGATAGATGGGCAAAACTTAAAAACACAGTACAAGCACGGATATCAATAGTTAAGATTAGGGATGCTCGATATTGGCTTTTTTACCGATACCGATATTCCGATATTGTCCAACTCTTAATTTCGATACCGATACCGATACCGATATCAACCGATACCGATATATGCAGGGTTTCCCCCCAAAAAAACTGAATAATTTCAGGTAATTAATAATTTAACTGGATGCATTCAAAAGGCTTTCTAAATGTAAGCATTATCTGTGCAAAATATGATAATTAAAAAAGTAAAAATTAACATTACATATCTCTTGTTGTTGAATTAAACCAACATGCATACTTTTGACAATAAATAAAATAAGAATTGGTTCTTACTTGCTTGCCTGGGTAAATAAAGGTTAAATAAATGTAAAAAAAAAAAAAAAAAAAAAAAAAAATCTTTTTTCGATACCGATATTTTCCGATATCACATTTTACTGCCGATATCGGCCGATAATATCGGTCGGCCGATAATATCGGACATCCCTAGTTAAGATGGATGTACTACCTAAAATCAACTTCTTCAGTTCAATGCTACCGTTACCCCCTCCAGAGGGTTACTGGAAAAGATTACACTCCTCCACATACAAATTTATTTGGAATAACAAACCACCACGTATAAAAAGATCCACCGCACAGAGAAATAAAGCAGATGGTGGCATGGCATTTCCAGATTTTTTCCTATATTTTAAGGCGTACACATTAAGTCCATTGACAACATGGTTTGACTCCCAAGCATTAGCATCCTGGAGAAAAATAGAAGAAAACATAGTAGCCCCACATAGACTGAAGGACATAGCATACACTAAACTACCAATCAAGCACTGTGAACGAAAATTTGGCCCCATAATTACTCATGCGATCCGGATATGGCGTGAATCACAAAAAAAAAATCCTAACCCACAAAAATGGCACAATCATACTCCCTTATTCAATAACAATGCACTCTTAATTGGAAAACGACCTATAAGATTCCCTATATGGGAAGAGCAAGGCATACACTCATTAGGGGATGTTTTTAACAAACAGGGTTTTTGTAGTGATAAAGAAATACGCAAATTTTTTTATCTCACCAAGTCCACATGGCTTTTTCACAAACAGTTAGAGCTATGTTTGAAGTCTCACGGTGTTCCATTAGACAGACCAATTGAACACCACAGATACCACAAATTCTTCTACGCAAGAGAGACATCGAGAGGTTTTGTTTCAGAATTTTATCATCAATTACTAACGTCCTCGTATGAAACCCTCCAACTTGACTCTGTCTGGAGGAGGGATATACCAGACCTGGAAAATGACTTTGATTGGCAAGGAGCCTGGGCAAATGTCCGACTTACATCAAGGAACCCGGATCATCAACAAATCAATCTTAACTATATTCACAGGACATACTTGACTCCTATAAGACTGTGCCGAATGGGGCTTAAACAAGATTCCAAATGCACCCAATGTGCAAATGGGGACGAAGGGACATTTATGCACATGTATTGGGACTGCTCACCAGTTAAGGCATTCTGGAAAGATGTGACCCAACAAATATCAAAACTCGTATCTTGGAATATACCTGTACACCCCTCTGTATTATTATTGAATGATGTTTTTGAGTTTGCAGTGAATCCACAGCTAAAGAGATTGGTTTTATCGGGTATCACAGTAGCCAAAAAGCTGATCGCATCACGCTGGTTTCAACCGGAAAAAATGTGCCGTAAAGTTTGGTTTCTTACATATCTCGATGTAATTTACCATGAAATATCTACAGCAAGAATTCTGGGTCTCAATGAATCCAAAATGTCAATGTGGTTAGAAGTGGTGGAGAGAATAAAAGCTAGCTTATAATGGTAGTGTCTGGTTAGGTGCGAGGGATAGTGGAGGTACTTCTCAAGGTGGGGTCCGGGAGGGGGGGGTTCGAGCTGAGCATATGTGTGTAGGTTTTTTTAGATAACAGGTATTAGGGGTATATCTTATATAAGACAACTAACTAAAATGTGATCTCATTGGATGTGCCCTGACAATTAATGCTTGTATATCTTATCGTGTGTTGTCATGTTTGTTTATATGTTTGTTTAAAAAATAATAAAAAAAGAAAATACAAAAAAAGAAAAAAAGTCTTTTTACATAAATCTTCTCCAGAATCTTAGAAAATTGGGAAAGCAGAGAAACCGGCCTATAATTTGTAAACTGGTGTTTGTCCCCTGTTTTAAATATCGGTAATACTTTTGCAGTTTATCATACGAGGAAATATTCCCCATTGTAAAGACAAATTACAGATATGTGTGAATGGTTTGACAAATCCTTCCGCTACGTTCTTAATCACGGTCATGTCAATGTCATTCCAATCCGTTGATGTTTTATTTTTACAGTTCTTGAGTATGGCCATGATTGCATTTCCATCTGTTGGAGTAAGAAACATGGAGCTTTGGTTTCTATGGATTGAGTCTTCTACACCCACATTTAGTGTCGGACCGCTTTCTGTGATTTTTTCAGCTAGACTAGGTCCAACCCCTACAAAGAACTTGTTAAAGCCATCGGCCACTTCCTCCATATTACTACTTTTCCTGCCGTCCTCCATGAAGTAATTTGGATACAGTCCACCTTTTGGCCCTTTTCGTATTATGTCATTAAGCACTTTCCAAATACCCTTGCTATCATGTTTATTCCTTTCTAGTAAGTTGGCATAAAAAAACCTTTTTACAATTCCTCATAATATTACTTAGTTTGTTTTTATATTGTTTATATTTCAATTCAGACTCTTCCGTCCTATTTATAATAAATTGCTTATACAAAAGGTTTTTCTTTTTACTGGCGTTCAACCTTGGTTAACCAGGGTTTTGTACAGTATTTTTTCTTGTTACATTTTACTAATGGGCAAGGCTTATTGTACAGATTCATGAATATATCCAGAAAGGACTCATAAGCAGCATCAGTGTCCTGTTCTAGGTACAGTTTCCCAATGCTGGGCCATTAACTCATTCTTAAGGGCATTCATTGAACTATCAGTCTTAACCCGTATATATTTGGGTGCGGTATCTGTTCTGTTCTTTTCGTAATTAACTTCATACACCGTAAACACAGGTAAATGGTCCGAAATGTCATTGATTAATAATCCACTAATGGTGTTACCAAAACTGTTACAAAATATGTTATCTATTAGAGTAGCGCTATGTTGGGAAGTTATTCTACTGGGTCTGATGATGTTTGGAAGCAAACTCATACTGCACATTGAATCAATAAATGCTTCTGTTGTTTTATGATGCTTAGCCTTTAATAAATCAATGTTGAAGTCACCACATAAAAACAAGTCCTTTTGAACGTGACTTGAAAATAATGTCTCCATCCACTCCGTAAATTCTCCAGCCGCACTACCAAAACGGTTAACCCTTTCACTGCGACAATACACATAATGTTAACCCTATCATAACCGTCGGTTCTGTGATAGTAAAGGGTTAACCTTCTGTCGTGTGGCAGTGAAAGGGTTAATATTGAGTATCTGCCAAGTCCCGATCAAATATTAAAATGTTCCTAGATAATTTAGCTGCACAGTGCACTTTCAGTATATTAAAGTTAGTAAAAACCATTTCAATGTTGTAGGTAAGATATGCTTGGTAATTGAATAGTTCTGCTTAAAGACAGAAATAGCCTACATCACAGCTTTCCCTGTTTTCTTTTTTTTTTTACAAAAAATGATCTGAATTTGATTGGGCTTAATATACCATGACACCGATCAATTAAAATATCCGATCTGTCTGATCGGGACAACCCTATAGTCAGCGGAGTTTCATATACAAACCAAAAGGTGTGTGTGTGTATAAAATTAGACGATGCACCACTCATGGTCCACCTTGCTGAAAAAATGTATAAACTCTAAACCAAATATGTCTGAAGTTGTACAATTTACTTTTCTTTATGTTGGCATTACTACTACAGGCTCTTTACCTGCGTTGAGGGGAGGGGTCATAGAACTTGTACTGGTCCATGATCTTCTCCTCCAGCTTTTCCTTCTGCCTCCTCAACTCATTCAGCTTGTCACTGAGGAGAGAGAGTCGCGTTAACGGTAATATATATTATTATTACTATATATTTCTTCGAGAGCTGCAGTGGGTATGACCCTCACTGAATCTCTGGAGATATAGAGGCACTGCCTCACGCGAGAGTAAAGACAGAGTCGATAGAGAGCAAACAGGAGGTGGGGGATTCGCTGTGGAAATGAACAATGACCTGTTTGACCTCATTCGACTGTCACACTGTTCCACGTCCGGCAAATTGAACATCAAGTTTCAAGTTTCAAGTTTCTTTAATAGTTGTCATACAGAAGTACAGAATACTTTCATACAAAATGCTTCTTACTGTTACGCTCCAGAGACTGTGCTAGACAAGATAGTATCAAATAACATAGTATAGCATGTAATTTAGAAGAAGAAAATGAGGTCACAGTGTTCGGTATAGACATATGTACAATGTTCTGAGTTACCATATAATATACAATACTATGCAGTGTACTAATGTACAGTACTATATAGTGCAAAGCAGAAATGGGATGAGGTACAATTTAGGTACAATTTACAGTAAGGTGTACGAGTTGTAGTGCAATCCTTCATCAATAAATATAAAGTGTGGGGAGTGGGTGCTACAGTGTGTTTGTTTAAAGTGGGTGTGTGCTATAAAGTGTGTGGAGTGGGTGCTACAGTGTGTTTGTTTAAAGTGAGTGTGTGCGTGTGGATGTGTGTGCTATGTGCGTTTGGTGGTTGTTGTTGTGTAGTGTTCATTGTTCGTTTAGCAGCCTGATGGCCTGGGGATAGAAGCTTCTTCTGAGTCTTTCTGTGCTCGCCTTGAGACTCCGGTATCGCTTGCCTGACCGCAGCAGTTCAAAGAGGTTGTTCGGGTGACTGGAGTCTTTAATGATTCTCTTAGCCTTGCCCTTGCAACGCTTGTTGCCGGTCAAGATGCTCTCTATTGTACATGAGTAGAAGTTCTTAAGGATCTTCTGACTGACTTGGAACTTCCTTAGGCGCCTGAGGAAGTAGAGGCGTTGTCGTGCCTTCTTCACAACACTGTTAATGTGTGTGGTCCATGTCAAGTCCTCGGATATGTAGGCTCCGAGGTACTTAAAGCTGTTGACTCTCTCAACCGGTGCCCCGTCGATGCTGAGGGGGCTGTAGTCCTTGACCCCCGACCTCCTGAAGTCATCATCATTGGCATACCATATCCGTGTCCTGTGTTCAAACATCATCATCATTGGCATACCATATCTGTGTCCTGTGTTCAAACTGTTTCCATATTACTCACACGCCCTATGATATTCACTACTGATGGACAAGGGGGAGATTTATTCAATCTAGGCCAGCCTTTACAGTGACACACAGAGCGCAGGAATTGTAGGTCAGTCAACCTTTTTTTTTAAGCCGGCATCAATAATCCACACCCGGTCTGATTCGACAGATGTTCTGGGCATGCTCAGTGAGCATCCTGGTGTTCTGGGTGCCCTAAATAAGACCGGGTCCCTACACACTGATTACAACAATACTTTGGTTCCCTACACACTACTTACAACAAAACTTTGGTTCCCTACACACTACTTACAACAATACCTTGGTTCCCTACACACTGCTTACAACAATACCTTTGTTCCCTACACACTACTTACAATACCTCTGTTCCCTACACACTACTTACAACAATACCTTTGTTCCCTACACACTACTTACAACAATACCTTGGTTCCCTACACACTGCTTACAACAATACCTTGGTTCCCTACACACTGCTTACAACAATACCTTTGTTCCCTACACACTACTTACAACAATACCTTTGTTCCCTACACACTACTTACAATACCTCTGTTCCCTACACACTACTTACAACAATACCTTGGTTCCCTACACACTGCTTACAACAATACCTCTGTTCCCTACACACTGCTTACAACAATACCTCTGTTCCCTACACTGCTTACAACAATACCTCTGTTCCCTACACACTGCTTACAACAATACCTCTGTTCCCTACACTGCTTACAACAATACCTTGGTTCCCTACACACTACTTACAACAATACCTCTGTTCCCTACACACTACTTACAACAATACCTCTGTTCCCTACACACTACTTACAACAATACCTCTGTTCCCTACACACTACCTCTGTTCCCTACACACTACTTACAACAATACTTCTCACCAAGTGTTTATTATTGAGAGGGCCATGGTTGTTTACAGGCATGGTCTCTATTTGAAATGGAGCAGATATTTGTTCTCTTATGTTCTACTCAAGCAAGGTTCTATCCTGTCCCATCTAGTCATATACTAGCCTTTGTGGCTAGTATAAATAATATACTGTACATATTGTATACAGCAGTGTAGTTTATACTGGTCTAGGGTCCGTTTACACGTACCATCTAGTCCTATACTAGCCTTTGTACCACAGCAGTGTAGTTTATACTGGTCTAGGGTCAGTTTACACGTACCATCTAGTCCTATACTAGCCTTTGTACCACAGCACAGCAGTGTAGTTTATACTGGTCTAGGGTCAGTTTACACGTACCATCTAGTCCTATACTAGCCTTTGTACCACAGCACAGCAGTGTAGTTTATACTGGTCTAAGGTCAGTTTACACGTACCATCTAGTCCTATACTAGCCTTTGTACCACAGCACAGCAGTGTAGTTTATACTGGTCTAGGGTCAGCTTACATGTACTGTCTCTGCTCCACGTGGTACAGGTCTTTGCTCTCCATGGTCTGCTCCAGCAGGGTGCGGTTCTGCAGCATCAGCGTCTGGATCTGACTCAGCAGGTGGCGATTCTCCTCCTCCAGGGTACCTTTCAACTGGCTTAGCAGCTAGGGAGAGAGGGAGGGAGAGAGAGAGAGAGAGAGAGAGAGAGAGAGAGAGAGAGAGAGAGAGAGAGAGAGAGAGAGAGAGAGAGAGAGAGAGAGAGAGAGAGAGAGAGAGAGAGAGAGAGAGAGGGGGGGGAGAGAGAGAGAGATAGGGAGCAAGAGAGAGAGAGGGAGAGAGAGAGAGAGGGAGAGAGGGAGAGAGAGAGAGAGAGAGAGGGGGGGAGAGAGAGGGAGAGAGAGAGAGGGGGAAATAGAGAGAGGGGGGAGAGAGGGATAGAGATAACGAGAGGGGAGAGGGAGAGATGAGAGAGATAAAGAGAGAGAGAGACAGAGAGAGATAGGGAGAGGGGAGAGGGAGAGAGGGAGAGATGAGAGGGAGAGAGAGAGAGATGAGCGAGCATGCTGTTAAAAAGTCTGTTCAGAGAAGTCGGTTCACTCTGCCCCCGTCTTTAGTGTCACAGATTTACCTATTCAAAACTACCAGTGATCCGTCTCCTTATTGTTAAGTTGACACAATTGGTGTGATATTTGTCTTTGATCTATTATTGTGGCAAATGTCATGTTTCTATCATGTACAATGTCATGGGAAAACAACATTCTTTATGAAGGTTTTTGGGACGGATAAAACGCTGTCTATTCAATAAAATAGTTCTAGTCATAAGCTTAAGACAGTGTGCCGGAGGTCTTTCCTCTCCAAACCGGCAAGTCCCTCATTTTGCGGTTTTGCATGATTACCGACTACAATGGAGGCTTGTTAGCTAAGCAGATTCTCATCTGGACTCTGGAGCATCACGTCAGTTGCTGTGCTCCAGCGAGTGTCCATCCCTACCCAGTGTTGTAGTACTCGAGTCCAAGACTCGGACTCGCATTTGGACTCGGAAGGTGCAGAAGAGGACTCGGACTTGTTAATTGATAAATACAGTTATTTCTATTTTTTCTCCCCCTATTTTTCCGTATTTTTCTCCCATCCCAATTTAGTCGTTATGCCAATTCCCTTCCTGGTCGTTGCGTGCTTTTGCCCCCTACTGTCGGCCTGGGGAGGGAAAAGACTACCACATGTCTTCCTCCGATACATGTGGAGTCAGCCAGCCGCTTCTTTTCACCTGACAGCGAGGACTCTCACCGGGGGAGTGTAACGCGTGGGAGGATCACACTATCTCCCCCAGATCCCTTCCCTGCTGAACAGGCGCCCCGACCGACCAGTAGGAGTCGCTGTTTACAACGACCAGGACACATACCCCACCGGCTTCCCGCCCGCTAACACTGCCAATTGTGTCAGTAGGGACGACTGACCAAGCCGGAGGTACCGCTGACAGCTGGATTCGATCCCAGAGTCTGCGGTGGTAGGCGAGTGCTTAGTCCGCTGCGCTACCCAGCCGCCCTAAATACAGTTATTTCTTTAAACTTTTATTGTAATAAGCCCTAATCATTTGGCCTAAGATATTGATGGCTATATTAACACTGTAACATTATTTAATTTTGTGCAAGGGCAGGTGTGTTCCATCTACATGCGGATTCACGTCGATACCCTCATGTTCAGTACTTAAGATGCCTAAAGAGACTCCCCGAATCGTGCGCTTTGCTTACACAGATTTTACATAAAATTCCAGGAAGAGCAACTGCTAGATGTTCGATATGTAAACAAACTATTGAAGAGAAGACCGGGATAAGTGGACTCAACTGGAGTGGACTCAACCTTGACGGACTCGGACTAGGGTAATAACGGGGACTCGACTCGGACTCCGGCTTTTCTTCTGCGACTCGGACACTGGGGACTCGACCTGGAGATTTAGCGACTCGACTACAACACCGCCCTTACCTCACACTGGTTGGTGTGCTTGGTGGAGGCGATGTCCAGCTGCTGGTACTGCTCCCGCAGCCTGGAGAAGTCCTCCTGCAGCCGGGTGTGCTCCAGCTGGGCTCCGTTCAGCTGGCTCTTCAGCTGCTTGTGGTCGGCGGCCAGCTCCTTGTTGTCCGTCAGCAGCTGGCGGTGCGTCTGGTTCAGCCTGTGAGGGAAGGGTAGGACTCGGTGAGCCGTGCCCACGCCGGGAGGTGTACAGTACGCAGTGTGAATGTAGGGGCGTCTCGGGCCACATCTATGCGAGAGCCTACGTCTCAGGGTTTAGCGTCGATTCGCTTTTCTTTTCTATAATCGTTTGAATTTCTTTAAACGACAATCCATTCAATAAAGTAAAAATGTAGGTTTGCAAATGAGCATTCGTGGTCCATTAGTTTCAATTCATCTCATGTGACCTTTTTATGCCAAGGGTTTTACAATATTTAAACAATGACAAAAACCCACTTCCTGAAATGAGTGAAGTGAACTGAAAGTCAATCTGATCCCAGCCTGGGTGTGTACGTTTATCAGATGTGTGTGTGCGTGCATTTGTGTGTGTGTATGTGTGCGCCAGTGTTGTAGTACTCGAGTCCACGTGACTCGACATGGACTTGAGCACTGATGACTCTGACTTGGACTCGAGCATTGATTGCATTCGGACTCTGAAGGTGCAGACTCGGACTCGGACTTGTTAATTAATAAAGTTTCTTTTTTTGTAATAGGTCCTAATTAGGGATGCTCGATATTGGCTTTTTTACTGATACCGATATCCCGATATTGTCCAACTCTTAATTTCCGATACCGATATCAACCGATACCGATATATGCAGGGTTTCCCCCCCCAAAAAACGGAATAATTTCAGGTAATTAACATTATGCATACTTTTGACAATAAATAAAATCAGAATTTGTTCTTACTTGCTTGCCTGGGTAAATAAAGGTTATAGATTTAAATTTTTTTGAAAACCGATACCGATATTTTCCGATATCACATTTTTATGCCGATATCGGCCGATAATATCGGTAGGCCGATAATATCGGACATCCCTAGTCCTAATCATTTGGCACAAGATGTTGTAAGTAAATAAACTCCCTTTGAAATGGTGACCGCTGTGTCATTTATGTTTAAATGTAGACCTTTTTTTATTTGTATGTCTTTGACTGCCAGAGTGGAGTGGACTCAACCTTGATGACTCAGATTCAGACTTGGACTAGGGTAATGGGGACTCGACTCGGGCTCTTCTTTGGTGACTCAGACTTGGATTTGGACTCGGACACTGGGGACTCGAGACTTGGGCTGAAAAAAAGGTACCGTTGGGTACCGGTATCGATTCCCAGGTAAAAATAAACATTTTCAGGTAGGGGGCCCGAAAAGACCAGATGCAAGCCGCATTTTACAACAAACCTCTGTGAGGCTGCAAAAAATTTAAAAAAATGATAATCGCAAATGTAATCGCAATCGCAATATCTGTCCGAAAAATCCCAAAATTGTGCAGCCCTACTCGAGACTAGACTCGGACTCGAGATTTAGTGACTCAACTACAACACTGGTGTGTGTGCATGTGCATGCGTGTGTGTGTGTGTGTGCCTCCTCACCAGTCCTTCTCCTCTCGGAGCCTGTGGCACTCAGCAGCGGTGGTCCTATGCTGCTCCTTCTCCACAGACATCTTCTCCTGCTCCTCCTTCAGAGCCGTCTCCAGGTTCTCCAGCTTGGACCTCTGCTTCAGCAGGCTGTTGTACCTACACACACGCGCGCGAGTTCCGTTACTTAAGTAAAAGTAGAAATACCCAGATAAATAAGTACTCTGGTAAAAGTAAAAGTCCTCCATTCAAATTCTACTTAAAAGAACACGCCGGGGCACCTGCACACGTTACTGCACTGCAGACCTACGCGGTCGAACCGGGTTCGTCTCCCGAACCCGACGTACATTTGTCTTTCCCCCCCATATCTTCTCCCGACCATCCTCTCTCTCTGCTCTGTCGGTCATGTCTGACCTGAAAAAGCTGTAAAAATGCTAAAAAAAATGAACACGCCAACATTTTGGGAAATTAGCTTACAGTCTTCTCCAGAGAGAGACAAGAATATAGATACCAGTTTCCTCTCTGTGTGTTCAGTAGAAAGCTATCTGGCTGCACGTTAGCCTAGCTTAGCACAATGAATGGAAGCGGACATGGCCGGTTAGCCTAGGCGTTGTCCAACTAACACCTCTCCCGAAGGCTAACCGGCCATGTCCGCTTCCATTCATTGTGCTAAGCTAGGCTAACATCAGTAAACTGATGAAGTATCGGGGGCAGCGTGAGCCTCCCACGCGTTACTCCTTGCTACTGAGAGATCGAGCTGTGCAGGTGAAAAGATGCGACGGCTGCCTCCTCGTGTACCGGAGGGGACACGTGATGCAAGGCTTGGTCCACATTGCAGCCGACCAGTGGGAGGCATGGTCTAGCAACGTTCGAGACAGGGGAGGGAAGAATTGGATAATATGAAATTGGGATGGGAGAAAATTTGAAAAATGGGGAGAAAAAGTTGATTAAAAAAAATAAATGCAGGAGTAAAAGTATAATGTTCCCTAAAATGAAAATGCTCACGTAAAGTACAAGTAGCTCGAAATTGTACTTAAGTACATAACTTGAGTAAAAGTTACTTTCCACCACACACACACACACACACACACACACACACACACACACACACACACACACACACACACACACACACACACACACACACACACACACACACACACACACACACACACACACACACACACACACACACACACACACACACACACACACACACACACACACACACACACACACACACCCTACAGTAGTTACACTCGTGTTTCAATGCAATCGTTATCATCCAATCACGTGAGGAGGACGCATTCACCGGGGCAGGTCGGGACACGATCTGACGTCTGTTATTCTGGATGCAAGTCAGCCACCATGCATTGCACATGGGAGCAAGATTGTGAGGAGATGGAGAGGGGGAGTGAGATAAAAGATCAACACCAATTCATTAACATACAGCCACGGGAGACGTTTAAAAAAGGGATTGTCTGCATTTTTAAGAAGCTTATCTGATTTGTCACAAACCAGGAGGCTTTTAGTCCATTAAACAAGACTAGGCAAGCCTAGTTAAGCCGGACCCGTGTATGTGCCAGTGTGAGACTCACACACGCGTGGTTCAACAGGGTCAGTATGTGTTCCCACAGCCCTATGTTCCCACATTTCTAAGATCTTTCTCAAAATTAGGCCCTATGTTCCCACAGCCCTATGTTCCCACATTTCTAAGATTTCTCAAAAATTAGGCCCTATGTTCCCACAGCCCAATGGTCCCACAGTCCTATGTTCCCGGACGAACCCTCTACTACCAGAGGACAATTGGATAAGAGGAAGGGGGATACAATCAGATACAAATTTATGAAAAAAGGAAATGTGGGAACATAGGGCTGTGGGAACATAGGGCTGTATGGTTCAACAATGGGGAGTCGGTCAATCAGTCAGTAACAGACATGTCCTTGTATAGGGCTGCACCCTCTGGGTCTGGGCAAAGATAACTTGCACCAGCGTTTTGTTTTTTGAGATACTGGCAGAAATATAAGCGAGAGTGTTATAATTTCTCAGCATCTTGGTAAGTATGCTGGATGTATGTGCGGTATGTGGAAGTCAATGGGGGGGCTTAAATATTGCATAGCAACAGAATTTAGAAAGCTTAATTCTCCATAAAGAAAAAAAAGAAGAAGAGATAGCTTCTTTAAAGGGCTACTCCACCCAAAACCAATGTTGTGCTGAGTAGTACCTCTTCTGGCTAACTCAACTGAAGACATTACGAGTCCCAAAACCTCACCCAGCCTTCGACCGACATCGGGGGTGAGTGAACGATCACACGATTCTATAGTTTGGCCGTGTTTATCTCCTTCTCCCCCCCTTACCTGTCCTGCAGCGTGCGGTTATCCAGCTCCAGCGTCCGGTGGACGTTCTTCAGACAGCCGTGCTTTCCCATCAGCACCTCGTACTCGATGGCCTGTCGCTCGTGCAGCGCCGCCAAGCGCTCGTGGTCGCGGAGCAACTGCTCGTGCACGCCGCGCAGCTCCTCGCGCTCCCGCACGGTGCTCTCCCGCTCGCTTTCCACACTGGACCGCTGGCACTGCAGCTGGGCGTTCTGGGCCAGGAGTGAGGCACTCTGGGAATTGAGTGTGGACTTTTCCACCTGGGAGGGGGGGGGGGGGGGCAGCATGGAAATGGCTAATAAAGACACTGTGAAGTGAAACCTTTTTTTCCACCTTGCTACATCTCACACATCTAGATGTATTGTGCAGTTATTTACCAATTCATGCCAAAGAATTGACAAATAAAAAATTTTCTTCTCTATTCCTAGAAAACATGTTTTCACTGACCCACGCTGCATTAGAGTCTTACTACATAAAAATGCCAATCCGATAAAATATGACCACCAGTTTCAAGATGGGCCCTGTACAGAGAGCGGTGCGTGGCACAGTGGTACCTGAAGGGTGGCGTTGTGCGTCTGCAGGGCAGTGTTGTTCTCCTGCAGTGACGCAGTCTGCCTCTGCAGGGCGAGGATCTGAGCCTGTTGGCTCTCACACTGGTTCTCTAGCTGCCTTAGCTGGGCCTGCACAGCCTGACGCTCTGCTTCCAATGTAGCATTCTGCAGGGAGAGGAGAGGAGAGGAGAGGAGAGGAGAGGAGAGGAGAGGAGAGGAGAGGAGAGGAGAGGAGAGGAGAGCAGAGGAGAGGAGAGGAGAGGAGGCGAGAGGAGAGGAGATAGGAGAGGAGGCGAGAGGAGAGGAGAGGAGAGGAGAGGAGAGGAGAGGAGAGGAGACGAGAGGAGACGAGAGGAGAGACGAGAGGAGACGAGAGGAGATGAGAGAAAAAGGCAGAGGGTGATGAGAGAAGAGAGGAGAGGTGCAAGATCAATATACTGTGTGATATGTTCCTTATCTTGTCAATACATTGACACTACTCTGGCCCTACAGGCTGGTCTCTGGTTACTGACGAAATAAAGCACACACAAGAGTTGGGCTGTATTCCAAATGAGCACATTCCCTACTGTTGTTTTCTTCCCTTTAGTGAGCCCTCGGGCGAAGACATTCCTGACAAGTAAACCCTTCTGGGTCTCTGCAAGGGACCACCACCAGTGTATATATCAATTTCCTCTCTGTGTGTTCAGTAAAAACGTCCATTAATTCAGTCGAAAGTTATCCGGCTGCAAGCTAGCCTAGCTTAGCACTAGGGGTGTAACGGTACATAAAAACCACGGTTCGGTACGTACCTCGGTTTTGAAGTCACGGTTCGGTACGAGTTTTCAGTAGAGTGGGGGAAAGTTTGGCTTTCCATGTTCCACTCAGGGGTGATGTAGTGTGCAGTAACTAATTGTACTTGTAGGGCTGTCAACGAATATTCTAAATTGAAATTAATAATCGACTTAATTATTAATCGGAAAAATAATTACAAGTAATCTCTCAGTGTTGTGTGTGGGTTGAACGAAGACCCGGCCCTTTGCGCAAATAATATTTTGGGAATGGGTGAACTTTGGAGTTTAAAAAAAAATTCTGCACGCAAAAAAAGGTTCGGCACGTGCGGTCGTTAGTGGTTAACATACCGTTGTATTCCTTCGGTACACAGCCGTACTGAACCTAAGGTCCAGTTCTGAAACGGTTCGGTACGGATACGTGTACCTTTACACCCCTACTTAGCACAAATTAATGGAAGGAAGCAGATACAGATCAGCTAGACTAGCTTGAAACTCTGGAGGATGTGTCTTGTCTGACTCTGGAGAAGACGGTAACATTTACATTGAGTCATTTAGCTTTATGCTTTTTTAAGCGACTTACAAATTCTGTACAACAAGTCAGTACAACTCTGGCAGCTAAAGGTAACATTGCTCATCAAACAGTGTCGAACTTGAGTGCTACAGTCTTGAGTGCATAGTAGTACAAACATATTAGCATAGTAGGTAGGTAGTAGAGCTGACCTCGAATAGTCGTCTAATGAATCGATCGAAAGGAGCCATAGTTGACTGCCAACCTCTTAGTCGAATGCAACATTTAAAAAAAATTCTTTCCAAAAGCAAAGAGGCCTAAAAGCGTGGCTAATGCTAATGGCGCGCATACGAGAGGCTAACTGCCTAATAAAACGGGCACAGAGGCACTGAAAGAGGATTTCACCCGTCTAATGAACACACTAGACAAATATCAAGATGTATCAGTGGACCAATTGCATGCTTTCGCAGAGGACAAGAAGACTTCAGTCGACTCCTTCATACATTAAGCACCCCCCACAGCCCAAATGGAATTATTTCTTTTTGCATAGTCGACTATCTGCACATTTTGGCCAATAAAAGTCGACTATACAAATCCTTAGTCGGGGACAGGCCTAGTGGGTAGTAATATAGGCAAGGTCGATTACTTAGTAGCAAAGTGGATAATAGTAAAAGAGAGTATGAAGGTTAGTATTATTTTTAATTATTAACGTTTAACGTTGTCATTCTTGCGACAGGCTCAGCCACTCACGTTCCTCTCCACCTCAATGAGGCGGTCCTTGACCCTCAGCAGCTCCTTGGTGGCCTCTTTGCTCTCGCGTTGCCACCCGCTCACCGTCCCGGCCGTGTCCCCGGGAGGGGTGGAGCTCGATGCCGTCCTCTCCTCCTCCTCCCTCTGCTGCAGGGCCTCGTAGTTCATCCTCACCTGTGTGAAGAACAGGGGTCAAAGGTCAAATGAGGATTTGGCTGACTTCGCGCCCCTTCTCGACGTCAAACAAACATTCTACCTAACAGAGGCGTTTGTTTTGCATACAGCCGCTTCAAACATCAATGTCCAAAACTGAAAACCCCACGCTAAACTCCAATGTACTGCGAGTAGTTTTCATTTTTAAAGTGAAACTAAATGTCCCATAAGAGTTACTTACAGTCCTGAGCTCCTGGCGCAGTTGCTGATTGAGGGCAGAGGACTCTTGAAGACGAGCCTCCAGGGCGGCCATCTTGTCCTCTTTGATCTGGAGGGACCTCTTCAGAGACGACTCGAGCTCCGACTCCAGCATCTTGAACCTGCTGCATAGAAGGAGAGTTTTCTAGTACGGCAAACTACACCATTACAGCAGTCTTAATTTCCACCTTTGGTAATCCCCTGGATATATACACTTTGACGACAAAACTCCATTTCTTTCTCCAGGAAATAGAAGTTTAACATCTCATTGCTCGGTTCTTGTTCAAGTGCCAGTCAGAGTTAATAATAATAACAATAATAATAATAATAATAATAATAATAATAATAATAATAATAATAATAATAATAATAATAATAATAATAATAATAATAATAATAATAATAATAATAATAATAATAATAATTTCTTAAATTTATATAGCGCCTTTGTATGGTCCAAGTCCCATGCTGCGTGTGAATACCTGCTGTCCGGTGAGTCCGGGTCAGACTGCGGTGTGTGGTCCCGGCTGAGGAGCCTCATCTCCAGCTCGTGGGCCAGGCGCTCCAGCTCGTTGTCTCTCTGCTGGGTCTTCAGCTTCTCACTCACCAGCTCCTGTGTGGGGGAGAGGTGGTTCCAAGGAGAGTCACAAACAGATGACCGTTTATCTATAGACTATCTATAAATGTAACTATAGAAATTCAAAGTGCACAGGGTCTGATGTTAAGGTCTTCTTAATGCTAAGACCAGCACCCTCTGAGGAGCCTTGAGACAGCACTTGAACCATTTGACTTCATCTCCTCACCTCTCGGAGGGTAAGCAGGGTTCTCTGGTCGATAGCGGCGTGCTTGGCTAGCTCTCTGTTGTCCCTCTCCAGACCTTTGACCCTCTCTGCCGTCTCCCTCAGGCCCTCCACCTCCTTCCCCAGGGAGCGCGCCTCCTTCTCCAGGCTGACCATGCGCACGTTGCTGCTGTCCAAGGTGGTCTCCTGGATCTCCGCCTGGGGAGGACAGGGTAGAACAGGATCATAGTAATCATTTTGATCAACAATTGTTGTGAGCAGCATTAGTAGGGTGCCTTTGTGACTTTACTCCTTACTAAGTGCTGTACTCAGTGGAACAACAGCAAAGCACCAAGTCTGTTTCCAAATACAATCAAACCTTAAAATAGAACCACCAATGAATGAATGATCATTACATTTATACAGCGCTTTTCTAGACACTCAAAGCACTCCCCACAATGTAGGGTGTTAACGGCCTCCTTCACCACCACTGGTAGCACCCAACCTTGGGCTACGCAGGCTCAATGGCTGCCATACACTGGCACCAGGCACACATCACACTACACACAATGGATGAAAGTCTCAGGAGACAGGGATTGATATCAGCCAATTAATAAGGGGAGGGATGATTAGGTGGCCTTGATGTCAGAGACCTGATTGGGAATTTGGCCAGGAATGTTGGGGAACCCCCTACTCTTTGCGATAGACGGCCTGGGTTCTTTAACGACTAAATTCAGTCAGGACCTCGGTTTAGCCAGCACTCCCACTCCAGCACCCTCTGGCTACAGTTGCAGTCCCATCCCCACCGCCGACCAACCTGCTGGCGTAGGCGGCGGTTCTCCTTCTCCAGCCGCCTCTTGTCCCTCTCCAGGGCCGAGCTCTCCTGCTCCAGGCTCTGCTTCTCCACCTCCAGCTGCTCCAGGCGGCGGGAGGAGATGCGCAGCCCCTCCAGGGCCGCCTGCAGGCTCTGGTTCTCCGCCTCCAGCTCCTGCACCTCCGCCTCCAGCCGCTGGAGCTTCCGACCTGCGAGCGTTCGCAGGAGGTTGTGACAAGGGAATGGATGAAGGGACGAGTGAGTGAGTGAACAAGTTAGTGATTAATTGGCTGATTAGTTGATAGATTAACCCTTTCACTACCACACTACCAAATGGTTAACCCTTTCACTGCGACAACACATAAGGTTAACTCTTTCACTGCCACACGGCAAAGGGTTAACCCTTTCACTACCACACTACAGAAGGTTAACCCTTTCACTACCACACGACGGTTAACCCTTTCACTACCACACTACAGACGGTTAACGTATGCTTCCAGACACTTTGAACCTACCGGTGTTGTCAAGGGAAGCCTGGAGGCGTTGGTTCTCCGTGTCCAGGGCCCTGCACTTGGCCTCCAGCCTCTCTGCTTGTTTAGAGGCATACCAGGAGCGGGCGTGCAGGCCCACCACCATGCCGTCACGGTGGGGGCTGCTGCCCTTAGAGCCAGGGGAACGACCTCGAGGACCGACCGTGCGCCGAAGACCTCTATCGCCGCTCCCCAGGACCTCCAGGTCAGAGGTGAGCTCCTTCCGACGCTCTCCGCTCTCCCCTTCCTCAAGCTGTCCTTTCTCCTGATCCAGGAGGTCTGGAAGTTCTTTGAGGTGGGTCTCGCTCTCCACCCCCCCGACCACCTCGTCCGAATGTAGTCCGTTGAGCAACGTGTTGGTGCCGTTCTCCAACGCCGTGTAGCAGCTCTGGATCTCCGAGGGTTGGTCCGTGGAGGAGGTGCAGTTGTTCACGCGGTAGTGGCTGTGGTTGTGCTGTGGACCGCTGGCGATGGAGGCGGCTCTCAGCTCCTCAACGCTCCTCAGCAGGAGCCGGTTCTCCTTCTCCAGCCTCAGCACATGGCTGCGGGTCCTCTCACTCACCTCCTCGCTCAGGGACTGCTGGCCTGCGCACAACCACGTAGAAGACCATGGTCAATGGTCAATATCTAATGATAATAATAATCCATTCATTTCTTGAATTAATGATAATAGGCCGTCCATCCAAAACAGGTCAAAACTCAAGGGCTCACTGAATGGAAGCATTTACTGAACACAAGCAAGTGATACAATAATTACATCTTAAAAGGATGATGGATAACATGTATTTTAGTCCTACAGTTCTATTAACACATTGAGTGCCACCGACGACTTTAGTCGTCTTAACTCGCCATTAGCAATATCCATAAAATTTTCATCCATCCAGCCTGACGTTATCATTGGGAATGGCTCTGAGGTCGAAAAGGGCAAATACCGCCGCCTATCGTCTCCCGGATGGTATTGCACATCATTGGATTGGATTGGCTGGGACTGTGCATCAAAAAAAGAAGTCCGGTCCAGGTTTTACTTCTGGGGCATGCATCTGGATACTATTGCATTGACTGAGGGGACTGAAAGGAGTGTCGATTATCTGTTTCGGAGTATAACGTTGGATCAATAAACGCGATCGATATTTGGAATGGAGATCAGGAATTGGATTAATCTTTTTTCAGAACATCTGATGTGAGGTAAGGACTCTATGTTGCCAGTTTTGGGTTAATCAGATGTTTTTTTCACAGCGATCACAACGTGTGTGTGTGTGTGTGTGTGCGTAACGTTAACGGCTAAGCACGGCATGGATAATCGATTTTTCAGCCCGCTTCTCTAGCGTGCATAAGTACACATACTATCGATAATCTAGCGTTTATTTGAAAACTATTCATAAATCAGCCGAAAAATGACAACGTGTAGAGCTATTATCGCGGAATTTCTCTGAAATTACTATAACTCTCAGAAACTATACTCGTATTCAAAACGGTATAAAACTGAAATGTACCAATGAAAAAACAATCAGTTTCGTACATGTTGACTGCAAGCAAGTCATTGATAAGCGAGGGGTGTTTTAGACCCATAGCCATAATTTAAGATATAGTTTAAGCCTTCGCAAATTTCCCAGACCTCCCATTGACTAAAGCGCTGGCACGGAAGGGGTTATTCTAAGCATAGGGGCGTGGCTCTCAATGTGTTAACACTTTGGTTGCCACTTGTTAACATGGTAAAACGTGGTTGAATGCCAGCACCCACTTCAATGATAGCGTTGTGAACGCATAATCTCTGTCTTAAATTATGGCTATGTGCCTAATCTGCCCGTCGTTTATCAATGACTTGTTTGTAGTCAACATTGTCGAAACGGATTGTTTTTTTTAATCGGTTAATTTCCGTTTTATAGCATTTTGAAAAGCCCTCGTTTTTCAGGAAAATATATAGATTCCGTGATAAACAGCATTTACTCGAATATTCTGGCATACACAAAAAACGTTGTAATTTTTCAAATAAACGCTAGATTATCGATAGTATATGTGTACTTACCGGTATGCACGCTATATAAGCAATCTGAAAAATATATTCTCTCATTTCCTGATCAGCGCGCACACACACACACACACATAGGGCACACGCTGATATATAGGTCAAAACAGATCCGATTACCCCAAGACTGGTAAAATAAATTGCTTACCTCAGATCAGATGTTCTCCAAAAAGATTATTCCAATTCCTGATCGCCATTCCACATATCGATCGCGTTTATTGATTCAGCGTTGGGTACTGTAAATATGTATTCCACGTTGTTTTGCGGCTCTGCGATCACTTGGATCCTTCAGTTGGGGTGCAGTTACACAGGGAGAGACGATAGGGGGCGGTATTTTCCCAATGGAGCTCAGAGAGAGTCTGCAGCACTAACGTGAGGCTCGATTGATGAAATATGAATTCAAATCGCTAATAAAAAAAAATACGACAAACAAACGCTACATAGCGTTGCTGGCATTCAACTGGCGGCATGAACTAACGACAAAACGCGTCCGTGGCACTCAGTGTTAAAAGGGGAATGCCACCCAATTTTTCTTCCTGTGCCCCAGGACAGTTCAGTCAGTATTTTGTGATCATGCACCACTAAAGCTAGAAATCAGAGAGTGAACCCTCCAGTCGGCTCCATAGACAGTGAATGGGGCTCTGACTTCATGAGGCCATAGCATGTTTTGTGTCAGCTCTTACACTAAGAAATGAGGTTTATATTCTAGCATTGGTCTGAAACAGAATTAAAACCTCATTTGGGTGTATGAAAATCCAGACTCAAAACCTACCTGTTCTCCCAAGCATACAACCTTCCCTACCCATGACCACCCTCCTCCAACCTACCACCTCGCTTTCCCCTTCCCTACTTTCTCTCCATCTCCCCCCCGCCCCCTCCCTCCCCTCCCCTCGGTGTCCTTACTTCCCTGATTGTTCCCCTACTGGCTTTTGTATTTGTTGCTTGTTACTCCATGGTTTTATGTCTTGTGTATTCATACTGTTGCTTGTTCCCTGTGGTTCTATGTTTTTCTGTTCTTTGTTTTGCTTATTGTCAGCGTCTTTGGGTTCTTGAAAAGCGCTATATAAATAAAATTAATGATTATTATTGTTAATATGAGCTCAGACAAACACTTTATGGCCTAATAAAGTCAGAGCCCCAATCATTGTCAATGGAGCAGCCCCAGATTTTACACCCCTCACTGTAGGGTTCTCCCTCCAATTTCTAGCTGTGGGAAAAAAGCGGCGCGTGTTCACAAATACAGACACAATTGCCCCGGGGCAGAACACATGTTAACCCTTAAAGTGGGTGGCATTCCATTTTAATGGAACCCTTCCGTCCCTTCCCCAGATCTGACCCTGGGAGTTGTCGGTGGTCATGGACAGCTGCTCCAGCTCCCAGCCCAGGTGTTGGGACTCCTCCATGCTCCTCCTCTGGGACAGACACAGAGTGAGGTTCTCCTCCTGCAGCTCCTCCACACGCTTCCGGTCCACCTCCTTCTCCTAGAGGGGAAGATGGCGGAGAAGACGGTGAAAGGATTTTAAGAAATCGGGAAAAGACCGGCACATTAATGACCTCAGATTCAGCCTGAGTCTTTCTCTTATTTCTAATGTAAGCCACTGCATTTGTGACAACAGGACTGTGGGATACTATCTCACATTATGATTTAGACCCTTTATGCAAAGCAGTACATGTCATGCAAAGTGTTCGCAGTCACCTCACATCTCTTATCTTCTCATTACTAGTCTATTCATGATATTCCATTACACCACACAATCCTGGCCACACCAAGGTGTTTGTAATCTAACAGCCAATATAAACAGTCAATGTACTGGCAGAAAAAGTATTGAGAATACTACCAATTCTCAATTATTTGGACGGCAACTTCCCTTCAACAGATTTATCTCAGACAAGTTAAGTTTTAGAGCAAACTCCTGCATCTAAATATATTTTCATATATATTTCATATCATCTTAAGCATTTAATGTTGTTCTGTTGCAATTTTTTTTATTTGAATGTATGGGAAAGTGCGTCCATTTTTCTTTCCATGATGTCTGGTTCAGAGCCGGTTAGGAGGATCCTCAGTATCATAGCGCTTCTATAATGGGATCCATTCCAAAATGGCTGCCAATTGAGACAGTTTGGCTTTGAGGTCGGATTTATATTTGTTAACGAGACAACTTAAGGATTCTAAAAATGTATGTCTTATTAAATCTTCCGGCTGGTGCATGGCTGGTGGCCCTTGGCTACTAGACTAAAAGGGAAGATTCCACCCAAACTCTTTCTTTATGTGTTTCAGAGGTCCTATAAATATGATAATCTGGTAAGAAGAGCACCAGCTGCCCTGAACTCTGATCCTATGAAACAATGAATCCATTGGATCCAGTTCTTCCCGTGTCTGTGTCTCTCTCTGACCTGCTCCAGGCCGTGTCTGTGTCTCTCTCTGACCTGCTCCAGGCCGTGTCTGTGTCTCTCTCTGACCTGCTCCAGGCCGTGTCTCTCTCTGACCTCTGCTCCAGGCCGTGTCTGTGTCTCTCTCTGACCTCTGCTCCAGGCCGTGTCTGTGTCTCTCTCTGACCTCTGCTCCAGGCCGTGTCTGTGTCTCTCTCTGACCTCTGCTCCAGGCCGTGTCTGTGTCTCTCTCTGACCTCTGCTCCAGGTCGTGTCTGTGTCTCTCTCTGACCTCTGCTCCAGGCCGTGTCTGTGTCTCTCTCTGACCTCTGCTCCAGGCCGTGTCTGTGTCTCTCTCTGACCTCTGCTCCAGGCCGTGTCTGTGTCTCTCTCTGACCTCTGCTCCAGGCCGTGTCTCTCTCTGACCTCTGCTCCAGGCCGTGTCTGTGTCTCTCTCTGACCTCTGCTCCAGGCCGTGTCTCTCTCTGACCTGCTCCAGGCCGTGTCTGTGTCTATCTCTATATCTGATATGTCATAAATGTCTAGATGCAACTGTATGTCATGTATGTCATATATGTTATGATGAATTGAAAATGGGGGACCTTGATGTAAACAAGACGAAAGTCTTTCTCTGGTCTGCAATCCTTAACAATTGTGTGTATTGAGCCGTACTGTATTGTACCCATTCTGCAATCTGTTAATAACATTTTCAATCAATCAATCAATCAATCAATCTGACCTGCTCCAGGTCGTGGACCCGGGCCTTCAGCAGCAGGCTGTTCTTCTCTAGCTGGTGGAGCTTATCGGAGCGCGCCCTCCACCCCGCCACCTGGTCCTCCAGCACTGCCTTGGTCTCCTGCAGCACCTGATTGTCCTCCTTCAGTTCCTGAGACACACAGAAACACACACACACAAGCACTGTTGGTTTGTATAAAACACAATTTATCCTTTAACCCTTTTACTACCACACTACCAAAGGGTTAACCCTTTCACTGAGACAATACAGAAGGTTAACCTCTTCCACCCGTGCAGTCCATCGGCGGACCGCAAATTACATCACGTCATAAATCAATCTGTCTAGACTGTCTGACAAAAGTATCGTTTTATTTTTCAAACATATTAAAGTATAAACATCATAACCATGTCACAATCACAACAGCAGTTATAATGTATATTATCATCAATACGTTAGTTTACCAATAGGTTAAAGATTTTCGTTTTTCTATTGTTTTGGTCGCGAAAGTCGACCTTTTGGAAAATTTGAACGTCGGTAATTGTACCGAGAGCTTTCGATGAGTGTTGGAATTTTTTCGAACGACACTTCCCAAAAGGCCTCTATGGGGCTTCAAGCAAATTACTTCTGTATGCATTTTTTTAATATCTCTTATTACTCGGGATAATAAACCACAAAACGTAACGTCACGGTGACCAATCGCAGCCACTCTTATTGTCTGGGACCAAATACGGCCACGCCCCATTCCCAGTAAAAAGTGGGAATCTCTAGAATGGGTTTCGGGCGACGGTGTATACGGAAGTGACTCTAAAGGTGACGATAGACAACACTTTCTGTTGTCAGTAGATGGCAGCATTGGTTTAAAATTAAAATGTGAAAATGTTGAAAACTACAACAATACACTTCCCAAGATCCTTAGCACAGGTCACAGGGATGTGTCTATTCTTCGACGTGATCTGAACAGCAGTAAACTATTACTGCGGCCTCAGTATAGCGACCGCGAATGGTAAACTAATTATCTTAACAAAAGTGCGCTGGTAGCGTTACATATGTTGTCTAAAGGGGGACATATGGTACAATTAAAGATTTGAATGATAATCGGCATATAAAGGACAACATAAAGCATCGTTAATAACCTCAATGAAAACGGTAATATTCGCTATTGTTATGAAAATGTGATAGAATCCTATAAAAATGTGGACGCATTTGGTTTACGTTCCGTTAATGTTAGTGGCATATATGGGAGCGCAGTTAGTTTGTCTCCCCTATTTCTAGCATGTAGCAACAATCAGATTTGAAATTTGTTTCAAAATGGTGGCACCCTGGCAAAAATAAAAAAGCTACTGTACATACAGTAGATTTAATTATATGTTCTTATGCACGCCTGGTGATACTAAATCCAAATTGAACTCGGGCAATTGAAATATAAGATTTGGCACAATCCATAAATGTGCGAATTGGCTATAATAAGGTAATTTATAAGCCTGCTATTCTATATTTTATAATAATATTTCAAATTGCATTGGTCCGGATGGCAGAATTCAGTACTGTATCTACAGAACCTTCTGTTTAATCATCTTCCCTTTATTAATTTCCTTAGATTTGTAGATCATTTGTAGATTTGTACACATGATCTCAAGAAGGTACTGAACGAGATCAGTGGCAGTTTTTCCATGTCTGGTCATTTTTAGCATGGTGTTATTCACTGTCAAAGATGCAAAGAAAAATCATAATTCATATTCTCCTTTGTTTCATTACAATTTAAGCAAGCCTAGTAATAGACACAATATTTCCGACATTGGGAATACATTCACTGAGGTCCATAGATGTCCCTAGATACCAAGAACATGCAAATGGACCTTGTAGAAGTGGAGCAATATTTCATTTACTTAGGTATGTATTTTAGGCGGATTTTCAGAAAATAGGGCTCCGGGCTTAAGAGGTTAACCCTTTCACTGCCACACATGACAATGGGTTAACACTTTTACAGACACACTACAGAAGGTTAACCCTTTCACTACCACACTACAGACTAACCGTCTGTAGTGTGGTAGTGAAAGGGTTAATAACTACATACAAAAGACAAGAGATTAAAAAAACAACAACAACATATGTTCCTTTTTCATGATAGTGTTTACATTTTTCTATTTTGTTTCTTTCAGAGGAGCAAATGAATCCCCAAACCCAGACTTCTGGATATGAAATATCTACACAGCATCGCTAATACACATATACATTCCCCGGGGGATTTACAGCATTCCCATGTATATTGTTTTGCAGGGATTAATGACCTCCACTTTGGTCCTGTAGAACTCCATGTGGTGCAGCTTGTCCCGGTAGCGGCCCACTTCGCTCTCCAGCTTGTCCGTCCTAATGGCCCTCTCTCTCAGGGCGTCCAGCTCGTCACGGTACGCCCGGGCTGCCCGTGCCTCCGCCAGCAGCTGGCCATTCTGGTAGAAGCAGAGAGAGAGAGGGAAGGGCTTATAGAAACGTGTCTGTGTGTGTGTGTACAGTATTTGTGTGTGTGTGTCTGTGTTCAAGATCTAAGTACTATGGAATTATTACTCTCCACATGTCTCCACAGCATACAATTATTCTAAAGGCAATAGTGACAACACAATATAAAACAGGTGCTATAGATACGATTTTATTATGTAGAGTTGTTACGGATGCCGTCACTTTATGTATGGGGATTTCTGTTATGCGTGTTATGTATGTAGGCATGTCTGGTTTTGGTTGTTTTGTCTTCGGTCTCCCCCCTGTTTTCTCGATATATTTTTCTCAGATGTTCCCCTGACTTCAGTCACTATCACCACCTGATTGCAACCAACAACAAGTGACTGATTTCACTTTGCGGATGTCTGTACAGAACCTGTGAGTATTATCTGGCTTCGGGGTGAGCAGATATGGAGAACTCCAGGGGCTAGAGCTTGGCTTGGCCAAGCCATGCAGGTACTCTACCTTCCATTCCATAATACTCTGAGCAGCAGAG
Source organism: Notolepis coatsorum (assembly GCF_963971535.1). Taxonomy (NCBI): domain Eukaryota; kingdom Metazoa; phylum Chordata; class Actinopteri; order Aulopiformes; family Paralepididae; genus Notolepis; species Notolepis coatsorum. The sequence goes on from NC_140171.1 coordinate 122,766,442, forward strand.
ACTCTCCTTAGCGACCCTACAAGCCACATGCAGCCGCTCTTTAAACCTGCACACATAGGACAACACACCTCTCTCCGGAGGTTTGTTGTGCAGAGTCTCTCCCATAAGCGGATCCTTTAACACCCTCAAAGGGCCTCTTACTGAATAACCAAACACAAGTTCAGCTGGGCTAAAACCTAGTGACTCCTGAACTGTTTCTCGAACTGTTAGGGGAGCTAGGGGAACGCCTTCATCCCAGTCTCTACCGCTCTCCATGCAACACTTGCATTCAAAATCCATCCGTGATTTCCACCTCCGCATCAGCACATCATTTTCAACTAAATACGCCACTTCCTTGTTTCTAGCTATCTCTGGAGCAAGAGCAGTAGCAAAACATGTGGCTAATCGGCAGATCTGTGTAGAGTAACGTATAGTACACATTGATCTGTGTAGTAACATATAGTACACATTGATCTGTGTAGAGTAACGTATAGTACACATTAATCTGTGTAGTAGTAACATATAGTACACATTGATCTGTGTAGAGTAACGTATAGTACACATTAATCTGTGTAGTAGTAACGTATAGTACATATTGATCTGTGTAGTAACGTATAGTACACATTGATCTGTGTAGTAACATATAGTACACATTGATCTGTGTAGTAACGTATAGTACACATTGATCTGTGTAGTAACGTATAGTACACATTGATCTGTGTAGTAACGTATAGTACACATTGATCTGTGTAGTAACGCATAGTACACATTGATCTGTGTAGTAATGTATAGTACACATTAATCTGTGTAGTAATGTATAGTACACATTAATCTGTGTAGTAACGTATAGTACACATTGATCTGTGTAGTAACGTATAGTACACATTAATCTGTGTAGTAACGTATAGTACACATTGATCTGTGTAGTAACGTATAGTACACATTGATCTGTGTAGTAACGTATAGTACACATTGATCTGTGTAGAGTAACATATAGTACACATTGATCTGTGTAGTAACGTATAGTACACATCGATCTGTGTAGTAACGTATAGTACACATTGATCTGTGTAGTAACGTATAGTACACATTGATCTGCGTAGTAACGTATAGTACACATTGATCTGTGTAGTAACGTATAGTACACATTAATCTGTGTAGTAACGTATAGTACACATTGATCTGTGTAGTAACGTATAGTACACATTAATCTGTGTAGTAACGTATAGTACACATTGATCTGTGTAGTAACGTATAGTACACATTGATCTGTGTAGAGTAACATATAGTACACATTGATCTGTGTAGTAACGTATAGTACACATTGATCTGTGTAGTAACGTATAGTACACATTGATCTGCGTAGTAACGTATAGTACACATTGATCTGCGTAGTAACGTATAGTACACATTAATCTGTGTAGTAACGTATAGTACACATTGATCTGTGTAGTAACGTATAGTACACATTGATCTGTGTAGTAACGTATAGTACACATTAATCTGTGTAGTAACGTATAGTACACATTGATCTGTGTAGTAACGTATAGTACACATTGATCTGTGTAGTAACGTATAGTACACATTAATCTGTGTAGTAACGTATAGTACACATTAATCTGTGTAGTAATGTATAGTACACATTGATCTGTGTAATCTCTTGGTGCAGAACGGGGGCAGGATGAGGTCACTGTGTGTCAGGATGAGGTCACTGTGTGTCACTGACTATTGGGAGGAGGGGGAGTAGACGGGGCCTGAGACCCCCAGAGTTTGATTCGACTTTATATACATAATACAATACAGTATTTATAAAGTGGTGAGGTAAGAATTAGTCAGGGCTTGAAGGCGAATGTTAGTTAGTCGAATGAGAGAATGCAGGAGAAGAACATTCGTGAAGACCAAGATATGTCCAGCATGTTTATAATTGCATTTTTTTTTAACTCTCTATCTTTTCATTTAGTTTTAAATAGGATAAGATATTCCTTTATTGATCCCCTTGGGGAAATTCAGGCATCACAGCACAGGGGAGGCGGGAGGGGAGGTACAGGTATGGGCAGGGTGATAGAAGAAAGACATAAATATACAATAAATACAATTAAATCTGAATACAGTATACACAAGGTGCAGATGAGGATCTGTACCATATTGGTCATAATATATGTTAATAGTCCGTGCGGAAATCTACTGTGTCGTATTGTGACAACAACATACTTGACCGATCTCAAGCTCTGCCCTCTTTTCTTGATCCTCCAATCACAACAGTTGCTTCTCTCGGACAAACAAACAGACAGTTGTGATTGGAGGATCAAGAAAAGAGGGCTGGTTTGAGGGGTCTGCACACAGGGCTACTGTAGATCTACTTGGGGTTCCTTGATATGGAGCTTTATTCTCCACTGACCTCCTGCTGGAGCCTCTTCAGCTCCCCCTCCATGTTCTCCTGCTCCTGTCTGCAGTCCAGCACCTGCTCACTCTTCTCCTCCCTGTAGAGGAGGAACAGAGGATGAAGGAGGAGGAACAGAGGATGACGGAGGAGGAAGATGATGGAGGAGGAGGAACAGAGGATGAAGGAGGAGGAACAGAGGATGAAGGAGGAGGAAGAGGATGGAGGAGGAACAGAGGATGGAGGAGGAACAGAGGATGAAGATGGAGGAACAGAGGATGAAGATGGAGGAACAGAGGATGAAGATGGAGGAACAGAGGATGAAGGAGGAGGAACAGAGGAGGAGGAACAGAGGAGGAGGAAGAGGATGGAGGAGGAACAGGAACAGAGGATGGAGGAGGAGGAACAGAGGAGGAGGAACAGAGGAGGAGGAACAGAGGATGGAGGAGGAGGAACAGAGGATGGAGGAGGAACAGAGGATGAAGGAGGAGGAACAGAGGAGGAGGAACAGAGGATGAAGGAGGGGGAATAGAGGATGGAAGAGGAGGAACAGAGGATGAAGGAGGGGGAATAGAGGATGGAAGAGGAGGAACAGAGGAGGAGGAACAGAGGATGAAGGAGGAGGAACAGAGGAGGAGGAAGAAGAGGAGGAGTGGGAAGACAGAGGGAGGGTTGTGGTACTGTAGGTTGGTATACATATCCACATTACAAAAGTATAAACACAGTCACACACACTTATCATTCAAGCCCAATACAGAGGTTGTTAGTGATATTTGGGTAAATGTTTTACAAACTGAATCATACAGTATGATAGATAGGTCTACTTCATAGCCATCACCACCCACGCACAGCTGCACGCACCACACACACACACACACACACACACACACACACACACACACACACACACACACACACACACACACACACACACACACACACACACACACACACACACACACACACACACACACACACACACACACACACACACACACACACACACACACACACACACACACACACACACACACACACACACACACACACACACACACACACACACACACAATCTCCTGAATCCTCTCCACAGCCATCAGCTTGGCAGCCTATTTCCTAGTTTCATGCGTGACTTTGTAATCTCCTATGGGGGAAGAATCAGTTTAATGACAGGAAGTAAGTAGGCAGTTCTATCGAGAGCTATTATTAAATTTCTACTACGCAAACACAGAGAGGTGCTGTTCAATGCCGTTTTTTCTTTCCAAAAGCGCACAGTCATGCAGTACTTGATGGCTTTATGTGATAGTGTGTATTCCCTGGAGCAAGAGACAGCATATCTCAACAGAGAGAGAGAGAGAACGGTAGCAGAACAGAGATGGGAACGGAAAGCAGAGATGGAGACATGAGATTGAGGGCTTGTTCAGATTAGGGTTAGCAGCAATGCTGGTGGTGTGGTCGCATGTGTGTGTGTGTGTATGCGCACGTGCATTTGTGTGGGGTGTGCATAGAAAGGCAAAGCCAATGTGGGTCAATGGCAGTACAAGGCCATGGATCTCGCCAAGGCAGGCAGTAATGTGGGCCAGACTTCCCCCAGGCATCTTATACTGTAGTCTCTCTCTCTCTCTTCTCTCTCTCTCTCTCTCTCTCTCTCTCTCTCTCTCTCTCTCTCTCTCTCTCTCTCTCTCTCTCTCTCTCTCTCTCTCTCTCTCTCTCTCTCTCTCTCTCTCTCTCTCTCTCTCTCTCTCTCTCTCTCTCTCTCTCTCTCTCTCTCTCTCTCTCTCTCTCTCTCTCTCTCTCTCTCTCTCTCTCTCTCTCTCTCTCTTTCAATAGCAAAGTATGACTTTACTTTCAACTAAATAATTTTTGTTTGGAACATGAGACCTCTAGACTCTAGTCTAGAGCAGGGGTTCCCAAACTTTTCACGCCAGGGCCCAGAAAATAAGGCGTCAGAGAGCCGCGGCCCAATGCACATCGTCTGGCTTTTTTTTTCTTTTTTTGCCATGCGACCGATTTTTTAAGCCAAATATCACTTCAATCCTATTAAGTTAGTTCAAGTTAGTTATTCATTTATATGTGCTATTTATGAGAGGGCTAACTTGTTGCAAAATAATAATGATAATAATAATAGCCTCATTAAAATACTATTGTTGCTTCGGTTGTTTTCAGCGTTTTATGTGCATAATCTGTTATTTAGTTTGAAATGTTCGTTGAAATAAGTAGATTTTTCGTTTTTGTTTATTTATTAAGTTAATATAAAACCATATAGTCACATTTTAGAATACAATTAGAAACACTGTCCTGGCCTGCTTCTAAGTTCAGTGGCCTGACAAAAAAAAAAAAAAAAAAAAAAAAAAATTTAATTTTTTTTAATTTTTTTTTAATTTTTTTAAAATCATCTCGCGGCCCACCCGTGGCTGCTCGCGGCCCACCTTTGGGTCGCGACCCCGACTTTGGGAACCACTGGCTAGAGGATAGAAAGGTGGGCAGTGCTATGTGGTTCACTTAGATCTCTATTGGGGCAGTAATTCAACTAGAGAGAAACAGGTAGTGAAGTACAAAATACACTGACTAAGGTCACTGACAGAAGAGTGGCTCGTTTTCTATTGGAAATGTGACCTAGCATTATATACTGCAATGCCTTTAAAAAGGGACTCGAAATGCAAAACAATGCTGATTTAGTATGCACATTAAATGTTTAACACATATCCCAAAACTCTAACAACTCTAACACAGTTTTGAAACACATTAATTTAGTTTGGCAGCTATTGAGAGTTAACCCGTTTTAAACAGGTTTAAACAGTTTTAAAACTGTTCAGAGTTTAGGGATGTGTGATATTATGCATGCAATAGACCTCTCACGTATCTTTGTAATTTTGAAAAGCCCAGAGTCCTTTCTTTACCGCCTGTGGAGAAAGTTCCATTTCCATTCCTGTTTACCAGTAACATTGTCCTGGATACTGCATGTGGGGAAATTGCGTTTCACCAAAGAATTTTAAGTGTAGTTAAAGTTAAGATTTTTAAAAGCCAAATTGCTAACGCTGGTGAGCTGATCTGTAATGCTAAGCTAGTTTTGGCTTAGCGATTTTAACTGCCGCTTCAAAATATAAAAGATCCCCTGCCTTATCAGAGTGAGAAATGTCTATTAGAAGGCTTTGCTCATGGTAACCACAGTCGAAGCTGGGAGTGATGTATTAATAGTCCATTCATTGTCCTAAAGCTGCAGGAGACCCAGGAAAGACAGCATCAGCCGGAAATATGTCCCTGCCCTGCAGAAGCTAACCGCAGTAGCTACAATTATTTTCAAAACTTGAATTATAAGTGAAATTGAACTTCTCAATATCCGTTTTATGTTGTGACAAAGTTGCAGTAACTACAAAATCACTGGATAGTCTTTACTTTAAGGCCATTTCTCTCAGTTTCACTGTGTGCGTAGTCACTGCGGTTAGCTTCTGCAGGGCGGTATAGTTACTGCGGTTAGCTTCTGCAGGGCAGTGTAGTTACTGCGGTTAGCTTCTGCAGGGCAGTATAGTTACTGCAGTTAGCTTCTGCAGGGCAGTATAGTTACTGTGGTTAGCTTCTGCAGGGCAGTATAGTTACTGCAGTTAGCTTCTGCAGGGCAGTATAGTTACTGCGGTTAGCTTCTGCAGGGCAGTGTAGTTACTGCGGTTAGCTTCTGCAGGGCAGTATAGTCACTGCGGTTAGCTTCTGCAGGGCAGTATAGTTACTGCGGTTAGCTTCTGCAGGGCAGTGTAGTTACTGCGGTTAGCTTCTGCAGGGCAGTATAGTCACTGCGGTTAGCTTCTGCAGGGCAGTATAGTTACTGCGGTTAGCTTCTGCAGGGCAGTGTAGTTACTGCGGTTAGCTTCTGCAGGGCGGTGTAGTTACTGCGGTTAGCTTCTGCAGGGCAGTGTAGTTACTGCGGTTAGCTTCTGCAGGGCAGTATAGTCACTGCGGTTAGCTTCTGCAGGGCAGTATAGTTACTGCGGTTAGCTTCTGCAGGGCGGTGTAGTTACTGCGGTTAGCTTCTGCAGGGCAGTGTAGTTACTGCGGTTAGCTTCTGCAGGGCGGTGTACATCAGCATTGTTTTTCCGGTCAAGTGAGCCTTTACATTTAGGGTCTTCAGGTCTGTATTCTCGGCCAGTGACAGAGTAATGCTGGACGCTCTAAGCCGTGAGCAGACTTTAAACTGGCTTGGCTTAAACTGGGGTCTTGCTATCGTTAACCGTGTGGCGTGTTTCTGTTTTGTTTGATCGTATGTTTGACTTAAAGGAACAAGCCAACATTTTGGAAAATTAGCTTACCGTCTTCTCCAGAGAGAGACAAGAAGATAGATACCAGTTTCCTCTCTGTGCGTTCAGTAGAAAGCTATCTGGCTGCACGTTAGCCTAGCTTAGCACAATGAATGGAATCGTACAGTGCCGGTTAGCCTTCGGGAGAGGTGTTAGTTGGACAATGCCTAGGCTAACCGGCACTCATTGTGCTAAGCTAGGCTAACGTGCAGCCAGATAGCTTTCTACTGAACGCACAGAGAGGAAACTGGTATCCATCTTCTTGTCTCTCTCTGGAGAAGACAGTAAGCTAATTTCCCAAAAGGTTGGTGTGTTCCTTTAAGTGTTACGGATCCAAACAGGGAAGTTAAAGGAAGTATACATTTTTGGGGCAATATATGTTCTCACAAGGGTTCCCTGCCATTGCCCACACATGAGCGAAGGGGAAGCAAGCCATCTCCTGCACCGGGGAGCAGCTCTTTTTGACATCAAACAGTACGGTGAGGGAAACATAGACCTGGGTATTCTACCACCGGAGACCAGAGAGCAAAGGTGGCTTGGACACCAATTCCAGCGGAGAGACCTGCAGAGGAGGAAGAGAGGCAAGCGGGGAGGAATATGGAGGAAACTTCAGAGGCGCAAAACTAAACTCCCGCTCCCGACTATCCTCCTCGTGAACGTCGGATCATTGCAGAACAGGATCAATTAACTAAAACACAACATCGGATTCCTGAAAGAGTACAGGGAACGCGTGTATCATGTGTTTTACTGAGACATGGTTATCTGAGGATTTACAGAATGTCATCCTTCAGTTAAATGGATTCTCGGGCCAATGTGTGCAGACAGAGACTTGAACATGACACCGGTATAAAAATTAAAAAAAGGGGGAAGTCTGTTTCTATGTTAATGAACGCTGGTGCTCCTCTGTGCATGTTAAAGGAACACGCCAACATTATGGGAAATGCGTTTACTGTTTTCTCCAGAGTCAAACAAGAAGATAGATACCAATTTTCTCTCTGTGTTCAGTAAAGCTATCCAGCTGCAAGCTAGCCTAGCTTAGCACAAATTAATGGAAGCGGATATGGACCACTAGCCTAGCTTAAAACTCCGTGGGAGAGGTGTTTTTGGTCAACAGCTAGGCTAGCTGGTCCATATCCACTTCCATTAATTTGTGCTAAGCTAGGCTAGCTTGCAGCCGGATAGCTTTCTACTGAACGCACAGGAGGAAATGACTCTGGGGAAGACAGTAAGTGCATTTCCCATAATGTTCCTCTAAAGACAGAATTTGCACAGATGAGCTGGGGCTGTTGTCAATTTAAAGCTTTACCTACCCAGGGGAATTTGGGTAGGTGACTTTGACGACCATCAGCTAATACACCTAGGGCTTCTCAGACAGTCTACCAATGTATTGAGAGGCTAGAGACTGCCTCCTGTGGCACACCCAAGATCATCCTGGGGGATTCTAACACCTGGACTCTGTGCTGCCCACATATGAGCAGTATATCTCGTGTAACAAGAGGGGAGAAGCAGCTGGTTCTTGTGTAATGGCAACATTAATAATCAGGCCAACAGATCCCGACGGAAACCACCCGTAGGCACCAGACCATTTAGTTGATCAGCTGCTGAAGGAGAAACAGAGAATAGTCCAGTAAGGCAACACCAGAGGCCGCAGGCCCTGCACAGACTGGCGTGTTTTCATCCAAGGCCCATTAGAGACCAACCATCCTGTAGAGCTGAACGACTACCGACCTGTGGTCCTGACATCGGCCTTGAAGATACCAGTACTACCTCGCCTCCTCTTACAAGTAGGACCTGCCCTCCATTTGCTGCAGTTGGCCTACAGGCAAAACCACTCAGTGGAAGACGCGGTGATGACTAAAATTACACACCCGCCCGTTTGTGGATTTCTCCTCTACCTTTAACTGCATGCAGCCCCACATCCTCGGCACCACATCATCCACCTTTAACTGCATGCAGCGCCACATCCTCGGCACCACATCATCCACCTTTAACTGCATGCAGCGCCACATCCTCGGCACCACATCATCCACCTTTAACTGCATGCAGCCCCACATCCTCTGCACCACATCATCCACCTTTAACTGCATGCAGCCCCACACCCTCTGCACCACATCATCCACCTTTAACTGCATGCAGCCCCACATCCTCGGCACCACATCATCCACCTTTAACTGCATGCAGCGCCACATCCTCGGCACCACATCATCCACCTTTAACTGCATGCAGCGCCACATCCTCGGCACCACATCATCCACCTTTAACTGCATGCAGCCCCACATCCTCTGCACCACATCATCCACCTTTAACTGCATGCAGCCCCACACCCTCTGCACCACATCATCCACCTTTAACTGCATGCAGCCCCACATCCTCTGCACCACATCATCCACCTTTAACTGCATGCAGCCCCACATCCTCTGCACCACATCATCCACCTTTAACTGCATGCAGCCCCACACCCTCTGCACCACATCATCCACCTTTAACTGCATGCAGCCCCACATCCTCTGCACCACATCAACTGCAAGAGCTCCAGGTGGATCCCCACGTGATCCTCTGATCCCCACGTGACGTGACCCTCTGGACTTCCTCCTCAGTTTCTCAGGGTCAACCTCTCCTGTCATGCTCACATCCACCGGCACTCCTCCAGGGGACGGTGATTTCCCTAGTCCCGTTTTCACTATACACCAACAACCTGAGGGGCTCGGACAGCGTGAGCATGGCCGTGAAGGTTGCATCCGACACGGCACGGGTCGACACCTCCAGCAGCCCTGCCCATTTTGAGGAGGAGGCAGAGAAGCTGCGCCGGTGGTGCGAGGAGCACCTTCTCCAGATAGACGTTAGGAAGACAAAGGAGCTCCTCATAGGTTTCCAGAGGAAGGCTGACCCTGTCCCACAGTTGACACTCAACGGAGAGGGTTACAAGAACCGTAGCTACAAGTATGTTGGGACCATGATGGACAGTGACCTTCAACGACAACACAAACCATGTGCGAAAAAAGTGCCAGCAGCGGACCTACTGCCTATAGAGACTGAGGCATCTGGACATAGCCCCTCCCATCCTCCACAGCTTTTACATCTGGCTTGGTACGGGGGTCTCTCAGAGACCGACAAGGCCCAGCTGCAGAGAATGATCCCCTCGGGGGACCACGCTCTGTGGGGAGCAGTGCTCAATGCCACAGTGACTCTATGACCAGCCTCAGCACTCGCTTTCAGATCCTGCCCTCTGGTAGGAGATGTCCTGCCCCTGTGTCCAAAACAAACAGAGGCAGGGCCACTTTCATCCCCTCTGCCATTAGGCTCCTTCACAAACAGAACCCCCCGGGAACTGGACCCGTTGTGCTAACACCCGCATATGCACACACACACACACACACATACAGGCATAAGCTTACATGCACAAAAACGCACAGACACACAAACGTTCCCAGAATGAGTAGAGGGCTTTGCGTTTCTTTTTAAATATTTTCGGTTAGAATGATACCTCCTGTTTTTTTTCTTTCTGTGTAGCCTACTGTGTTTTACTGTGGCATTTTATTTTTACAGTGGCGTTATTGATTTATCATTGGCGTTATTGATTCATTGTAGAGGTCAACCGATTTGTAAAGGCTGATATAATAACGATAGTTTAGAGCAGGAAAAGGCCGATATCACAAATAAATAAAACAATAATTGGGCCTAATTCTGCATGTGACTAACATAAATTAGCCTGGCTGTAAAGAGGTCTTGTGTGGTTCCATTGAGCCCATTTTCATTCAGATCTTCTTGAAAATGGCCATGCTCTCAGATCTAGCATTACAGGCTGTAAGCTAGCAGGCCGGTACCTTTAGATCCCTCAAGATCTCTAGTTTAATATAGTACCAGTATCTTCTTGCTAGCTTCTTGCTGGTTCCTCTAATCCACTGTCTTGTCCGTCTGTAAGTATGCAAGGGATGAATCGAATTTCCCTCGTGGACAATAAAAGAACACCCGTCTATCTATGAGCATTCCGTACTCACAGCTCCTGACGGAGTCTCCTGATCTTGGCCTTGGAGTCGGCCAGTTCCACCGCTAGGTGCTGCTGGGTCCCCGCCTGCTGCTGCTGCATGCTGGGAAAGTAGCTGGACACACGGGGGAACAGCGGGCTGCAGGGCGAGCTCACCACGCCTTCCCGCTCCTGCATCAGCTCCGCTATCGTCTGCAGAACGGAAGGGACGGGGGAATGGACTAGGTTAGAGGTGGCAAGACGTGACTCGTTAAATGTATATGACCAATTTAACCTTCAACATCAATCAAGTTGCTCATCATAAAAGCCAGTGTGATGACACAGTGTGAGGAAGTGTTGAAACGACGTGTTCCTAGAGTACAAGGGCCAACTGGTAGTTTGGAGGGGAGCACTCCGATGGGTCAAATAGAGCTCCTGGCAATGCCCATTGATTCCCATAATGCATGGCTAGCCTCATTGCTAATCAATCTACTTGGGGAGCAATAGAAAGATAGCCAGCGCTCTCTGCCATCTCTTCAACTGCTCTTTCCGGGAGAACACCATCCCTACACTGTGTCAGCGTTCTGAGATGAGGCCTATCCCCAAGACCAAGACCATCCTGTAGAGCTGATTGATTAATAGATTGACATTTTTATAAATTTTTATTATTTTATTAATTATTAATGTCCGCCTTGTTTCAAACAGTTAAGCTTAGGCCCTCTTTCGAACTGGTTAAGGTTAGAGTTTGGAATCAGGGCTGGTGGTCTAAAATCTTCAATCAATCAATCAATCAAAGCGGGGAACATAGGACCCGGGGAACATAGACATGCTCCCCTGCTGACATTGGTCTTGGTATGTTAAGTGCCTGGAGAGACTAGTACCCCATTATTAATTAGTTTTTTTTTTTTACATTTGCAGAATGCCATTTTGATTAATTTGTAGATGTTTGATCGTGTAAATTGTCATTTTAATCTTGGTTTCACCATCACTTGTATGTGGATAATGTTTTGTCCCGAGGACTTAACTCTAAAAAGAGATCCTAGTAAAGTGACACAGGAAGCGGGTTACCTCCAGCTGGGCGTCTCTTTGGTCCAGCAGGCGTCTGAGGTGCAGGGCCATGTTCCTGGCCAGGGCCTCCAGCTCCTCAGGGTCCAGTCGGTTGGTCTCCAGCCACTGCAGCTCCAACACGCTGTCCTGACAGTGGGTGACCTGACACATGGACGAGAGAGGGGGAGAGAGAGAGAGAGAGAGAGAGAGAGAGAGAGAGAGAGAGAGAGAGAGAGAGAGAGACGAGGTCAGGACAGCAGAGGGCAGAGGAAGCCAGAACACTGCATCATTTTCACCTACCGGTATATGGTTTATTTATAAAGTAAAGACTGTGGCTTGGCCAACAAGTGAAAACCGACCTCACACAGAAGCATTCACTAAACGTCGCAGACGTGGATTCACCGTCTTCTCTTCCCAGTAAATCCTCAACACTAAAATCCCTGCTTTGTGCCACAATAAAAACACAGGTGTGACTTGGTGACTATCAGTGTGTGTGTCGTCTCATTAGGGTCGTCCACTAGTGGTGACGACAGCGACCCGTTGTCTCCTGAAGGGGAAATCCTAAAGAATTTCCAATAAACTTTGCATTTCAGTCAGCTTACAAGACATTCCATTGATCCACGTGATCATCATCTCTGCTGGAAGGGGATTATATTAAATGGGCCGTATTATTATTTACAAACATTTGCATGTTTTTATGGTCAAAGAAACGCCTACGGCTGTTACATCTGTACAGGCTGTGCTGCGGCACTTCAGGCTCCCGCTCTTTAAATGCAAATGAGCCGCTGCTCCCCTGTGCTGCGGCACTTCCTGGTTCTGATCAAGGAAACTATAAAAGAAGGAAGGGTCATCATGTCAGAATACCAGCATTCTATGTGCCGCTTGGTGCCAGACTTTGGTGCCAGTTCTATCAAAGCCTATGGGAGATGAATGGAGAAGCACACTAATAAAATATACAAGCTATCCGAGGAAGTATTCATAGTATTGTATATTAGTACACTGCACAGTATTGTATATTGTATGGTAACTACGTCTATTCTGCATCGAACATTGTACATATGTCTAAACTGAACACTGTGACCTCATTTTTTTACTTCTAATTTTACTATGTTATTTTATTTCATACTTATCTTGTCTTGCACAGTCTCTGGAGCGTAACAGTAAGAAGCATTTTGTATAAAAGTATTCTGTACTTCTGTATGACAAATATTAAAGAAACTTGAAACTTGAAATATCAACCAATATATCAAACATTAGCTAGTTAACAATGCGACAAATTGCAGATGATTCTGACATCCGAGGTAATAACCCGCTTAAATGACGGGTCATAGACGAGGAGATGGCTGATCCCATTCCACTAAATGTTGGCCGAACTGAAAGTTTCCACACTTGACACCAATGTGCGTTCACACGCTACACAGTGACCCTTCCTTCTTTCATTTATCCTTCCTTGGTTCAGATCAAACTGTAAAACTAGGAATTGCAGATACAAATTATGACTGAAGATACAGCACTTTTCAAAAACGGAGATACACAAGTGCTACGTGGTGACATAGACCTGTAACAGAGGAAAAGTCTAGACTACAAATTAGGTGTTTCAGACAGAGGGGGGTGGGGGGGGGGCAGGAAAATAATAACTTTGGCGTGGACTTGTGGGCTTTGTAACTCTGCACTATTTCACATGCAGCTCCAGCTATATAACACTCTAAAGGAAAGGGAAGCAATCCCACAAACATCCTGGAAGCGATGCCAATCACAAACTGATTTATGGGCCATGAGATTGCATTGTTTGCTGAGATTGTCTTGGGCATGTTCTGCACAGCTAACGTATGGGAAGCTCAATAATATCAAGTATGGATGTTTAGGAACCAGTACAAGTACAGTTCATTCAGTCAGAAAAGACATATTGTTAATGTCAGGAGTAATGTAATGTTTTTGAACCACTAGAATTAACAAAATTGTATTTCATTACTCGTTTGTGGACTAGCTAGCTGATATCCTTTACAACTACTGACAACTGACTGACTGATCAGGGCCAATCAGGGTAAATTAGTAGATAATGCAGCAAGCAGCAATCTTTTCAGGAACTAGATTGGCTATCAGAAGGATAGTTTCTCAAGGGAATTCAGTCATATTTCCACAATACTATAACATTTAGGGTAACTTTTACATTGACATGCCTGGTTTGCTCAGTACACACTCTCAAATCAGCACACAAACAAACGTGTGTCACCAGATACCTCCTTGATGTGCTCTGCTATGGAAGCTTTCGTGTCGTAGTCGAGCGTCTGGATCCTCTCGATGTACTCTTCTTTCTTCTCGCACTGAAAGCGAAGACGAAGATAGATTAGGATCTGTAGTAAATGAGCTGGTAGGGCCTCGGGACCCAGACGTCCTGCTGGAGGGGTGAGACAGTGTCTCCCCCCCCCCCCCCCCTTGAGCAAATACTTTGATATGCAAGTCGTCTCTTTTGGGGGGGGGGGGGGGGTTACAATTGTCCTTTAAACATTAACAGTCCACATTCCGCATGGGACACTTGATTGGTTGATTGATTGAATTGATTGAAAAGTTTATTAACAGATTGCAGAATGGGTACAGTACAGTACAGCTCAATACATACAATTGTTAAGGGGATGCAGACCAGTTACTGCTTACAGTAACATGGCTATTTTAGGAAAACTGAAGGGACACGTTTAGAAACCCTTTCACATAATGTGACAAGTATGTCCTGGACAAAACAAAATGAAGGGACTTCAACTCTAAATGTGTCTCTTCAAAGCAATATCTCACTTTTTAAGAGAACATGTCCACTGTTTAACTGACCTCCATTAGGAGTTCAAGAAGTGGTGAACCTTGAACATGAGTTACCCTGAGCATCTGCTGATACCAACAGACGTCTAGAGCTTTTCCTCCCAGCTCTCAATATCAACAATTGTAAAATAGACAAAACAACTGTGAAAAAGTGAGACCTTGGACATTGAGACAATGTGAGCCGATTAGAATTATTTTTATTTAAAACATTTTTTTTTTAAGATTCAAGGTTTCCTAAAACAAAGTTAATGTTTGTGACTACGGCTCCCCAGAGAAGCCAATACTCACGTTTGTGACTATATTCATTAAGACCCTTTTACTGTTTATCATCAATGTTGACATTTTGGCTCCGAAAGTCTCCGGGGACAGTCTGGATGAAACCAGGTCCGACGACCTGTCCATGCGTTCAGTCAATTATACATTTGCGGGCATATCCCTGAAGGGGCCCGAATCCTCAGTCCACCTTTTGACCACACCCCTAATCTGGTCAAACGGCCTACCAACTGCCTTTATACAACTTGGGGAAAAAAATTGTGGTCACTAGACGCCACACATGAGGTTTACTGAGAATCATGTGGACCTATATAAGAGGAAACAGAAGCTGTTTTTGAGAAATGTAAATGGTGCTCACTGCTCATATAGTTTTACATCTTACAAGCTAGGATATCACGAAGTAACAGTACATTTCAAATATCATCATGACCAGGCAAGCCCTTGAGGAGTAGTTCATGTTTTTAGTTTTATGAGCATCACCACAAGGCCAGATGACTCAGCACTTCAACAGGACTATCAATTATCTAAATTACACATTTAAAAGAATTCATCCCCAGATTCCACACAGCATGTTTGGTGAGGATCAGGAGGATCAGGTGAATAGGCTAGGGGGAGCGGGGGAATACACTTCTAAATGGCAGAAAATCCAACAGGGCGGGCCTCATAGGTCCTCATGGCAAATTTGTCGCGAGTAGACGCATCTCTAGATAATATCAGTTTCATAACTGTATGACTAATGGATTAGGAGATACACTCCTAAGCGCCTGATGGTGGCGCTCAAGAAAAGGCCACAGGGTCACACCAAAATCAAGAGGGTTCTTCCTCTAGGGGTCATGAATGTGCGGCACAAATTTGAAAAGATTAGAATGAACGCGATTGAGTCATTTGAGAGGATTCGTGTTTTGAGAGGATTTCAACTCAGGAGATAAATGTCTAGTTTGGATTAGGAAGCAGACTTATTATGTTGTTGAAAATAATAAGCTGCACATGTTCTGAAAAGTCAGTTGAGGAACTCAGAAACAAATTGTGTAGTAGTGTGTCTGAGGCTAGCCAAGAAGTGTTTGAGACGCTAAACCGAGGTCCTGACTGAATTCGGCCGCTAAAGAACCCAGGGCGCCTATCGCAAAGAGTAGGGGGTTCCCCGACATTCCTGGCCAAATTCACAATCAGGTCTCTGACATCAAGGCCACCTAATCATCCCTTCCCCCCTTGATATCAATCCGTCTCCTGAGCCGTTCAGCCATTGTGTAGTGTGATGTGTGCCGGGTGCCAGTGTATGGCAGTCATTGAGCCTGCGTAGCCCAAGGTTGGGTGCTACCAGTGGTGGTGAAGGAGGCCATTTCCACCCTACATTGTGGGGAGCGTTTTGAGTGTCTAGAAAAGCGCTATATAAATGTGAATGTTGTTTTAGATGTTAGGTGGCTGCTGCATACCTGGACAGCACAGCCCAACAGCAGTAGCAGCAACTTCTTCATTTCCTCCAGACTTTGCTCTGTTTGAGACAAAAACAAACAAGGATCACTTCTTAAAACAAGTCTGCAACGACTGAAGAACCGCTGGGATGAAGGAGAACAGTGTGCTGCTGGTGGGTGAATGTGGGTCGCCATTTGCCAAAACCTTACCATCAAAAGCAGCCATGGCGATCAGAATAATGGTAATTGAATTAAACCTTTGACCGCAGAAAGAGACAGTGAGGAAATCTCTCTTGAGGCTGTTTACATTTACATTTAGTCATTTAGCTGACGCTTTTATCCAAAGCGACTTACAATTTTTGTACGACAAGTCAGTAGGAAGGGTACAACTCTATCAGCTGAGTAACAATGTTCATCAAAGTGTTCAGACTTGAGTGCTACAGTGTTGAGTGTATGTTAGTACAGTATATTAAAAAGAGTGCATGACAGTAAGAAGGTTAGTAGTTTTTTTTTTTTTTTTTTTATGTGTTTCTAAGACCCCCAATGAGTAGGTAAACTCACACCATGAGGTGCTGGTATTGGCAGCAATAATCAAATAAGGATTACCACACACTCAATGTAGCTCCATTTGCCTGACATCAGACAGAATTGTCAACTCATTACACTCCCTTTCAATCACCGGTCTGACATTGCCTCCACTCTGATCGATTTACGTGGGGGAGGGGGATTCAATATTCCCTAACCAATCACCAGAGACCAACGTATCCTCCCCACGCAGCACTAACCAATCACCAGAGACCAACGTATCAGATCAAACTGTCAAACTAGGCGTGGCAGATCAAATATTAATTAAGATCCAGCAATTGCATATCCTATTTCTCACCTACAATGTTGTCAGAAACATATTTAACAGTTTATGTCGGAAAAAGAGGTTTACGAGCAAACTGCTGTGTTTTTCCTGCTCCCCGCGCTTAACAGCTTAAGGGCGGGCCTCATAGGTCCCCCCATGGCACTCATTGGATAACTGCCGTTTCATGTCATGATGCCAGACCGGAATCAAGTCATCGGTGGAGTGGGCGGATTCAATGGTCTGGTCCAGGCAAGCCCCATATAGATTATTTAATCACAGTTTCCACAGTGAGCTGCCTCCGTCAGGGTATCAGTGGAGGCAATTCTTTACATTTACATTTTGTGTTTGTGGAAACAGTGTGTGATTAGATCACGTGTATGGAGCTACACTGAGTGAGCAGTGTTTCTCCTTATTTGTTTCTAATGCCCCACTATTTTAGACATGAAAAGCAGCATGTGTCACTGGTCTACAGCAAGTCCACCAGTTAGGACAGCCTAAACCTGACCAATCTTTCGCCGTCGACTAAAGACACACTTCTTCAATCAATATTTGAATTATTTATATATTATACACTAACCTTCTTACTGTCCTCTACAGTCATGCACTCTTCTTAATATACTAACATACACTTGACACTGTAGCACTCAAGTTTGAACACTTTGATGAACATTGTTACTCAACTGATAAGAGTTGTGCCCTTCCTGCTGACTTGTCGTACAAAACGTGCAAGTCGCTTTGGATAAAAGAGTCAGCTAAATGACAAAATGTAAATGTACATTTATACACATAACCTCAAAAATTAAGTCTCAGGGCGGCATTCGATGTGAAAATCAATAGTACATGTTCTGAGCCTCAGCTTACATACTATATATTCAACCATGTACTGACACAGCACAGCCAATCTTTTTATTCTACATAGAGGTCAAACAGTGCCCTGAGTTTCCTTCATGGAAATGGAATGTTGATGTCACACTCCTATGCAGGGCCGTCTCTACACCTGTACGTCACAACCTGCTAAACACCTCTGCCTCTACACCTGTACGTCACGGCCTGTTAAAACAACTCTGCCCGGAGAGAGCAACGATTTGTACCAAATCCAGACATATGCAACCAAATTAGTTTGAAAGAAAATGCGACTTTGAATTAGGTGTATACAGAGTATCACAAATAACCACAAATGAGACTTGTCTGAACATTTATGAGTTATGCAGTGATGTAATTATCAGAAAGGTAATCAGACTATCGTTCTATGTCTTTTCCTGCGTAAGGAAACCACACCTTTATGACTTTCAACTCATTTCCGGTTCTTATTTATAAAACAGACTAAATAATATGGGGGGAACAATAATGTAATATTACTTATTCAATATGTTAAGGGAAAATAATATGAGTAAAAGGTAGCACTGGTTAGTTTACTTCCTCTTTGGGCAGAGATGTTTGACACAGTGGAACATCACCCAACTCTCTGCATAGGAGTGTGTTGATGTGTATGGTAATGTCTATTCTATGCATTCTACTTCTATGGTTTCCTTAAAGGAACACGCCAACATTTTGGGAAATTAGCTTATAGTCTTCTCCAGAGAGAGAGACAAGAAGATAGATACCAGTTTCCCCTCTGTGTGTTCAGTAGAAAGCTATCTGGCTGCATGTTAGCCTAGCTTAGCACAATGAATGAAAGCGGACATGTACAGGTAGCCTATGCATTGTCCAACTAACACCTCTCCCGAAGGCTACTTGTACATGTCCGCTTCCATTCATTGTGCTAAGCTAGGCTAACGTGCAGCCAGATAGCTTTCTACTGAACACACAGAGAGGAAACTGGTATCTATCTTCTTGTCTCTCTCTGGAGAAGGCGGTAAGCTAATTTCCCAAAATGTTGGCATGTTCCTTTAAAAGAAAGAAAAGAAAAAAAGACCAGCAGCGTACCACAATAAGGAGTCCTTCCGAGCACCGACACGCTGGGCAGAGGCGTCATGACCAACTGCCTCAGATGATCCTGCAAAAAGGACAAATGAGAGAGGGATGAGAAAGAAACAGGTAGAAGAAAAAGGCAAGATGGAAGCATTTCCAGAGTGAGACAAAGATGGCACAAGAAAACTCTTCTTGGGGTGCAGCCAGCGTGAACCTGAATGGGAGGGAGGATGTATGTATAGCGCACAGTGACTGCCTGAATAAAACGCGGAGCCATGGCCAACAGAATGAAAAGTGATCTGAATGGCTAAAGCGCAGGGGCAGTTTCCCTGGTGCAGCGGTGACACTCTCCAGCTCGCCACCGTTTGTGTGTTTGTGTATGGTGTGTATGGTGTGTATGGTGTGTATGGTGTGTATGGTGTGTATGTGTGCATGTGCGTGTGTGTGTGTGTAGAGTAATAATGATTCTTAATTGCTCCTCATGAGAAATAGAGACCCTCTTTATGTTCAGGAAACTATTACTAATTCCCAAGTGTGACGAAAGGCGCAATTGACAAGGGCCATTTAGCTTCAGAAGCAGCCTCCACAGACGGTCACATTTTCCAGTGTCTGCCACCCTATTACCAGCAGGGAACGTTTTGGCGTTCTGGACCGGCGCCCACGTCACCTCCTCCTCTACTCTCCTTCTCTAAGCTTCACACTGAGTATATGTGAGTGTAGCTCGCTTTAGGGTGAGTCTATGGACTTTTGGTGTGTTACCTAGAGAAACTTAGATAAGACGTCTTTGTTTTATGGAGGACACCATACAGGATCCCAACACGGGATATATGACGTCTCGTCGTTTTCTTTCCAAAAATGAGCTTTTCACATGAACCCCCCCACCTATCGGTCATAAACTAAACTAAATTGCTAGCATAGCCAGTGTAGCCATCTCATACATCATAAGAGAAAAGGGCTAGCCGACGTCTCCCGCACGGACAGTATTAAAGGGCTAGCCGACGTCTCCCGCACGGACAGTATTAAAGGGCTAGCCGACGTCTCCCGCACGGACGGTATTAAAGGGCTAGCCGACGTCTCCCACACGGACGGTATTAAAGGGCTAGCCGACGTCTCCCGCACGGACGGTATTAAAGGGCTAGCCGACGTCTCCCACACGGACAGTATTAAAGGGCTAGCCGACGTCTCCCACACGGACGGTATTAAAGGGCTAGCCGACGTCTCCCACACGGACAGTATTAAAGGGCTAGCCGACGTCTCCCGCACGGACGGTATTAAAGGGCTAGCCGACGTCTCCCACACGGACAGTATTAAAGGGCTAGCCGACGTCTCCCGCACGGACAGTATTAAAGGGCTAGCCGACGTCTCCCACACGGACAGTATTAAAGGGCTAGCCGACGTCTCCCGCACGGACAGTATTAAAGGGCTAGCCGACGTCTCCCGCACGGACAGTATTAAAGGGCTAGCCGACGTCTCCCGCACGGACAGTATTAAAGGGCTAGCCGACGTCTCCCGCACGGACAGTATTAAAGGGCTAGCCGACGTCTCCCACACGGACAGTATTAAAGGCGTGGAACTCTCGTCTCTCTCCGTCCTGTCCCCAGGCAGCTTAGATAACCACTGCACTTTGTATCAGTCCTTAGGATGGTGCTCTCTGTACCAAAGAAGACAATCACACATGTTGATTTTTTATCCTTAAAGTCATTGCTAGGTAAGCTGCCCTTATATATCTCCAGACTTCTGTCCTTTTATACTTGCTTTTTTAATACCAGACGAGCAGCAAATGGGATGCTTTTAAATGTTCCTTTGATGCAGTCCGAGCTTGGTAAAGCTGCATTCTCCCACTATGCTCCCTTTTTATGGAATACGCTGCAAGTCAAACTTTGTCTAGAGGCACTTCCTACTGTGAATGCTTTTAAAGGTATGCTACGATTAGCCCTTTATGAAACATGTAAATGTTTTACCTGATGCTATTGCTGATCTGATTATGCTCCTTGCCACTGCACAAATGGCCTTCTGTATTTATATTTGAATTGTATGTTTTTTGTTTAATGCCCTGTTTTATGTTGAAACTTGTTGTGTGCCGTGTTGCTCAGGACTCCCTGGAAGAAGAGATCTTGTATCTCAATGGGACATTCCTGGATAAATAAAGGATAAATAAAAAATAAAAAAAATAACTGTGATGAGAGTGAGCCGTATCCCACCATCTGCAGTGAAGAACAGATGAAAGGAATGGGTCTGTTGTCGTCTTATAACGCGTCATTATAACGCCATCTGACCCAATTAATCTCTACTTCTCAGAAGCACATACAGTAGAAGCTATTGATTGCTCTAAATAATCTCTACATACAGATATGGGGGGGTTAGATGTGAAGCACATCTATATACCTAGTGACGTCGCTAACTATTAGTAACTCACTCGTGGTTGGCCACTCTTCCCCTAGTGGCAGCTCACAGGACATACACTTCTATCTATACGCATCTATGACACCGCGTGTCCTTGTTCCCTTTTGATAGCAAAAAGCTTCCACTTCATCCTTAATCTGCTCTGTCGAGATCTCCATTCTCTTATCCTCAACCCGAATTAACCACTGCTTAGTGAACTTTGTGGAAAAGAGCGTAATTACTAAACAATGCCGTTGGGAGAGGAGGAAGATACGAGAGATAAGAGAAAAAAAACATGTTGAAAAGCAGTGGCATCTGCCGGGGGAATCTCCTGATCTCAAATGGGTCACACTAAAAGCTCTGCAGTCCTGGCCAGGCCCGACCCGGGTCTGATTGCACAGATGTTTACGTGACAGATATGTAGGGCATGTGTCTTAAGAAGAGCCAGATCATCAGCGGCCCAGCGGTGGCGGGACAGATGTGCCGTAGCGTAGTGGACTATGTATCCGACAGTGCGACAGTGGCTCTGGAGGTAGAGCAGTCGTCTGGCAATCCGGAGGTTCCCGGTTCGATTCCCGCTCCTCTCGGGCAGCGTGTCGATGTGTCCTTGAGCAAGACACTTAACCCCTAATTGCTCCCGATGAGCAGGTTGGCACCTTGCATGGTTGCCTCCGCCGTCAGTGAGTGAATGTGTGAGTGAATGGGTAAAATGTGAGTAACAAATTGTAAAGCGCTTTGGATAAAAGCGCTCTATAAATAAGCAGCCATATGCCATAATGGGTGTGTGTGTGTGCGTCATGTGTTTGTGTAGGTGCCCCGTACGAGTGCATAATGTGTGCACAAGTGTTCAATGTTAAAGTTGAAGCTTGATTCCAAGTCAAATGTTCCAGTACCATTCATGTGATGGTATAAAGTTAGAGCGAGGAGAGTGAGACAGAGAGAGATCCCATAGCTAGTTGATTTTTATGCTTGTTTTCCAAGCTGAATGAGATATTTTCTGAAAGCACATCTCTAGTAAGCACTAGATTTAAAGAGGTCCTTCTGTGTGATCACATGTGGGAAATTTTGGCAATTAAAACAACTAATACTTTAGTCGACTATTACCACTATCTATGACTAATTCTTTAGTCGAGAACAGCCCTAATTTATAATAAACTTTATTTGTATAGCACGTTTCATACAGAAACTGCAGCTCAAAGTGCTTCACAACAGAAAAAAGACAGCCATAGAATGAGCACATAAAGTGCAGACATATAAAATCACAGTTTTCCACATTAGGATCTAACATCCCAACAGGCCACCTTGTTTATATTATGGTTTATAATAGAAAAGCTGAGAGATGGGAAAATTCCCAACTCACCAGGTAATAGGTCTTGATTTGCTGGACCAGAAGGTTCAGGTTCTGGATGCTCTGACCTGGGTCGCTGCTGACCTTGTTCACATCCTTCAGTGTGGCTGTGGTATTTCTGAAAATAGAATTGGGGGGGGGGGGGGGGGGGGGGCAAAGCATATTACTCCATATCTGCATTCAAGTCAAGCGAACAAAGAGTTTGTCAAAAGAACAGGGTGCAACGAGGCTGCAGGACATCTGCTAAAAAGGCTCGGCTTCACAATTCCTACGAAATAAAGAAAATCTATCTTTTCATGTCTAACTTTAGCCTGCATGAATGACATCATCACTTTGGGCCGACGACTGGTCTGCATGTTCTCAGCCAAAAAATAAAGGGGAGGGGGGGTTAGCAAGAGCCTCATAGGCTGAAAGAAAGAGTTGGGGGGGGGGGGGGGGGTCAATTGAATCCATTAATGCCTGTTTTTTAATAAATGAAAGTGTCATGTCAGGTCAAATGCTTGAATGTAAGTGTCACATAGCTAACATTTTTATGCAAATCTCCCACAGCCCCTCTCAATGCATGATGCTGGTGATGATGATGATGGTGTGGACTATATATGAACCTGAGGTGAGGGATCTAAAGCAAGTCTATTGAGTTAGAGAATACAAAAAGTCCAACGCTGATCCTAGATCAGTCAATGAATCTGCTGTTGTCAAGCTTGGACATGGCATGTTTGGGACAACCCCGCTCAGTCTGGCTGGAGAGAGAGAGAGAGAGGGAGTGAGAGATGGGAGAGAAGAGAGAGAGATGGAGACCAAAGAGTGATGGAGAGAGAGGGAGACGAGAGAGAGATGTGGAGAAAGAGAGAGAGACCTAGTTGGCAGCTGACCTATATCTATGAGTTATCAGTGTTGTGTCTCCCTCTCAGCAATGCCCATCCTCTACCTCTCTCCCTCTCTCTGCTATTTCTCTACCTCCCCAGCCATCTGTGTCCCACTGCTGCTAACAGCAGCAACAAGACTCTAATCCCTGAGGGTCTCCCAATCCTGGAGATTATCTCCCCCCCCCCCCGCCCCCGTCAACCCAGTATTGTTTCCCCCCCCCCCTCAGAGCTGTTTATTGTGAGCCTGTGGGTGGGGGGTGGCGAGGGTGTTAAGAATACTGTTGGTAGCCTTGGCCTGGCACCATTATCCTCAAGAACATTAGATCATCACTGCCTCTTCTAATGGGCTCTCGAACACGGATATTATCAATGCAGTTAACATGATTCCTTCAGTAGCTGGGGTGTAGGCTTTCCCCAAGTAACTACTACATTTGACAATCAGTGACCTGCTGGATGTCACAGCCATCCTCACGTGCCAACCACTCTTTGTCGTATTGAAGACTGCCAGAAGACCATCAGTTAGTGTTCATCAGGGGTGGTGATAATTCCTTCTGAACATAAGGCACCCAAATCCTAATCTCTTAAGTAGCGTCTTGACCATGTCCATGATGTCTGTCAGGGCTCATCAGTACCAGACAGAGTTACTTTACCAAACTCTAGTTCTTGCCTGTTTATTTATGTTTGGCCAAGTGGCTGTCAATCAAAAAGGTAGACTATAGCAAAACAGAGTTTGTGTGTGCAGCCTTTATGCGGGCTAACCCTAGCTTTTAAAGGGCAACTCTAACCTGGAACTTATGATGAGGAAGTTTGACCTAACGACGAGACGACTACAAAGATCCCCTTTATAACTGCAGTGTGACAAAGCCAGCACTGTTGTTCACAAGTGAGGCTTGACTGGTTAAAATGTAACAGCAGGCTGGGTAGTGTATCAGTGCAGCTGTCTTCCATGAAGATACATGGAAGACACTTAATTCTAAAGGTAATGCACAACGCATGTTAAATTTCTTGAGTGGCTGCAGCTGACCCAGCAGAATTCACACTAAATATAGTAGCCTAGCACTGTCAAAGTGCAACCCATTGTCAAAGGCTGCCCATTATTATTAGCAGAACTAACATGTCAAATGGATGGTTAGTTTGTTATTAACTAAGTAGCCTATCACAGTAATTGATGACACCCGAGTGACAAGCCAAATATGGTAGGTATAACGAATTGACCACAGAGTGAAAATGTGCCCCTTTCGTGACTGTGATGCACGCCAACAAACAAGGTTTGGCCATGTTGGCGTGCATCACAGTCACGAAAGGGGCTAAATGAAAATTAGCACCAGGGAATAATATGCATAATCTGGACACTGCTAACAAACTTGATTGGGTATAAACGGCTGGACCAGCCGATGCCAAGTGCAGTAGGACCGACCGAACCAGCTAACGTTACTGCCAGCAACTGCCAATTGAGCCATATTCAAAATAACTTACATTTGGGTCATGATCTCATTCAGAAAGACCCCATCCAGTAATTCTGAGAAGTCCAACTGCATGCCCGCATCATTTGGACCGAATGTCTTCACCTAATAAGAAATAAATTACACAATAAGTTTGTTTGTGTGAAAATGAACGATGTTGTGGATGCGAAATCAATGATCTGCATTCCTTACCCAGGTGACAAGTGGACTCAGCATAAATCGCTCCAGACTGTGTAGAAAAACTCCACTTGCCATCTTTGAACGATGACGTTGATTATCCTCAAAACGTATCACCTCTCTATGGATCAAAAACACTGATATTGATCGACACGGTCCATTACATCCCTTATGAATGACACACACGTCCTGTGAGAGGGACCCTATCCAGCATTAGGTCGGCGGGGGGATCCCATCCCGTCAAATTTTCAAAACTATTTGAGAATTCGAGTAACAACCCTTCCTGCTGCTGCGACAGTGTGTTGTGAGTCAAACTAAAGCATCAACATAATATTATGATTTAAAAAATGTTTCGTTAGATGGTTACTAGGCTATAATGCTATGCCCTTGTTCCAAAAGAACTCCGTCCGCATTTCCCCCGCAACATTACACACACACACACACACACACACACACACACACACACACACACACACACACACACACACACACACACACACACACACACACACACACACACACACACTCTCTATCGTTCTGCTGCAAAGGCATCTGTCAGGTAGGCACTCCCCCCATCTCCCCCAACTCCCCCCTTACCACGCTCTCTCGCCCCCTCTTTTTCTTATACTCTTGCGCCCACCCCACTCTCCCCACACACACACGTACGTTCTTGTTATACCCCCATGGTATTAAATACAATTAAAATTCAAATGAATACAATTTATAAATTAATAAAACAAACTTGTCATAAATATAAGTCTATAAGGGAAAAGGGGGAAATTAAATGAACAATTGTCCTGATTGACAAATTGTATAATGTTGCACTCAGTCTTGACTTAAATCTCTTTTTTTGGCCCACTTTTGCAATAATATGCAGCTGCAGAGCCGCAGAGCCAGCGGCGCTCTCAGGGCCGCGCTGACGGCCGCGCTGTGATGGCCGCTCAGCAGCACCGATCAGCAGCGCCACCCACCCAATGGCCATACCTGTCAACCAGTGATGCGTTGCTCATGGGAAGAGGTTGCACTCCGTCGTCAGGTGTTACATTCCATTCGTAGAGGCAATTAGGCACTGTTTTTAGTCTGTCCTTATGTGAGGGAACATTTATGCACATGAGCACACTTGCCTGCAGGGAGAGAGCTTGCACCAGTGCATTAGTGTGCGTGCAACCAGTGTTGTTGATATGAGCATCGCAACACTGCTGTCAACCCTCCCGTTTTCCCCGGGATTCTCCGGTATTTCAACCTTCTCTCCCGCCGTCCTCCCGTTAAAATATTTTCCCGTATTTTTCCTGCGTTTTATTCATTTATACAAAATGGCTGCAATTCCCCTCTGTGACGACAGGTGGCAGAAGTGTAGATTAGAACATTAGGACAGGAAGTCAGACCGGAAGACCATTGCAGACAAACTTCTTCTTCTTCAATGGGTTAAATGGCAGATCACGCCCACAAAAGGCGCATACTGCCACCTACTGTACAATCCATTCTACAATGTCCTCTTACTCCTCTTCTTGGGAATTAATGGCGCATACCGCCACCTACTGTACAACGCAGGAATTGGAGCAGATAAAGCAAGAACCGACACTCGACAAACTGTCGGGCAAAGTGGGGTTTATCCAGAGAGCTGATTCTCGGCAGTGGTTTCTCAGTGTATAATGTATGGTGCTCTCCCTCAACATGCGAGTAGGGTGAGACAACACCATTCTTTAGTCCAAATAATACCCTACTTTATACTATATTATTGTCATTCGTTTAATGTAAAGTCAGTCTTACATTGGCACTGCTTTAACGTTGCATTTACCCATAATCCATTGCTGTATTAGACCCATGTGCCAGTATAACTTTTGTAAAGTAATGAAGCGCAAATGTAGTTAATCAATGCACAATGAAACAATATCTTTATCTATATCTTTATCTATATCAAGGACCACAATGGAAATAAGTCTTGACTTTTTTGTGTAGCATCCTTGACATTTTTCTGGAATCTTGTATTTTTTTTAAATGTCTAATAAAATAAAATAAAATATCACATGTCAAAACTACTTTAATAAAACAAGATTTCCGTTTTTAATTTCTACTCATTCATCCAAAACAAGATAGCAATTCTACTTCTGCATGCACCAGGAGAATTTAGCTCATAGCACAGATTTGGAGTTGATAGAATGGACATTGCTGTTCTGGAAATGTTGCACATGGTGGAAATAATGGAAATGAACATTTCTAACATGAACATTTAGTGTATGTTTAAAGTTGATACATTGAGGCATGGTAGAATTTCACTTTATATTACAGCAGTATCCGTTTTTAACATTACAATTAGTGTCTGACACTATAGACACATGTTAAAAGTCAAATTCAACTTTGTCATTTTCCAATTTGTGCAAGACATACAGAAAAATTCAATTACGTGCCCCCCTTCCCATGGTGTATATAGAGACAATAAACACAAAAGTAACATAGGACACAATATACAACACACAGGACTATGTACAATATAAACAGTACCTACAATTAAATTAATGAATGATAAGAGGTAAAAGAGAACTTAGTGTAAATATTCCTTACTTTGTGTCAACATTATAAAAATCCTATTGTATTCAACAAATTAATTATGACACACCACAATGTGCCCTTTCTATCTATTCTAAATCTATGGCCTTGCGATTCCACGGCTGCACAGTGCTGACAAGAGCAAGCGTTCCATCTCTCTCCAGAAACACTGACACTTCCATTCATTTAATGCAGGGATGTACACAGCATTTCACTTTCAACCAGGTATCTGATTAATTTAATGTAGCAATTAGTAGTTCACCCAGTCCTTGGGTACATACAGGTTTTGACCAGCAGATGGCAGCGACGAGGCAGCTCAGCAGCGAGCAGCTGTCAACAAACATCCTAACAGAAAATATATAGACCACTACACTTCCGCGTTACATTGAAATCAGGGAGGATAGCGGGGGAGCATATGAATGAATGTGGATGAGAGCCGTGATGTAAGTGCAGGCATGCGTTCTTCATGGGACGGGGTTGCTCTGTGCAACCCCACATAAGTACTCGCTATTTGCATATCAATAGCGCCGGTCGTCAGGTGTGTTAAATACGTTCTCAGATGCATTCACACCTAACTTGTTGTGAAGACATGTGTTACATTCCATTCGTAGAGGCAATTAGGCACTGTCTTTAGTCTGTGCTCAAGCGAGGGGACATTAAATGCGCATTCGCGGGAGCGCGCGTACGCGCCGGGAGCGCGCGTGCACGTGGTGCGTGTCACCCCAGATGATTTCAATAACGCACCACTGTGTAAGTGGTTGCAGATACGGCTGTGGGGGTGCTGGAGACATGATCAAATAGACTTGTATGCGCCTGAATCTCCTGAACATGGCAGATTGCCCACGGATTGTGACGCAACGCACACCGCCCTGGACTGTTCCATCAGAGGGGGGAGCTTCGGTGGCCAGTGTCCTTTCAGCCGAACAGGATAATGAAACAATGATCCCACTAAATTACCAGACGCGTCTTATGGCGACATCTACAATTACCTCATTGAGTCTCCAGGTAGACTAATGTTTATATTTAAGTGCAGTGGTCTGTAGCCACTCACACTGCACCGAAGCTCCCCCCTCTGATGGAACAGTCCAGGGCGGCCGGGCGGGTGTGCGTTGCGTCACAATCCGTGGGCAATCTGCGCATGTGCATGGGGAATAGGTGCTTAAAAACTGCTTTTTCTCGGCCGATTTAGTTTTGATCGATTAGGAAGGGCTCGCGCCGTGTTCAGGAGATTCAGGCGCATACAAGTCTATTCGATCATGTCTCCAGCACCCCCACAGCCGTATCTGCAACCACTTACATCACGGCTCTCATCCACATTCATTCCTCCCCCCCGCTATCTCCTCCCCGATTTGGTCTATACATACGAGGGGGAGGAGACTAGATTGGGAGGGGGCGGGGGAGGGGGGCGGGGCGGGGCGAAATCTCCAGTTTTTTCAAATCCCAATGTTGACAGCTATGCCAATGGCTGAATTGCCAATGGCTGAATTGGAGTATTGCACTGTGTTGGGGCACAGCTGTGAGATCCAGATATCTTGAATATATGTGTTTATTTATTTCTAACCTAAATTGAAAATAAATAATAATAAAAAACTAGACAATTCCGCGCTGGGAAATTGTGAAAGTGTGGCTGATGCTTGTGCACCACCGGCCAACGGGAGAGGGTCTGTATTGTCTCTGTATTGTCTCTTTCCACAGCAAAATGGTAGGCAAGGCACTTTGGTTGAGAAATGCAGGCTTCAATCTATGTTGTTTAGTCTATCTGTTCAGTACTGTTTCAAGATGCACAATGAGCTCTTCTGAGAGAATTGTTGAATAGTTACACAAATGTTCTAGAATGTTTGATTATGACATCATACTGTGACATCACAAATGTTCTAGAATGTTTGATTATGACATCATACTGTGACATCACAAATGTTCTAGAATGTCCGAATGTTCTATTATGAAATCATACTGTGACATCACAACGGAACATGTTTGAGTTCCATTTGAATAATATAAATAATGTGTTTGGTAAGGCTGTCCCCGAAGCCTGTTTTTGGGATTCAAACTTCGTCAGGGTTCTTCGAAAGGACGTTCGAACCTTCGTTTTTAATAAAAAAATTTAAATAAAAAGAAATAGACAATAGACAAATAGACAAAAAATAGACAATTCCGCACAGGGAAATTGTGAAAGTGTGGGTGATGCCTGTGCACCGCTGGTCAACGGGAGAGGGTCTGTATTGTCTCTATGACAAACGGTTCAAAAGATACAAAAAGGGGGCGTGGCCTAAGTATGTGGTCAATATAGACCAATGAAAGAGGATATCCCTACTGAGTACAATGGTACAACCCGCAAGTCTCTACGACAAACGGTTCAATTTAGAGGAGAGTCTAACTTCAAGAAACAGGCTGTTCATTCAACAATGTATGTATATTTCAGTTTGTGGAGTGAATATGAGTTGCATAAGATAATAGAGTGTGAAGGTATACTGAATACTGTATCTGTATGTCATGTATGTCATTATATGTTATGATGAATTGAAAATGTATTGTACCCATTCTGCAATCTGTTAATAAAGTTTTCAATCAATCAATCAATCAATCAATCAATCAATCAATCAATCAATCAATCAAGGGGGTAGGAAATAATACACACATTTACACTTCATCCTCCTACTCCTGCTTGTTTGTTTTTTAATCTGTTTATTACTTGTTTTTTATTATTATTTATTTTCAATGTATGTTCGAAATAAATAAACGCATTCATTCAAGATATTGTGTGAGCAAAAGTATAGTTAATTTACTCTGTACATCCTCTGGCCTCGCGCGGATCTCACAGCTGTGCCCGCACAGTGCAATACTCCAATTCAGCCATTGGCAATTCAGCCATTGGGTGGGTGGCGCTGCTGAGCTGCCCTCACAGCGCGGCCGTCAGAGCGCGGCCCTGAAAGCGCCGCTGGCTCTGAGGCTCTGCAGCTGCATCCTTCTCCACTTTTGGGCTGAAACACGCAGGGCTCAGTTCTGGGATTCTGTTGCTAGGGAACAATTTGGACCCAAGTGTATTTCCTGTATTGGCAAACACTGCAACAGGAAATAAACCTAGGTAATTTAGATTCGTTATGTTGTCAAGTTGAAAGCCGTCTATAAACATTTTCATATGTATAGTATATATATAATAATAACATTATAAAAGTACCCAAGTTTATTTCCTGTTGCAATGTTTGCTAATGCTAATAGTTGACAAGAAATACACTTGGGTCCAAACTGTTCCCTAGCAACAGAATTCCAGTGAAACTGTTATAGAGGACTGAACACTCCTACGCAGAGAGTTGGATGGCGTCCCACTGGCTGTGTGTAGTACAGGCGCAGAGACAGCTCTGTGTAGAAATGTGAGGTCTGAAATATCTTTGCCCTTAATCTGTTACCATAACAACGGCACCCTACCCCTCCCAATCAACTGCAGACCCTTTTTTATCCCCCCCACACCACTACAAAGCAGACAGCACCCAACTACCTACCTCACTAGTCAGATGGAATGGAATGGTGTCGTTCCAGAGTGAAAAACAGGATGGATTATTATTATTTATTTTAAAGAGGCATGACAAAAAATATCACCCAACCTCATCCCAAACCAACTTGGTATCAATGCTTGACTATAAAGTGCTGTAGCCTACAAATGTGGTACCACAGCACCACCTTGTGTTCAAGATTAGAATTAACCCTCTTCCATAGCCTAAGGCTGCTCCATTAAAGTCCCACTTTTATAATAAGAGAAGAAGAGGAGGAGGAAACATATTTTTTTTATACCAAAGATAGTCTGGCTGATAAGAGGAAGAGGATGGCGAAGAAGAGGATGAGAAGGACTCCTAGAGCGTAAGCAAGAGCCAGGGTAGTTGACAGGGATCTGTAACATCTTTGTCAAGAGGACACACCCAGCTCCAACACCCTGTAGGAAAAGTCAGTGCAAGACTGTCCTACCCACTATAGGCAGATCAGGCACTGCACTTAGGGCCCTACCTTCCTTAATAGTATTAGGGCCCCCAAACAAGGTGAAATTGGAAGGTCTCCCAATATTTATTTATTCCTAGGGTCATTGAATGGTCAGTGACATCATATAATTAAATTCAATGAGTGACACTACTATTACAGAGTTCTATGTCTAGTATTCATGCA
This sequence comes from Notolepis coatsorum, assembly GCF_963971535.1. NCBI lineage: Eukaryota > Metazoa > Chordata > Actinopteri > Aulopiformes > Paralepididae > Notolepis > Notolepis coatsorum. The sequence continues at coordinate 122,798,296 of NC_140171.1, forward strand.
ATGAGAGATTTCTCACCCTGACAAGCAATGGTTTGGTCCTTTTCCCGTGCTTGCAAAATACAATGCTACTAGACCGGCCTGATTGATTGGCCCCCTGGTATTGCTGCTTGCAGCTCTTTCAAGAAAAAGCTCATTCAATCAACTTCAAGCTCGACACAGCACTTTCTTTGGTTCTCCGAAATACACACGGCAAGTGTGAAGTCGATCGGTTTAACGGTTCTCTAGAAAATCGAAAGGACAGACAGACAGACAGAGATTCCTTCCATTTTAGTTAGACGTACACACGTCCTTATGACTCTGAAGTTGCACCATTTGCCCACTAGGTGGCTTCATAACCTTGTAGCAATGCAGTTGTATGAATAAAATTGTGAAGTCAGTCCTTAGGATGGTATAATTGAACTTAAGACTTTTTTCTCTTATTAATGTGTCCTCTGGACAGTTCAGTCAATATTTGTGAAAATGTGCCGCTCTCTCTCTTCTCTACTCTTCTCAGAGTAGTTTTGGCCTGCGGACCACAGGATCTTTTAACTCTCTCTGTACCTGTTAGGATAGGGGTTTGGCGGAGCCCAATTGCAGAACACAGGAGGAGAGAGAATGGAGCGGTTTAGGTGGGTTTTAATTATGATTCCCCAAGCAGACAGTTTCACAAATAGGAAATGTGCGACAGGTACAAGAATGTTTCACTGGATGAGGAATGGTGCGTTCCTGATGACTTGTCGTACAGAACTTCTAAGTCGCTTTGGATAAAAGCGTCAGCTAAATGACTAAATGTAAATGTTCCATGTGCCGCACGGGGCGTCCAGGTGAGCGGTGGTCCTGGGGCACAGAGAGAACAGGATTAGCGACAAGGCAATTCAACAAGGTTTTGAGTAGCAAGGCTAGAGCTAGTCGTCGTACCTAGGAAGTGAGGTTAACACTCCGACGAGGGTAGAACAGGATCTGCGGGCTGAAGTATCCTCACGCTGATGAGGGAATCCGTCACAGCCGTGTTGATTGATGGGCTGGCAGCGTGGGAAACCGGGGAACGGATGCTGCCCATATAAGGGTGTGAGAGGATAAGGGGTGAGGGAGGCTTCCGCCGTGATGGTGATTATTTTATTTTTATTTTACCTTTATTTTACCAGGTAGTCACTTGAGATCAAAGATCTCTTTTTCGAGCAAGACCTGGCCAAAATGGCAGCAAAAACAAAAACAAACATACAAAAAATACACAAAACACAGACAGAGACATAAAAGGCAAAGTGGGGCAAGGGGATACATTTGAGCTGCAGCAAATTAGATTGAATGGGATTGGGGGAGATTGGAGGGTAGGGTATGGTGATGGTGAGGAAGGAGGAGGGGTGAGGAAGGCTCTCGCCGTGATTACAACAGTACCATTTGCCCGCACAGAACTCGGAAAAACAGCCGTTTCCTATTCTGCCCAGAGTCGGCGCCAGAACGAATTTTTTTTTTATCCACTTTTTCTCCCATTTTCTATATTTTCTCCCATCCCAATTTCGTATCATCCAATTCAACCCTCCCCTGTCACGAACGCTGTTTCTTGCCTCCCACAAGCCGGCTGCAATGTGGACTAAGTCATACATAGCACAAGTCCCCTCCTGTACTTGAGGTACTGTAACAGCAGTCGCATCTTTTCACCTGCGCAGCTCGATCTCTCAGTGGCGAGGAGTAACGCGTGGGAGGCTCACACTGCCCCCGACACTTCCTGATTCTACTGCGCAGGCGCACCAGCCGACCTGTAGGAGTCGCTGTCCACAACGCCCGATCCCCACCCTTCAGTTTCCCTCCCCGTAATACGGCCAATGTGTATTACTGCGGACGACCAGCTAAACTGAAAACAATGTGGAGAGCTGGATTCGAACACGCGAACCCAGCGTCTCCACATTGGTGGCGAGTGCCTTGCCCACTACACCACCTAGCCGCCCGGCGCCAGAACGAATTTAACGGGGGGTGTTACAAAGGATCAGATTAAACCGAATATATATATTTATTGATTGATATATATTGCATAATATTTGTATATCGTTTGATATCCCTTGTATATTCCTTGTACATATACACGGAATATCCCTTTAGCCTAGTACAGACCATAATATTTCATTCTCCTATTGGACAGCGGTCCACAGGCGCCAAGGCCATGCCTCCAAAGTCAGGTTCAAAGTCACCGCCGGGGACATGCCTGGACATGAATGGTATTGCGCAAGGATATGAGACAGGAATAAAGCTGGTACTAGTTTATTCATCTAAGCGTATAAATACGGCGCAGGTGAATACAGAAGTATGTTACCCAATAAGTTGAAGCCTCACCCACGATACTACGTGTGGTGAAGTATGGCCTGTTTGGCCCCAAATAGAGCATTGAGACCGCGTGCGAATTAATAACTGAAGTGTCAGAGTTTGGCGCTATACCGTCGAGTGCGACATATTCTATTAAGTCAGTAATAGTCTAATTTGTGTATAGTGTATCGTGCGGCTAAAGTTCTACAGTGACCAGCATCACCAACGTTTTCTTCGTATCAGCTAGAGTGCTTATCCAGGCTGGGCTGCTTTCATGGCGCTTTCACCCGAGGAGCCCTAGACGAGGACCGTGTGGACATGTACACTGGATTATCTCCCCGACGACTGCATAGCCCTTTACGGCTGGATTATATTTGCTTTTGGTCCTGTGATTAATGGAGCGGAGAATCGCCGACGCCCACACGTGTGTGGGATTTACCCTGTGAGGAGCCACGTCGAGTCTGCCCCTCAGAAGCCTGAGGCAGGCTAGCTTTCTTCCCTGTGGAGCTACAGGCTACGGAGAACAGCTGTATTCGTCTGTGGATCAAGATCTTATTGCACCGTCTCCCGTACTCGGAGTCTCCTTATCATCGTTGACCCAGACTCTATTACCGACAGATCCTCTACCCTTGCTGGCTTACAACCGGGGGGACCCTTCCAGTATCTCCCGCTATATATTACTAGTGTACCATAGATATAATTCCCTAAGATTCAGGTTGTATAATTACCTCCTGCGTAACCAGAGAAGGGACATTCGTTATTGATTTGCCTACGCACATTCCTTTGCCTTATAAGCGCATTCAAAGTGAAATAGAGAAGTATATTATGTACCTTTTGCTGCAATAAATACTTAATTACAACTTTGTGTGGAACCGATTTCATTGTGGGAAGTGTTCATCATTATATATATCATGTACTGTATGGCCAGTAATTAAAGTGCATAAGACGGTAGTGGTTTAATGATACCATACTTATCAATACAGTCAGGGAATTGTACCCCTCAATTACAATTGGTCCTTCGAGCCGGAGGGTAACTAGCGTAATATTAATATAGTGGTATTAATATTGACATGGCCAATGATGAACACTCCACAAAATGGTTCTCCTAAAATAGATCGCCCGCAGCGTAGACGGCAGACACCTCAGTACTTAGAGGATTACGTTGCCAATATACTACCTAGCTTTCTACAGACGGTAAACGCGGAAAAAGTAGATAGTAAAAATTATGTCCGACCCTATCGACCAGGCTACCCCGCCTATAGAGGCCCTAGTGGGTTCTAACGTAACTGACCAAGCTCACGGAGGGGACCAGGAGGGACCTGACATGACTTTACCCCCCGCCAAGACCGAAGAAGTAGTCCCCGGAGAGCTCCAGGATAAAGACAGCCCTCCAGGGATGGAACTCGACCCACTACAAGAAGAGGCGAGCACCCCGGAGATGGATCTCCTCGACTCGCCACAGGAGAACGGATCTCCAACGAGTACTACCAGGAGCGGATCACCTCAACCAGCGTCTTCCCCAGCGAGGCAGACAAGATGCTGGCACAGGCCTTCCTCGCCAGCCTGGCAGCCTCAACAGAGCGCGATCGACTCCAAGCACAGACGCTTAGTGAGCGCGAACATTCTTCCATGGAAAGAGAACGCCTTCAAGCGCAGCAACGGAGCGACGAAGATCGTACACGTCTAGAGATTAGACGCCTTCAGATGGAAGAGAATATGGGAAGAGACCGGGCCGAAGCCCAGCGCGCCGCCGCCGAAGCCCAGCTGCCGGTGCCCAAAGAGAAGCAGAGCGCGACCTCGCTCTCACCAAGCGCGAAGCCGAGCGCGACCGATTACAAGCGCAGATAATGGAGCAGCTGATCACCAGGGCAACACCCCCTCCCTCCGCACGGGGCTCCAGGGCCTCGTCAAGACAAGGGTCAAGGGCACCCTCCCCTACCCGATCAAGCGACCCTGAGCCCGACCACCAGAGAGAGCCTATACCCCCCTCCGAACCCCTTCCCCGTCCGGTCCAAGTGAGACCCAGCTACAAGGAAGAAACGGTCTACACCGCGGAGAGGCTAAATAGAAGACTACAGGATCTAGATGACCTGCCAGAGGAAGAAGAAGAGGGAGAGGAGGAGAGTCAAGCCCAACAGCAGCACAGTACTCCACAGGACCAGGAGGTCCAGTACAGCCCAGGCTTTACCCCCGCGGCTCTGCGCTACAGACCCCCGACTCAATTCACGGGTGAGCTTGACGCACGACCAGCCCAGAGGAACAGCACCTGGGTACGCGGGCCATGGTATCCAGCAGGTACCAGCCCACCAAGAGGCGTAAGAGGAGACTCGCCTAGGAGGCCTCTCTTCCAACGCTCACCGATGTGCCAGCCATCCATGGCATCATACATTGGCACACCGACGTTCCCGGACTTCACACACGAGAACAGAGCACAGTACACAGAGCTACGAATGTGCTTAGAGACAATGATGTCCGATGTAGCTGATGAACCGTACAAATATGCTATCCTACTGAAGCACCTCAAGGTGCCCCGAGCGCACAATATAGCGCTGGCCTATGCCACCTCTACTACCCCATACACCGCGGCTCTAGCAGCACTCGACCAAAGATATGGACGCATATGGGACTACGTAATACAAGAGATAAGGCATATTGACCGCCTACCCCCAGCCACAGACAATCGCTCACTAGATGACCTGTCTATCAAGGTACAATCCCTGGTAGGGATGCTGGGGGCGCAAAGAGAAAAGGGTATGCACGAACTGTACGCGAACTCTAATGTCGAGAGGATTTTAGAGAAGCTTCCGCCCGCCCGACAAGAGCGCTTCAGGCGGCAAAGAGACCACCGTGATCCTAACGGTCCCGAGCCATCCCTCCTAGACCTAGCCGACTTCCTGGCGAGAGAAGTCAACAGCCTACGGTTGGATACGTTCATGCGGAGCACACCAAGCTCCAGAGAGGGACCTAGGAGAGCAAACGATGGCCGCAGATTGGTGACCGTCATGCACCAATCAGAATCAGTACCGAGCAGCAAGAACCACAGTACCCCCTCGATGAAAGAGAAGTGGAAGATGGTGTGCCCGTACTGCGAAAATAAACACTGGCTGTCACAATGTGACACGTTCAAGAAGATGACCACCGACGAGGTGAGTCAATGGATAAAGGCCAACCGACGCTGTTACCGATGTGCGCGCAGTCACATGGCAGCCGATTGCCGCTTAAAGAAGAGGTGTAGTCGGTGTGACGGAGCCCACTTAGACGTCCTACACGACAGTAACAGAAGAAAGCCTGCACCCTCAAGCAGCACAAAGGCAAGTGTTATGTACATTGACCCCGCCAGCAGCGGGGGCGCCCGGGTGCTCTTAAAGGTGGTCCGCGTAACATTGAGTTACCAAGACAAGGTCATGGACACTTACGCCGTCCTTGACGACGGGTCAGAGAAGACCCTTCTCCTCGCGTCCGCTGCGGCCCAGCTGGGGCTGCTGGGGAGCGAAAACCAGATGACGATTCGGACAATAAGAAGAGATCTAAAGACGATAAATGGCGAGAATGTCTCCTTCACTATCGCAGCAAGCGGGCAGCCAGAGAGACGGTATAGGATTACTAACGCTTTCACCAGCCAAGAAATAGGCCTGTCGCAGTACACCTACCCCATCGCCAAGCTGATGGATAAATATGTGCACCTGCGTCAACTACCTATACCGCTCATAGACGGTGCCACCCCGACCCTGCTGATAGGCTCCGACCATGCAGACCTCATCGTCCCGATGGACCGGGTCCACACAGGGCCCAGAGGCTGTCCTGCAGCAGTCGAGACCCGCCTAGGATGGACACTACAAGGCCCCCTCGCTAGGTCCCTTAACCGAACAGCAGCCACTAGCTGCCTCCACTCCAGAGTGACAGAAGAAGACACCACCCTCCTACAGCATGTCGAGAGGCTATGGACACTAGAGACAATGCCCTTTAAGAACGAAAAGAAAGACATTCGCTCCAAGGAAGACATTTACGCTATAGCCCTCCTCGAGCAGGGGACAAAGAGAGTCAAAGTCAACGGAGTGATGAGATACGCAACTCCACTTCTGAGGCGAGAGGGTATGCCTACCTTCCACGCCCCAAAAGAAGCGACGGAGCGGTATCTATTGAACACAGAGCGGTGCCTAGCCAGAGACCCCGCTCAAGAGACTGTGTACCGCGCTGAGATTAACAAGCTAATCACAGCGGGACACATAAAGAAAATTGACATTAAAGAGGCCGATCAGACGACCGAATCATGGTACGTGCCGCACCACAAAGTCCACCACAACGGCAAGGATCGTATTGTGTTCAACTGCAGCTACCAGATCGGATCACAAAATCTGAATAAAGAGCTCTTGCCCGGCCCAACACTCGGCCCCTCTCTACTAGGCGTGTTACTACGTTTCCGCCAAGACAAGGTGGCCATCAGCGGCGACATCAAAGGGATGTTCCTGCAGGTGAGACTTGTGGAGGAGGACAAGCCCCTGCTGCGGTTCCTATGGAGAGAGAGGATCGGGTACGAGCAACCAGCCATCTATCAATGGGAAGTCCTCCCTTTTGGAACCACATGCAGCCCATGCTGTGCTACGTTTGCACTGCAAAAACACGTCGCAGAGGACCCAGCAGCCGATGAAGAGGTCCGACAAAGTGTAGGAAATAGTTTCTACGTGGACAACTGTCTGCAAAGCGTCTCGACGCCAGAAGAAGCCGAGGCCCTTCTACTCAAGCTCCGCGCCTCCCTGATCAAAGGCGGCTTTGATCTCAGGCAGTGGGCCAGCAGCGACCCGCAAGTATTGCGCAGCCTCTCCCCCGAGGACAAGGCAGCAAGCAGCGAGACCTGGATGGCGACCATCCCAGGAGAAGCCCAAGAAATGACATTAGGACTAGTCTGGCGCTTCAAAACAGACTCGCTCCATTATAAACACACACCCCTGACCAAGGAGCAGGGAAGGTCGACTGCACTACCGACCACCAGACGGAGTGTATACAGAACACTCGCCAGACAATATGACCCGTTGGGATGTATTCTACCTTACACCACCAGGGCAAAGATGATTGTAAGAGCGTTATGGGACAAGGACCAGGGCTGGGACGACCCCATACCCGAGCACCTTGCATCCACATGGAGAGAGTGGGAGACAGAACTCAGCTCACTCCCAGGTGTCAACATACGCCGCAGCTACTTCCCACCCACAGTGAGGCCGGAGACGTGCCAGATGGACCTGCACGTCTTCAGCGACGCCTCCGAAGTAGCCTACGGTTCGGTGGCCTACTTGCGTGCCCGAGAGGAGGGAGGAGAAATACATACTGCTTTCATCCTGGCTCGCTCAAGAATAGCCCCACGCAAGCAACAATCTATCCCGCTGTACAGGTATGTAAAGAAAGGAAGAGGAACCGAGAAGCGGTGGGGTATTGTATTCAAATGCATGACCACCCGAGCGATGCATATAGAACTCCTTCCAACCATGAGCACAGACTCATTCCTTATGGCCTTCCGAAGATTCACATCGCGGAAAGGCAAACGTCTATATTATTGTCTGATCACGGGACAAACTTCAAAGGCGGAGAAAGAGAGCTGAGAGAGAGCTTCCAAGCTATGGGCCCAGAACTTAAGACCCACCTCGCTCCATCCCAGATTGACTTCCAGTTTAATCCCCCGAATGCACCTCACTTCGGTGGAACTTGGGAACGAGAAGTACGTTCAATAAAGACAGCCCTGTACGCCGTGCTCGGGGCCCAGACCGTGGCGGAAGAAGTCCTAATGACAGTCCTCACGGAGATCGAGGGAGTATTGAACTCAAAGCCCCTCGGTTACGTCTCAAGTGATGTAGCAGATGTCGATCCAGTCACCCCCAACACACTCTTGATGGGGCGGCTGGACCCCGCGCTACCACAGACAATGTACAGGCCTGAAGAAGCGAACAGCCGAAGAATGTGGAGGTACAGTCAAGTATTGGCTGACAAGTTTTGGAACAGCTTCCTACTCCACTATCTACCGTCTCTACAGACCCGCCAGAAATGGGTGAAAGAGAGAGACAATTTGACAGAAGGAACAGTCGTCATGATTATCGACCAGTCACTACCCCGAGCTATGTGGCCGGCTGGCCGCGTAAGCAAAGTGATCACCGGTGCCGACGGAAAGGTCCGAGCAGCCGAAGTGCTCGTCCAAGGGCGGATCTACACCCGACCCGTGGTGAGGCTAATAGAGTTGCCAAGGCTCCCCGAGACTATTGATGACGACCATGACCCCATGACTTTGTGAACTGCCCTACCCCTCACAACAGACATTGAGTAGTGGACAGTGCGGTTAATCTGTCTCTGCTTAGCTAATTAGGTGGGACTAATTAGGAGGCGGCTGTTACAAAGGATCAGATTAAACCGAATATATATATTTATTGATTGATATATATTGCATAATATTTGTATATCGTTTGATATCCCTTGTATATTCCTTGTACATATACACGGAATATCCCTTTAGCCTAGTACAGACCATAATATTTCATTCTCCTATTGGACAGCGGTCCACAGGCGCCAAGGCCATGCCTCCAAAGTCAGGTTCAAAGTCACCGCCGGGGACATGCCTGGACATGAATGGTATTGCGCAAGGATATGAGACAGGAATAAAGCTGGTACTAGTTTATTCATCTAAGCGTATAAATACGGCGCAGGTGAATACAGAAGTATGTTACCCAATAAGTTGAAGCCTCACCCACGATACTACGTGCGGTGAAGTATGGCCTGTTTGGCCCCAAATAGAGCATTGAGACCGCGTGCGAATTAATAACTGAAGTGTCAGAGTTTGGCGCTATACCGTCGAGTGCGACATATTCTATTAAATCAGTAATAGTCTAATTTGTGTATTGTGTATAGTGTATCGTGCGGCTAAAGTTCTACAGTGACCAGCATCACCAACGTTTTCCTCGTATCAGCTAGAGTGCTTATCCAGGCTGGGCTGCTTTCATGGCGCTTTCACCCGAGGAGCCCTAGACGAGGACCGTGTGGACATGTACACTGGATTATATTTGCTTTTGGTCCTGTGATTAATGGAGCGGAGAATCGCCGACGCCCACACGTGTGTGGGATTTACCCTGTGAGGAGCCACGTCGAGTCTGCCCCTCAGAAGCCTGAGGCAGGCTAGCTTTCTTCCCTGTGGAGCTACAGGCTACGGAGAACAGCTGTATTCGTCTGTGGATCAAGATCTTATTGCACCGTCTCCCGTACTCGGAGTCTCCTTATCATCGTTGACCCAGACTCTATTACCGACAGATCCTCTACCCTTGCTGGCTTACAACCGGGGGGACCCTTCCAGTATCTCCCGCTATATATTACTAGTGTACCATAGATATAATTCCCTAAGATTCAGGTTGTATAATTACCTCCTGCGTAACCAGAGAAGGGACATTCGTTATTGATTTGCCTACGCACATTCCTTTGCCTTATAAGCGCATTCAAAGTGAAATAGAGAAGTATATTATGTACCTTTTGCTGCAATAAATACTTAATTACAACTTTGTGTGGAACCGATTTCATTGTGGGAAGTGTTCATCATTATATATATCATGTACTGTATGGCCAGTAATTAAAGTGCATAAGACGGTAGTGGTTTAATGATACCATACTTATCAATACAGTCAGGGAATTGTACCCCTCAATTACAATTGGTCCTTCGAGCCGGAGGGTAACTAGCGTAATATTAATATAGTGGTATTAATATTGACATGGCCAATGATGAACACTCCACAAAATGGTTCTCCTAAAATAGATCGCCCGCAGCGTAGACGGCAGACACCTCAGTACTTAGAGGATTACGTTGCCAATATACTACCTAGCTTTCTACAGACGGTAAACGCGGAAAAAGTAGATAGTAAAAATTATGTCCGACCCTATCGACCAGGCTACCCCGCCTATAGAGGCCCTAGTGGGTTCTAACGTAACTGACCAAGCTCACGGAGGGGACCAGGAGGGACCTGACATGACTTTACCCCCCGCCAAGACCGAAGAAGTAGTCCCCGGAGAGCTCCAGGATAAAGACAGCCCTCCAGGGATGGAACTCGACCCACTACAAGAAGAGGCGAGCACCCCGGAGATGGATCTCCTCGACTCGCCACAGGAGAACGGATCTCCAACGAGTACTACCAGGAGCGGATCACCTCAACCAGCGTCTTCCCCAGCGAGGCGGACAAGATGCTGGCACAGGCCTTCCTCGCCAGCCTGGCAGCCTCAACAGAGCGCGATCGACTCCAAGCACAGACGCTTAGTGAGCGCGAACATTCTTCCATGGAAAGAGAACGCCTTCAAGCGCAGCAACGGAGCGACGAAGATCGTACACGTCTAGAGATTAGACGCCTTCAGATGGAAGAGAATATGGGAAGAGACCGGGCCGAAGCCCAGCGCGCCGCCGCCGAAGCCCAGCGCGCCGCTGCCGGTGCCCAAAGAGAAGCAGAGCGCGACCTCGCTCTCACCAAGCGCGAAGCCGAGCGCGACCGATTACAAGCGCAGATAATGGAGCAGCTGATCACCAGGGCAACACCCCCTCCCTCCGCACGGGGCTCCAGGGCCTCGTCAAGACAAGGGTCAAGGGCACCCTCCCCTACCCGATCAAGCGACCCTGAGCCCGACCACCAGAGAGAGCCTATACCCCCCTCCGAACCCCTTCCCCGTCCGGTCCAAGTGAGACCCAGCTACAAGGAAGAAACGGTCTACACCGCGGAGAGGCTAAATAGAAGACTACAGGATCTAGATGACCTGCCAGAGGAAGAAGAAGAGGGAGAGGAGGAGAGTCAAGCCCAACAGCAGCACAGTACTCCACAGGACCAGGAGGTCCAGTACAGCCCAGGCTTTACCCCCGCGGCTCTGCGCTACAGACCCCCGACTCAATTCACGGGTGAGCTTGACGCACGACCAGCCCAGAGGAACAGCACCTGGGTACGCGGGCCATGGTATCCAGCAGGTACCAGCCCACCAAGAGGCGTAAGAGGAGACTCGCCTAGGAGGCCTCTCTTCCAACGCTCACCGATGTGCCAGCCATCCATGGCATCATACATTGGCACACCGACGTTCCCGGACTTCACACACGAGAACAGAGCACAGTACACAGAGCTACGAATGTGCTTAGAGACAATGATGTCCGATGTAGCTGATGAACCGTACAAATATGCTATCCTACTGAAGCACCTCAAGGTGCCCCGAGCGCACAATATAGCGCTGGCCTATGCCACCTCTACTACCCCATACACCGCGGCTCTAGCAGCACTCGACCAAAGATATGGACGCATATGGGACTACGTAATACAAGAGATAAGGCATATTGACCGCCTACCCCCAGCCACAGACAATCGCTCACTAGATGACCTGTCTATCAAGGTACAATCCCTGGTAGGGATGCTGGGGGCGCAAAGAGAAAAGGGTATGCACGAACTGTACGCAAACTCTAATGTCGAGAGGATTTTAGAGAAGCTTCCGCCCGCCCGACAAGAGCGCTTCAGGCGGCAAAGAGACCACCGTGATCCTAACGGTCCCGAGCCATCCCTCCTAGACCTAGCCGACTTCCTGGCGAGAGAAGTCAACAGCCTACGGTTGGATACGTTCATGCGGAGCACACCAAGCTCCAGAGAGGGACCTAGGAGAGCAAACGATGGCCGCAGATTGGTGACCGTCATGCACCAATCAGAATCAGTACCGAGCAGCAAGAACCACAGTACCCCCTCGATGAAAGAGAAGTGGAAGATGGTGTGCCCGTACTGCGAAAATAAACACTGGCTGTCACAATGTGACACGTTCAAGAAGATGACCACCGACGAGGTGAGTCAATGGATAAAGGCCAACCGACGCTGTTACCGATGTGCGCGCAGTCACATGGCAGCCGATTGCCGCTTAAAGAAGAGGTGTAGTCGGTGTGACGGAGCCCACTTAGACGTCCTACACGACAGTAACAGAAGAAAGCCTGCACCCTCAAGCAGCACAAAGGCAAGTGTTATGTACATTGACCCCGCCAGCAGCGGGGGCGCCCGGGTGCTCTTAAAGGTGGTCCGCGTAACATTGAGTTACCAAGACAAGGTCATGGACACTTACGCCGTCCTTGACGACGGGTCAGAGAAGACCCTTCTCCTCGCGTCCGCTGCGGCCCAGCTGGGGCTGCTGGGGAGCGAAAACCAGATGACGATTCGGACAATAAGAAGAGATCTAAAGACGATAAATGGCGAGAATGTCTCCTTCACTATCGCAGCAAGCGGGCAGCCAGAGAGACGGTATAGGATTACTAACGCTTTCACCAGCCAAGAAATAGGCCTGTCGCAGTACACCTACCCCATCGCCAAGCTGATGGATAAATATGTGCACCTGCGTCAACTACCTATACCGCTCATAGACGGTGCCACCCCGACCCTGCTGATAGGCTCCGACCATGCAGACCTCATCGTCCCGATGGACCGGGTCCACACAGGGCCCAGAGGCTGTCCTGCAGCAGTCGAGACCCGCCTAGGATGGACACTACAAGGCCCCCTCGCTAGGTCCCTTAACCGAACAGCAGCCACTAGCTGCCTCCACTCCAGAGTGACAGAAGAAGACACCACCCTCCTACAGCATGTCGAGAGGCTATGGACACTAGAGACAATGCCCTTTAAGAACGAAAAGAAAGACATTCGCTCCAAGGAAGACATTTACGCTATAGCCCTCCTCGAGCAGGGGACAAAGAGAGTCAAAGTCAACGGAGTGATGAGATACGCAACTCCACTTCTGAGGCGAGAGGGTATGCCTACCTTCCACGCCCCAAAAGAAGCGACGGAGCGGTATCTATTGAACACAGAGCGGTGCCTAGCCAGAGACCCCGCTCAAGAGACTGTGTACCGCGCTGAGATTAACAAGCTAATCACAGCGGGACACATAAAGAAAATTGACATTAAAGAGGCCGATCAGACGACCGAATCATGGTACGTGCCGCACCACAAAGTCCACCACAACGGCAAGGATCGTATTGTGTTCAACTGCAGCTACCAGATCGGATCACAAAATCTGAATAAAGAGCTCTTGCCCGGCCCAACACTCGGCCCCTCTCTACTAGGCGTGTTACTACGTTTCCGCCAAGACAAGGTGGCCATCAGCGGCGACATCAAAGGGATGTTCCTGCAGGTGAGACTTGTGGAGGAGGACAAGCCCCTGCTGCGGTTCCTATGGAGAGAGAGGATCGGGTACGAGCAACCAGCCATCTATCAATGGGAAGTCCTCCCTTTTGGAACCACATGCAGCCCATGCTGTGCTACGTTTGCACTGCAAAAACACGTCGCAGAGGACCCAGCAGCCGATGAAGAGGTCCGACAAAGTGTAGGAAATAGTTTCTACGTGGACAACTGTCTGCAAAGCGTCTCGACGCCAGAAGAAGCCGAGGCCCTTCTACTCAAGCTCCGCGCCTCCCTGATCAAAGGCGGCTTTGATCTCAGGCAGTGGGCCAGCAGCGACCCGCAAGTATTGCGCAGCCTCTCCCCCGAGGACAAGGCAGCAAGCAGCGAGACCTGGATGGCGACCATCCCAGGAGAAGCCCAAGAAATGACATTAGGACTAGTCTGGCGCTTCAAAACAGACTCGCTCCATTATAAACACACACCCCTGACCAAGGAGCAGGGAAGGTCGACTGCACTACCGACCACCAGACGGAGTGTATACAGAACACTCGCCAGACAATATGACCCGTTGGGATGTATTCTACCTTACACCACCAGGGCAAAGATGATTGTAAGAGCGTTATGGGACAAGGACCAGGGCTGGGACGACCCCATACCCGAGCACCTTGCATCCACATGGAGAGAGTGGGAGACAGAACTCAGCTCACTCCCAGGTGTCAACATACGCCGCAGCTACTTCCCACCCACAGTGAGGCCGGAGACGTGCCAGATGGACCTGCACGTCTTCAGCGACGCCTCCGAAGTAGCCTACGGTTCGGTGGCCTACTTGCGTGCCCGAGAGGAGGGAGGAGAAATACATACTGCTTTCATCCTGGCTCGCTCAAGAATAGCCCCACGCAAGCAACAATCTATCCCGCTGTACAGGTATGTAAAGAAAGGAAGAGGAACCGAGAAGCGGTGGGGTATTGTATTCAAATGCATGACCACCCGAGCGATGCATATAGAACTCCTTCCAACCATGAGCACAGACTCATTCCTTATGGCCTTCCGAAGATTCACATCGCGGAAAGGCAAACGTCTATATTATTGTCTGATCACGGGACAAACTTCAAAGGCGGAGAAAGAGAGCTGAGAGAGAGCTTCCAAGCTATGGGCCCAGAACTTAAGACCCACCTCGCTCCATCCCAGATTGACTTCCAGTTTAATCCCCCGAATGCACCTCACTTCGGTGGAACTTGGGAACGAGAAGTACGTTCAATAAAGACAGCCCTGTACGCCGTGCTCGGGGCCCAGACCGTGGCGGAAGAAGTCCTAATGACAGTCCTCACGGAGATCGAGGGAGTATTGAACTCAAAGCCCCTCGGTTACGTCTCAAGTGATGTAGCAGATGTCGATCCAGTCACCCCCAACACACTCTTGATGGGGCGGCTGGACCCCGCGCTACCACAGACAATGTACAGGCCTGAAGAAGCGAACAGCCGAAGAATGTGGAGGTACAGTCAAGTATTGGCTGACAAGTTTTGGAACAGCTTCCTACTCCACTATCTACCGTCTCTACAGACCCGCCAGAAATGGGTGAAAGAGAGAGACAATTTGACAGAAGGAACAGTCGTCATGATTATCGACCAGTCACTACCCCGAGCTATGTGGCCGGCTGGCCGCGTAAGCAAAGTGATCACCGGTGCCGACGGAAAGGTCCGAGCAGCCGAAGTGCTCGTCCAAGGGCGGATCTACACCCGACCCGTGGTGAGGCTAATAGAGTTGCCAAGGCTCCCCGAGACTATTGATGACGACCATGACCCCATGACTTTGTGAACTGCCCTACCCCTCACAACATACATTGAGTAGTGGACAGTGCGGTTAATCTGTCTCTGCTTAGCTAATTAGGTGGGACTAATTAGGAGGCGGCTGTTACAAAGGATCAGATTAAACCGAATATATATATTTATTGATTGATATATATTGCATAATATTTGTATATCGTTTGATATCCCTTGTATATTCCTTGTACATATACACGGAATATCCCTTTAGCCTAGTACAGACCATAATATTTCATTCTCCTATTGGACAGCGGTCCACAGGCGCCAAGGCCATGCCTCCAAAGTCAGGTTCAAAGTCACCGCCGGGGACATGCCTGGACATGAATGGTATTGCGCAAGGATATGAGACAGGAATAAAGCTGGTACTAGTTTATTCATCTAAGCGTATAAATACGGCGCAGGTGAATACAGAAGTATGTTACCCAATAAGTTGAAGCCTCACCCACGATACTACGTGCGGTGAAGTATGGCCTGTTTGGCCCCAAATAGAGCATTGAGACCGCGTGCGAATTAATAACTGAAGTGTCAGAGTTTGGCGCTATACCGTCGAGTGCGACATATTCTATTAAATCAGTAATAGTCTAATTTGTGTATTGTGTATAGTGTATCGTGCGGCTAAAGTTCTACAGTGACCAGCATCACCAACGTTTTCCTCGTATCAGCTAGAGTGCTTATCCAGGCTGGGCTGCTTTCATGGCGCTTTCACCCGAGGAGCCCTAGACGAGGACCGTGTGGACATGTACACTGGATTATCTACCCGACGACTGCATAGCCCTTTACGGCTGGATTATATTTGCTTTTGGTCCTGTGATTAATGGAGCGGAGAATCGCCAACGCCCACACGTGTGTGGGATTTACCCTGTGAGGAGCCACGTCGAGTCTGCCCCTCAGAAGCCTGAGGCAGGCTAGCTTTCTTCCCTGTGGAGCTACAGGCTACGGAGAACAGCTGTATTCGTCTGTGGATCAAGATCTTATTGCACCGTCTCCCGTACTCGGAGTCTCCTTATCATCGTTGATCCAGACTCTATTACCGACAGATCCTCTACCCTTGCTGGCTTACAACCGGGGGGACCCTTCCAGTATCTCCCGCTATATATTACTAGTGTACCATAGATATAATTCCCTAAGATTCAGGTTGTATAATTACCTCCTGCGTAACCAGAGAATGGACATTCGTTATTGATTTGCCTACGCACATTCCTTTGCCTTATAAGCGCATTCAAAGTGAAATAGAGAAGTATATTATGTACCTTTTGCTGCAATAAATACTTAATTACAACTTTGTGTGGAACCGATTTCATTGTGGGAAGTGTTCATCATTATATATATCATGTACTGTATGGCCAGTAATTAAAGTGCATAAGACGGTAGTGGTTTAATGATACCATACTTATCAATACAGTCAGGGAATTGTACCCCTCAGTTACAGGGGGGCATATGGTAATTTCGGGGGGCATAAAATATAGGCTTCAGAAAACGAATTTCCCGACAAACCAACATGCATTTCAAAACATGAGTGCGCATAAGAGATAAGACAGTCTCCCTCTCTCTCTCTCTTTCTCTCTCTCACGTCACAACAAAATTGGAGAGGGCGAGACTGTTCGCTGTTTTTTATAAACTTGTCAACACTGCTCAAAACGGCATTATTTCCGTACTTGGCTGCCTGGTGCGCCTGCGCTGTGATCACAGCGCATGCGCATCATGCACCCAACGCCGGAAATAATGCCGTTTTGACCAGTTTATAAAAGATATTTAAAATGTTTATCAGCAACGCAGAGCTTTCTAACCGTCCCGTATCTCTGTCCAAGACCCTCGTGCAACTGTGAGTATTTTTGAAATTTCTCTGTGATATTTGTATAACGAACGGTTCGGCCAGAACCAGTCCTTCATGGTCAATCTAGGTTGGTTTCCTATTGAGGAGCAAGTTACTGTGGATTCACTCGGCGCATCAGTCACGAAAGGGACTACGTGCGATCAAACATACACTTCTTTTAAGACTTTTTTTTTTTTTTAATTTCGTTTAATAATAGGCTAAATAGCCTATTTATAAAGGAAAACATCTGACTTTTACTATAATAAAAATAATTAAATGTTTAATTATTTGATTTTTTTATAATAATTGCCTATGACGTTTTGGAGGGGCACAGTGCGTCATCTGGGGGGGCATGGCCCGCGAATGCCCCCCAATTTCTGCCCCATCTACGTGGAACTTATTGCAAAAGGAACTGAGGCTCCCGAACCTAATTCCCATTGGAGATTTTAAACTTCTTATACGCAATATTGAGAGGGCATCCATGGGGGCCTGTTCTTGTTCTTGCTCTTAATTTAATGTATCTAGATTTTAGCCTCTCTTAGATTTTTAGTTGAGTTACTTGTCTTGTATTTGTCTGGAACATGTTTTATGTATTTGTTGTGTTTGTTTGGTTTGGTGGATCAGGTTGCTCTTGTAAATGAGACTGTGTCTCAATGAGATGTTTACCTGTATAAATAAAGTTTTGAAATGAGGGGGCAATGGGCAGTTTTGCGGACCCATGAAATGTATACCCAAATGAGGTTTAAATTCTGATTCAGATTGGTTAGCAATGGTATAATAAGCAACCATATAATATTACACAAATCTGCGTGTGAGAAGTCAACTCATCTAGCTCCACATAGTCAGTGTTCCATTCACTTGTCTATGGTGCAGCCCCAGATTTCACACCTGATTCCGACTGTAGTTTTGGAAGAGAATGGTGAATGTTTGCTAATATTAGCCGAGCTGTGGGGCACAGGAATAACATTATTTTTTTTATCCACTTTTTCTCCTTATTTTCTATTTTTCTCCCATCCCAATTTTCGTGTATCCAATTCTCCCCTCCCCTGTCTTGAACGTTGCTTGACTATGCCCCCCACTGGTCGGTTGTAGAGAGGATAGAAGCCTTGCATCACGTGTTCCCTCCGGCACACGAGGAGGCAGCCTGTCACATCTTTTCGCCTGCCAGCGCGGACTCTCATTGGCGAGGTGTAACGCATGGGAGGCTCACACTACCCTCGCCACTTCCTGTCTCTGCTGTGCAGGCGTCTCCCAACCGACCTGTAGGGGTCGCTGTCCACAACGTCCAATCCCCACCCATCGACTTCCACCCGCTGACTCTGCCAAATGAGCCAGTACGACGGCCGGCCCAAGCCGAAGGCAATGCTGAGACTGGGATTCGATACCGGAGTCTCTTGCATTGGTGACGAGCGCAATCTCCACTACGCCAGCCAGCCAGCCGGTCCAGGAATAACATTCTTAACTTCTTAATTAACCCTTAGAGACCTACTGTAGACGCATTTTTGTAATTTTTTCAGGCGGTACAGGGGATCTTTAGGGGGGAGATAACAGGTCATGGTGTCACACGGCACGGCGGTGCAGTGGTTATCACTGTTGCCTCACAGCAGGAATGTCCTGGGTTCAGTAGGGGGGCTTTCTGTGTGGAGTTTGCATGTCCTCACTGTGTTTGCGTAGGTTTCCTCTGGGTACTCCGGTTTCCTCCGGTTTCCTCCCACACCAAAACACATGCATGCTAGGTTTCCTGCCATTGCCCTTGACCAAGTCATTGGCATTACAACTGGAGTTGGTCCCCGGGCGCTGCCATGTGTGGCTGCCCACTGCTACTAAACAGTGAGGATGGGTCAATGCAGAGGACACATTTCCCCAAGGGGATTAATAAAGGCACAACTTAACTTAACTTAACTTAACTTAACTTAACTCAACAGTAGATGCCACATAGAAGTGGTATATACATCATCTGAAAAGGGAACCTGAAGATTAATTTGAGAGGCAACTTGTGTGTCACGTTTTTCTAGTCATGAATATATATTAAACATTGTATTTCGGTTAGGCACCCATTCAGATTTTGAAAGTTTAGAGTGTATATTGGCTTAGAACATTATGATGGAAGTACAGTATATGATGGCGATTTCCATGCTCAATTATGTCTCAAAATCGTTGGGTTGATACAATTTGTTACACAGATTTGGTGCAAAATGTAATTTTTTTTGACCACTCAGAAATGTATAAACATGGTCAAAGAGACATTGAGGAACAACTTAGAAAAATTCATGCTGATTTTGGTACCAAAAACCTTAGACATTTGGAGATTTCTGTAAGAATTGCATTTTTCAGAGATTTGATGGCGAGCACTTCTGTTCTGGAAATTACTCAAAACTCGCCCTTATTGTCAATATACCTAGGAAAGCCATACACACATGCCCTAGGACTTTAGTTTATGGTTGTAAAGTGTCATGAGGCTGTGATTATCCTAGAGGTCACAATAGGTCATTTTATACAGTTTATACTTTTATACAACTTTATCAAGTTGAAAAAATTAATTATCTCACTACAATGAAATGGCTACTATGGAGACTAACATGATGACACATGAATACAATTGGGCTAATTCTATCCTCAAGAGTCTCAGATGTCGAGTCATATACAATTCATGCAATTCCAAGACTGTTTAGGAGGAAATAACACATTTATACTGCATGCAAAAAAGTGCATGGTTTTTGCCCAAGACTGCATGGGATTAGCATAAAGTGGGCATGTCTGTAAATCCTAACTATAAGCCATTTACATTCAGATAACTTGAGGTTACAGGTCAAGTGTCCACTTTGAAAATGGCCATGGCAGTTTTCCCTCGCCAAAATGTTGCCTAACCTTTTAGAGCACTATTTAACGCCCTCCTCGACAAGCTAGCGTGACATGTTTGGTACCAATGGATCCCTTAGATAGTGAAATAATTTTTTTTATAGAGTAGAATGAAAGAAATTTGCTACAACATGCATGCCTCACTTCTCACACCCTTAGGGGCGACAGTGGCTCGGAAGGTAGAGCAGTCGCCTGGTAATCCGGAAGTTCCCGGTTCGATTCCCACTCCTCCCGGGCAGCTTGTCGAAGTGTCCTTGAGCAAGACACTTAACCCCTAATTGCTCCCGATGAGCAGGTTGGCACCTTGCATGGTTGCCTCCGCCGTCGGTGTGTGATTGTGTGAGTGAATGGGTAAAATGTGAGGAACAAATTGTAAAGCGCTTTGGATAAAAGCGCTATATAAATGCAGCCATATTTACCATTTATTGGTTTGACATCAAAGTGTACAGCCTGGTGGCCCGCCGGCTTCACACTGCTAACTAGACTACATACTTGCTATCGTATTATCACTCATACTGTTCTTGCTAACTAAATTCATAAGCTACACCTTACTTACTGTAAGAACATAGGTTGTTCTTAATATGTATGTGTGCTGACACTCCAATTCTGCACTGTGGCGCTGAAATGACCTCATGGATCTCCAGTTGTACTATATGAGGAGAGTGATTTAATTTCAGATGAAATTATATCTATAAAGGTTAATTATGGTACATAAGGTGTAATTACAATATACGGTCTGAGGTTAATTACTGTTGGCCCTATACAAAATATTCACACTAATTAATAGCAGTAGCAGTGGTAGGGCTATTCAAGTTTATTCTACATTTTTGCATTCATTAACATTTTAGGGTGTGTTCATTGATTGCACCATTTCCTGCATTTCAAGGCAGACCACTTGCTGGTGGTTAGGCAACCTCAAATTGTGTTTTCTATGGGGGGGGCAACACATGCTGTGTGTGTGTACTTGTTTTACTATACTTGTGAGATTCTTGTTAAACCACCTTTAACGTGAGGACATTTTGGGCTGTGAGGACATTTGGGCAGTCCACACACCAAAACAATGATTATCGGGTTAAGGGTTAGGATCAGGGTCCTCACAAGTATAGTACAACTTAAGTATAGTGCGTATTTCTCTCTCTCTGTGTGTGTGTGTGTGTGTGCGTGCGTGCGTGCAACAGACAGGGTTTTGTAGGCAAATCAATTCATATTATTTTAATAATTACAGGCAATGTATAAAATAGAGACTTACAGAGAAAATGCAAGTATGACTGTAAAAATACACCATGATAACATTGCAAACAAGACATTTGGTGCATCATAGTCAAATAAAATCTTGTTGTAGTGAAGTTTCATGGGAAGTTGAAAGAACAAATCTGTGTAAATATCCTGTTCAGAGCATATACCAAAAATATATATCATTCACATCATTTGCCTTAAAGGTGCACTATGCAGCTGTGGGAAAAAAAAAAAGAAAAAAAACCCAGATATGGTATATTTTCACAACTGAATAAACAAACTGTCAGAGGAAAATTTGGTCCCTGGAACACTGTTTGAAGCTAGAAATCTGCCTGAAAAGTTACCATTTCACTGTGGTTGTTTACAATGGCCATTTTGTTTACAAATGAAATATTCATAGCAGGCCTTGAAATTATTTTGTTTTTGATTTATGATGAAATAAGATACAATAACTCTATAAGCATTACATGTATAGTAAATATGTTTTGTACACTAATTGCAGCATATGCAAATGTTAACAAATCCCCTCCCCCGAAGCAACATAGTGAACCTTTAACTTTGCGATGACTAAAGTTTAAATATGAATATTGGGTTCAATATTCATGCAGCACATGCTTATACAGTATAATGACAATCAATCAGTCAGTTATATGGACTGTTTGTGCATCAAATAATTACTTCAACATTCTTTTCCTGTTCGCTGTAATTTGAACTATTAAGAAATACCTTTATAATATAAAAAGGCTAATAAAAGAATATTTTCCCAATATGATATTCATTGAGTCAATTACCTACACATTCCTATATTATATGTATGTTTTCTTTAGTAAACCCAGAGTAATCAAGCTGATTAGGTTGCATGATATAGAAAGGCATTCTGTGCTCATAAAGGGTTGTTGCACTGTTTCTTTAGTATCCATGGGATTTCTTAACCCTTGATTGTTTTAAGTTCCTGTATTTGGCCACTTGGTCCATAGTTTCTGTCAGGTTCTTGGCGTAACGTGATCTCCAGTCCCTCATGAAAGCAGCCTTGATGTGCTCCAGTATTGTGACGCCCCTGTCTTCAAGAGTCTGTTGCAGCTTGATCACCAGTCCAACTCCTGCATTAAAGGCAAAGTCACTGCCCACCCAGTCGTGGTTCCCTGTGATCAGACAAACAAGCATCAGATACTATAGACACATCTAAACAAATCAATGATGCCCAGTGGAAGTTGCTTCTAGAACAGGGGTTCTCAAACTTTTTTATACCACGACCCCATTTTATTTAGGATTTTTTTGGCGACCCCACACTTAACGTATCGCGTAATTTCAACATGGAATTAAAGAATATCAAAATAAAAGCACACGTTGTTGAACTTGATCATGCATATTTAATAGACAATTTAATTCCAGCACTATGCTATCAATACATATTTATAAAACAAGGCATATTTAGCCAAAATATGTTGCCAGAACATAAAAAAAATATTGATTATTAATTTTCTTGCCAATGCACTGTCACCTACCCGCCACGACCCCACTTTGGGTTGCGACCCGTAGTTTGAGAACCGCTGATCTAAACAAATCAATGATGCCCAGTGGAAGTTGCTTCTAGACACATTGCATACGTCTTACCAATGTACACAGCGGTGTCGCTCACCACATACTTGTTGTGGCTCAGTCCGTGTGGCAAGTCGTCCTTCTTCTCCCTCCGACTGTAAAACCTCTGCAACAATAAAATTGCATTTATACCATCGCGTAACAAAAACGTATACTGTAGAAACACAGATTCCTGGTACAATCTTTCAATTTCTTAATGTCAAGTAAGTGTAACGTTTGGGGTTTTGCTCTCCTCAGGGAGCAAAGCCCTAGCATTACCTGGTGGTAATTGACCTGTCTATCAGCCCTAATTGCATTCAGGTGGCTTTATCTGCTCTTCCGTGTTACTACTGACACTATGAGTCGGTCACTGAACGTTGCCGTGAGTAAGTACTATGCATTCATGTTAAAGCCTTATTGTCCCTCGTTGCCACGGCAGATAAGTAAGATATGTGTTTGCTTATAGTTATCGTGTCATTGATACCTTGCCGTGTTTAACGTGTTATGGAGAGTTTAGCTTTCCCCGCCTCGCCCCTTTTTTTTATTCCGTTTATTTAAATCCGTTTTTGGAGACTTGCTTTCTCCACCTTTATTTCCCCCCTGTTTATGTTATCGTTTTGTGTATTCATCTTACTGTCGTGTTTTGTGGAGACTGAGCTTTCTCCCCTTTTGTTTGTTCTGTTTAGACGTGTCACTCGCTACTCAAAATAAAGAGTATTGCTTTATTTGTGAAAATCAACTCCTGCATCCCGTCTCCTCCGTTCTGCACTGCACCTGGGTCCAACACACCAACCCAACCGTAACAGTAAGTGCCAATTAGCTCAATTTAACCCTCTCAGGTGTAAGTCCCTTTGAATGTCCTCTCTCTCTCTCTCTCTCTCTCTCTCTCTCTCTCTCTCTCTCTCTCTCTCTCTCTCTCTCTCTCTCTCTCTCTCTCTCTCTCTCTCTCTCTCTCTCTCTCTCTCTCTCTCTCTCTCTCTCTCTCTCTCTCTCTCGAACTCCATACCTTTAAATAGCCAGTAGTTATTCTTACATCATCATTAGAACTAGTGCAGTGGTCAATGGTAAATGGCTGCATTTATGTAGCAGCTTTTATCCAAAGCGCTTTACAATTTTGTTCCTCACATTTTACCCATTCGCTCACACATTCACATACCGATGGCAGAGGCAACCATGCAAGGTGCCAACCTGCACATCGGGAGCAATTAGGGGTTAAGTGTCTTGCTCAAGGACACTTCGACAAGCTGCCCGAGAGGAGCGGGAATCGAACTGGGAACCTCTGGATTACCAGATAACTGCTCTACCTCCTGAGCCACTGTCGCAGAGTGGGTCAATTGCTTGGTTCCCAGAGGTGCTGTTTGCAGTGTGACTGGAGACCCATGGTATGGCTGCTTACTTGTTCTCGAGAACCTCATCCGATTGACTTCATACTCAACACTGCATTCCCATGGGTCCTCAGCGATACACCCGCCAAATGTAGCATTCGTTGTTTTAGCGCCACCATCTGGCCAAATGGCAACACATTCAAGACTGCACTCCGCTGGGTCCTCAGCAATACACCCGCCAAGCGCGAAGTCGATTGGATGAGCGGTTGTCAAGATATGCAAAGGACAGACACACACTGTAGTGCCACCGTCTGGCCAAATGGCACCATTTTATTCGACACTGCACTCCCCATCCTGCACAGACCAGATTGCAGTGCCGCACATCATCGTAGAGCAGTCGATAGAGTGGAACTCGCCCCTGTACATAAACTTTGTGGACTATGAGAAAGCCTTTGACAGCCTAGACAGAGAGACCCTCTGGAAGCTTCTCCGACATTACGGGGTGCCGACCAAGATTGTTTCCATCATCAGGAACTCCTATGAGGGACTGACATGCAAGGTGGTCCACGGAGGGCAGCTCATAGAGGCATTCCAAATGAGGACCGGGGTCAGACAAGGTTGTCTGCTCTCGCCCTTCCTCTTCCTGCTGGCCATTGACTGGATAATGAAGACCTCCACAGCACAGAGAAGGTACAGGATTCAGTGGACACCTTGGACGCAACTGGACGACTTGGACTATGCTGACGATTTGGCACTACTGTCGCCCAACAACAGATGCAGAAGAAGACCAACAACGTGGCATCCACTTCGGCGCAAGTGGGACTCAACATCCACAAAGGCAAAACTAAGATCCTCAACACCAACGCAATCATGCTGGATGGCAAGGCTTTGGATAGAAGTTGAAGCCTTTACCTACCTTGGCAGTGTTATTGACAAGCAGGCCGGCACAGATGCTGATGTTAGAGCACGAATCAGGAAAGCATGTACAGCATTTGTGCAATTACGGAACATTTGGAGCTCAAAAGAACTGACTTACAACACCAAAGTCAGATTCTTCAACGCCAATGTCAAGGCAGTCCTACTATACGGAGCAGAGATGTGGAGAACTACAGCTGCAACCATCAGGAAAGTGCAGGTCTTCATTAACAGCTGCCTGCGGAAGATCCTCCAAATCCGATGGCCAGACACCATCAGCAACAGCGAACTCTGGCAGAGAACAAACCAGCTTCCTGCAGAACAAGAAATTAAGAAGCGCAGATGACGCTGGATAGGCCACACCCTGCGAAAGACCGCAAGTACCATCACCAGACACGCCCTAACATGGAACCCGCAGGGCAAGTGGAAAAGGGGTCGCCCAAGAAACACCTGGCGCAGAGACCGGGAGGCAGACACCAAGACCATGAAGATGACCTGGAACCAACTGGAGAGAACAGCTCAAGACAGAGATGCCTGGAGATCGCTTGTTGATGGCCTATGCCCCAGAAGGGGTAGCAGGCGTAAGTAAAGTAACTCCCCTGGGCCCGGCAATATACCCTGCTGAGCGTGAAGCCGATCGGATAAGCGGTTTTCAAGATATGTGAAGGACAGACAGACACACAACACACTCATGCACGCAGACAAGGGATTCCTTCCTTTATAGTTAGATGTTCAGTTCTCAAAATTCTGTTTGACATGCAGTGTTAATTTTGTCAACGAAAATGATGACTAAATATGGTCATCAACAAAGCTTTTTCCCCTGACTAAATCTAGACTAAAACAAAAAAGTCAAAACCGAGACTAAAATTTACTAAAATGCTCAGACCTGTAGTTGACTAAAACTGATTAAGACTAAAATGAAAAATAAATGAAGGTGACTAATATGATAAACGAAAAAGAAGCATTTGACACATGACTAAGACTAAAACTATTGGTTTGATTATGTCTTATGATGTATATATGTGGAGCACTTCTATGCTCTATATGTATATATATTATTTTTGTACAACCAGGGGTCATGTCTGCTTCACATGGGCTGTGGAAACGTTGGGTTCACTTGACTGTTTTTGTTATTTTAAGACTGGTGAGGGTCTTTAACTGTTTACATCTTTTACTCATTACATTATGGGGGGAGTGGGGAGAGGGGCGTCTACATGAATCTATGATCCCAATAGAGATTAATGTGAATTTGACTGACTGTAGCGGTACATAGAATTGCATTACAAGAGAATAAAATGCCTTTTTTTTCATTAACGAAAACTAGACAAAAATGTCATCTGTTTTCTGCGACTAAATCTAGACTAAAACAAAAAAGACAATCGAGACTAAAACTGACTAAGACTAAAATGCTCAGACCTGTAGTTGACTAAAACTGACTAAACGAAAAATAACTGAAGGTGACTAAATATGATAAACGAAAAATGAGCATTTGACACATGACTAAGACTAAAACTAAGATTAAAATAGCTGCCAAAATTAACACTGCTGACATGTGTGATTACACACCTGAATGGGCTGAATGCTGATCTGGCCTGATATATAACGTCTGAGGTGCTGCTTGGTCACTCACCGTCTCCAGGGAGCAGTTCTCCACCGGTAGCTGCATGCACAGCGATTCCAGGGAGGTCACAAAGTTAAAGGTGAGCGGGTGGGTTCGCTGCCAGTAATTTATCATCAGCCGCACTTTGACCCCCTTCAATACCACAGCTTCTCTGATCACCTCATCAATAGAGGACCAGTATCTGAAGATAAGATAAGAACTTTATTAGTCGCCATTAAGAAATTGTAACATCGTTATCATGTAAAAAGATAGAAAAATAAGAGCAATTATGTAAAAAAAATTATATATATATATAATATAATGTGGAACAAAAGAAAGTGTAAAAATTAAAAGGTGCCCTGGAATATAGAATATTAACACTGTGACAGGCACTCATATTCTTTTGTTAACAGCTGTGATTTGGATGTGGATTTAATAATAGGTACTGTATACCAGCACAAGGAAAATAGATGACGATAGTTGACGTGGCAAAAGAAAAAAGCAACAATATTGTAGAAATATTGTGACACACTCCAATCACTCTGTTCAGATTCTTGTGGATTTATTGAAGAATGAACAAATCATTAATATTGAGGGCAGAGCCGGAGCCTCAGTGAAATCTATAAGAAACACCAGCACCTTATAAGGATCTGAGTGAAACATGACAAGGCAAGCCTAACTGAATGGACAACACCTTTTGGCTTAAAAAAAAGAAAAGAAAGATAAGAGAAAAGAGGGCAGATAGGTCTGTTAGATGCTATTTGCTATATAGAATGCTGTACCTTGTGACCAGAGTCCCTTGGAGGCTCCTGGTGACCAGAGGAAGGTAGTCTGTGATACATATATAGATGAAGGTCTTTGCGCTCTGGAAGACATGGCTGATGGCGTCTATGTCTCTGGTCCGACCTCGAGGGCAGAAGAGCTCTGGAGAGGTCTGCACAAAAGATACATCACTTAGACACATCAATTTGGCATCAAAAGGTGCCTTGTTATTTTTGAATATTCACAAGTCTTTCTCTGACCTTTTCTGTAACAATTCAGGACAAACCAAAGTTGAGATCAATGTTTGCCAATTTATGCTCCACTAAAAAAATGAATTTCTACTACCTCTTAATATGCAATGGCCCACATGTGGGCCCTCTTGAGGACGATTTTCCCACCGGCACGACACACCACTTTGGCGACCTCTAGCGGCTCGGTGTGCATATTTCTTAATACAATATATAGCCTTATCTGTTGCATGTCGATTGCCGTTTGAGGCAACAAAATCCGCTCAGCGGTTCTCGAGTTACATGCCGATATGTGAGGCGTGCATGCAGACTTAATTTTTTTTTCGAATACCACTCCAGACTCCCGAGGCTCTACCTCCGTCAATCATTGGGTGATCTCGAAACGTATTGGACAGGGTTGTAACCAATGAGTGTGCCTTTCCAATGATACCCGACGTGGGGATGAGCGAATCAGGGATCTAGGTGAAAAGTCACAAGCGGAAACAGGAAGTAAAAAATTCACCAAATGCATTGGAGTCTATGAGAAAATGGAAATCGGCAGAGGTTTTTATTTATTTTATTACTTTTTTTTACATTTGAACTCGCTCTATATCACAAATTTCTGAACGGATTTTTTTTAAATTTGGACATGTACTACACAAGACTTCAGGCAGTATGGACCCAGCATGTTTCTCTAGCCATACCAATTTCTTTGGAAATATACTTTTGGATATTGCAACTACTACAGAAAAACGTGTACACAAGTTCAAGTTCAACTCAAATTCAGACCTATGTTACTCTATTTCATTAGCACTAAAAGTGAATGTTCTTTATTGTATCAGAAACTTCAGAATGTTATCTTTCCAAAGAGACAAGTGAGGTACCAATGGTGGTAATAACTTTTGGTCGATATTATTCTTCCGTCTGTGAAATAAATAATGATAAAGAAAAACATTAGAAAAATAATAGTTTACAGACATTTAGAGCCAAGTATTTATAACCAATACTACATTATACAACAGGTACGTCCGATCACGCATTGTGATTGGTCGAGAGCCTTATAAACCGTGAGTATATTCATGATACACTCACGGTTAAATCACCATGAATATACCACTACGCTGGCTTTAGAATGTTGTAGAAAGTTTCAACTGCCTGAAAGGGATTTTCTCATCCCTCGTAAGTCCTAGAATTGATATAGTTATGGACCAGCGGACCAAAGATTCACAGAACGACCAAGTTGTTTCCCACGGAGTCTTTATTTCACAGAGAAGAGAGCTCTCCTCAGCCCACGGGCTCAGCCCCTCGCACCAGTAGAAGAATGAATACATCACATTACATGACATTTATACCCTCTTGCACAGAGAGAGAAGGGGAGGGGTGTGTGTGTGTATATGTATCTGTGTGTGTATGTATGTGTGTGTGGTGTGTGTGTGCTAGTCTGTGTGGTGTGTGTGTCTAAGTGCAAGAGTTAATGGATGTTTTCTAAGGGGGCCATCTGGTTAACATCCATCTAATGGTTCGTGATATTCATGACAGTTCTCATAACAGTTGGTGTGTAACTGTGTGTATGTGTTTGTAAGTGTGGGTGAGCGATGTGTGTGTACGTGAGTGTGTGCGCGTCGGAAGAGGAGGATGTGTGTGTGTGTGAGGCACGTGTGTGTGTGAGAGGGGGCTAGTAATGACTCCAGATGTAGCGAGAGACAGCTACAGCCCCAAATCAGAATGGATGCAGCAACGGGATCATCAGGTCACTCAAGCTAGAGAGAGACACAGACTGAGAGACGCCCAGGCTACAGCTTGCATCATGGGGAGACAATAGGTGCACAGATACATAAGATATTGATAATATTACTAAATCATCCTGAGAGCATCCTGACTGGCAACATCACCTCCTGGTTTGGGAATAGCACTGCACAAGACCGTAGCAGACTACAAAGAGTGACACATTCAGCCGAACGCACAATTGGAGGGGGGCTTCCCACCCTCCAGAACATTTACAACAAGCGGTGCAAGGGGAAGGCTAAGAGAATTATTAAGGACTTGAGCCACCCGAACAACTGCCTCTTTGAACTGCTGCGGTCAGGCAAGCGATACCGGAGTCTTAAGGCGAGCACAGAAAGACTCAGAAGAAGCTTCTATCCCCAGGCCATCAGGCTGCTAAACGAACAATAAACACTATGCAACAACCTCAAATGCACACGCACACACACCCACACACTCACTTAAACAAACAACACACTGCAGCACCCACTCTCCACACTTTAGATCACACAAACACACTTTATATTTATTGATAAAGGATTTGCACTACAACTCGTACACCTACTGTAAATTGTACCTAAATTGCACCTCATCCTATTTCTGCCTTGCACTATATAGTATTGTATATTAGTACACTACACAGTATTGTATATTATATGGTAACTCAGTTACGTCTACTCTGCATCGAACATTGTACATATGTCTATACTGAACACTGTGACCTCATTTTTTTACTTCTAATTTACATGCTATACTATGTTATTTTATTTCATACTTATCTTGTCTTGCACAGTCTCTGGAGCGTAACAGTAAGAAGCATTTTGTATAAAAGTATTCTGTACTTCTGTATGACAACTATTAAAGAAACTTGAAACTTGAAACTAAATCAATGAACTAAAAAACGATCATGCCATTCATCAAACCGTAACTGTCATGACCTACTCCATGGACAACATTACGTTTAATTTAACGTACCCGTACCCATAAACGAGTGGATATATAAAGAGGACAGGCCTACATCTACCGGTATTCAGAAAAACAGCATTATTAGACATGCTGCCAATCCAACGAAAGACGAGCTAGACGAGCTGGAGAAATGAATCCTTCAACACCACTAAGTCGACGGCCTGGGCATTGAACTGGCCCAACTCCCGGAACTGTCCGAGGTGCTGATGACTTTCTCAGACTTTCGCTTGCGTTAGCCTAATACGTCCTTGCGTTGCCAAGCTGGTTGATAGCCTACCCCATTTGAAATTCCATAGCAACGAGACATCTTTAGGAACTATTTCTCTACACCAAGTTCACTGAAATCTATATAAAAGACCCTAGAATTGTCTGTATTCATCCTATATTTTTCCAGACGGTGCAACTTGCTGTATAAAAGCAATAATACACTCGAACCTGTGGTGTGTCATGAATATTGCCACTCTGTGATGCCTCGAGCTTCGCTCTCGTGGCTGCAGGCACATCACAGCCATGGCAATATTCATGACATACCACAGGTTCTCGTGTTTTATTGCGTAAGTATATTTATATGGACAAACACTGGGACCATGAAGACAACAACAACAATGACACAGGTTATGCAGAATAAACACATGGTTGAGTCCATACGGTTCTCATTTCAAATGCAATTTTTTATTTTTTTTGTATCTTTGTCAGTGTATGTTGGTTCGTTCTCACCCAAAGCAGCCAAGTCTAGCAGTGTGGCTGCTTTCAATACATTTCCGATGTAGAGGAGCGTATAGACCACTGCACTTCCGCGTTACATTGAGCTCATGGGAGAGAGAGCGGGGCGAGAACATTAATGAATGTGGATGAGAGCCTTGACATTAAGTGGTTGCATCGGCTCACGGAGTCTCTCTGGATTGTCCAGAAATCTAGGTTTATCATCTGCGCATGTGGAGTTGGGGAGTAGGTGCGGAAAAGTTACTATAGCTCGGCAGAGAAAGTGCAGATGGACTTGGGACTGGTCTCTCCGTGTTCAGGAGACTCAGTCGTATAAAGGTATATTGGATCATGTCTCCAGAACCCCCACAGCCATAGCTACAACAACCACTTAATGTCAAGGCTCTCATCCACATTCATACATTTTCTCCCCCCGCTCTCTCTCACATGATTTCAGAACAGCGGAAGTGTTGCGGTGGTCTATGCAGCCACGAGGTACAATGCCAGGTACTGCATACATATGCTCCTCTACATCGGAAATGCATTGGAATGCAGCCACGCTGCTAGACTCGGCTGGAGGCGGTTGGAACGGCCCTTTACTCACAGATACGTACGCGGTGGCCTGGGTAGCGTTGAGCTGCAGCTCCAGGGGGCCGTACTTGCCGTAGAGTGCCGTGACCCGCTTGGACCAGATGGACGGGATGTAATCCCTGTACTGGAGCTGCCAGTAGAAGGCAAAGATCCGGTGAAGGTCCAGCGCCAGGCAGCTGCAGTTGAACACCATCACCCCCAGCTCCTTGCTCTGTGGAGCGTAGGAGAGACAAGAGCAGTGGTGGAAGAAGTACACTGTTCCTTTGTAAAAGTAGAAATACCCAGATAAATGAGTAATCTGGTAAAAGTCCTCCATTCAAATTGTACTTAAGTACAAGTATTTTCTATTGAATGTACTTAAGTATCTAAAGTAAAAGTATGCATTCTACATGACGTTTGTGTATTCCAGTGCTTTGGAGCATTCAATCTTCGATCCATTGACCTCTAAAAGTTATGTTAAAGTGGTATGTGGTCCAGTTATGCTGCTCTGATTAAAGGTTGTGTTAAAGTGGTATGTGGTCCAGTTATGCTGCTCTGATTAAAGGTTATGTTAAAGTGGTATGTGGTCCAGTTATGCTGCTCTGATTAAAGGTTGTGTTAAAGTGGTATGTGGTCTAGTTATGCTGCTCTGATTAAAGGTTATGTTAAAGTGGTATGTGGTCTAGTTATGCTGCTCTGATTAAAGGTTGTGTTAAAGTGGTATGTGGTCTAGTTATGCTGCTCTGATTAAAGGTTATGTTAAAGTGGTATGTGGTCCAGTTATGCTGCTCTGATTAAAGGTTATGTTAAAGTGGTATGTGGTCCAGTTATGCTGCTCTGATTAAAGGTTATGTTAAAGTGGTATGTGGTCCAGTTATGCTGCTCTGATTAAAGGTTATGTTAAAGTGGTATGTGGTCCAGTTATGCTGCTCTGATTACGTCCTCTTGAAGTTGACAGGCTTCCAATGTGAAAGCATATAATCGTCATACATCTTTGCCATGTTTTCTATGCAAAATCTTTTTCTTAGTAACTAGTAAATGATGGGTTCAGATAAATGTAGTGGAGTAAAAAGTACAATATTTCCCTTTAAATGCAGTGGAGTTAAAAGTATAAAGTTCCCTAAAAGGAAAATACTCACATAAAGTACAAGTAGCTCAAAATTGTACTTAAGTACAGTACTTGAGTAAAAATACTCATAGTGGTTACTTTCCAGCACTGGAAAAGAGGCAGCGCAGCTAAAACAGCTGTGGTTATGACCTTGGATGGATGAATTGGTTGGACATGCAGTATGTAATTTACACAGGCTAGCTATGGGGGTTGGAACATTATGCAAGGTAGAGGTGGGAAATTGGTTATAAAAATGGCTTTATGGGGAGAATAAATGTACATTTTGCATGCAGTGGAAGGGTTTAAACTCAAGACTTGTTAGATGAAATGTGTACAGTGTGGAATAGTTCTTTTCAAAGCAGAATAATGAGTCTTGGCTGAGGAGGCTCTTTAACAAACTGAATCAGCAGAATGGGACACGGTGCTGACAGCCATGGAAGATCTGAAGAGATTATGACTTGTTATGTATTCCTCCCTGCGGCCACTCAATATTGTTTGCTGTTGATTCTATTTTGGTAAAAAGCTATTTAAGATAATTATTTGTGTTGTCTGGATCTCTGTGTGTGTGTGTGTGTGTGTGTGTGTGTGTGTGTGTGTGTGTGTGTGTGTGTGTGTGTGTGTGTGTGTGTGTGTGTGTGTGTGTGTGTGTGTGTGTGTGTGTGTGTGTGTGTGTGTGTGTGCGCTATTCCCTGTAGCAGCCCAAGCAGAAGTGTATGGCCATCTTTGTCCTTATGTTTCTCCGCTGTGCTAGTGGCACTGGTGTTCTTGGCAGTGGATGTGCAGATGTGTACAAGTCTGTGTGTGTTTGTGTGTGGGTGTGTATGTGTGTGTCTGTGCCCACCCCATCCTTCTGGCTCCACAATTAATTACACTCAACAGTAGTTCTGCCAGCCAGCACTGAAGCATGAAAAGTGCCAGGTAATCACTTTAAACTACAGTCTGCTAATCTACCCTGCAGAGGCAAACAGCAGCAACCAGTGTAATGAAATGGAGGAGAATTACTTCCAAGTTCATCTTTTGTCCTGTCATATAGTGTTGGCACAAAGGTGGATACTACAGTATACTGTATAAGATACTCGATCATATTATGATCTGTTTTTGTACCAATAACACATTTTGCAAGACATTCTTCTCAGCTTCATGACTGATGCAGTTACTGCTGTTTGCCTCTATAGGGCAGTGATGCTCTCCGGTACCTTGGACAGCAGCCTTTAATCTATTGTGATCTCCATTAAGGTTAAAACCTGGAAGTGCATTTACTTACTAGACTGCAGCTTTATTCTTACATTATGGATTTAGTTGAATGGGTTATTAATTGTTGTGTATTTCTACTTTATTCTACTACATATTGTATTTATGTGTAGTACTATAAATGAAAGTGGTAGTGCGCTGTCTGAGCTCTTGGGTGAGAGCTGGGGTTTTGAATTGGTACCTTGGAGAGCGACCTCCAGCTCATACCAGCACTCCCAATGTACATATGTTTCCGATCCACAATCCAGAATGAGGAATGCAGTCCGCCTGTGGTCAAGGCCGTCATATTCACAAAACGAACCTCTGCATCTGGAGAGAGAGAGAGATAAAGAGATAAAGAGAGAGAGAGAGAGACAGACAGACAGACAGACAGACAGAGACAGAGAGAAAGAGAGACATGTGGAAAGAGGAATGAACATAGAGAGAGTGAGAAGGGAGCAAGGGAGCGAGGGAGGGAGAGAGACAGAGAGGTTGAGAGAGAGAGGTGAAAGGGAGCAAGGCAGCAAGAGAGACAGAGAGAGGTTGAGGGAGAGGTGAAAGGGAGAAAATGGGTGAGGGCGGGGGAGAGACAAACAGGGAGGAATGAACCTAACAAAGAGAGAGAGAGAAGGAGAGAGGCAAAAAGAAGAGAGAGAGAGAGAGAGAGAGAGAGAGAGAGAGAGAGAGAGAGAGAGAGAGAGAGAGAGAGAGAGAACAGGGAATACTGCAGAGCAGGCAGGCAGGCAGCCTCCGCAAAAGAGCCTTTGACAGGGAGCAGGTCAGATACATTTGCACATGTGTTGTCTGACCCTGGGGGGGTGGAGACGTTTGGTGGGGTACCACGCTGTGGGATGGATGAGGCTGCAGGTGATATCAATCCAAGCCTCCCAGTTACTCCTAGTAGTTACACTACTCCTCTGATCATTCCTACCTGAATCACTGTTGGATATCATATTCATATATGTATTAGTTCTACAGATTGTGGACTTGAACATTGCTCTATTGGACTACAACTACTTGTATGGGGGGACAGAATAGGGAGGGAAGGAGGGGTGGTTATTTATGTTAGATTAGATAGATTGGGCTTCTCTCTGACAGCTCTAGATGCCCCATCCTGAACTTCATTGCCTATACCGTACAAACTCTGACCTCTGTTGCCTATAGTCTAACGCCTTTCCCGTCTCCCTGTCTCCCTGTGAGTGGCTGTCCTGGAGTGATGACCGGAGTGCTGGACGTCCCGTGATGACACCCACCCAGGATGCGATCCCCCTCTGCGTGCCCCCCTGTCTCCCTATCTCCGGTCGGAGTGATGACTGGAGTGCTGGACGTCCCGTGATGACACCCACCCAGGATGCGACCCCCCTCTGCGTGCCCCCTGTCTCCCTATCTCCGGCTGTCTCGTAGTGATGACCGGAATGTTCGACGTCCCGTGATGACCGGGAGGATGTGACCCTCTCTGCGTCACCTCCTCTCTTCGGCTGTCTCGGAGTGATGACCAGAGTGTAGAACGTCCCGGGAGGATGCACCCCTGTGCCTCAACTAGAGCCGCTATCAGCTCTATCTTTAATCTTATAAAATGTTCAGTTGTTATCACTATCAGCTCTATATTTAATTTTTCAAAATGTTCAGTTGCTATCGCATGCACTCATCTGTGTTTCACTACACACATGGGTGCATGCTTACCAGCTGTTCGCCTGTTTTTAATGCAACATGCAACACTAATATCACCGACATCTAAGAAGGGAGGTTTCTCTCCTCCACATTGCCTGTGGTGCATTTTTTCCTATTGTTAGGTTTTAGTGAGTTTTTCCTTACCTTCGCGTGGGGTACGTCTGGGAGTGTTGCATGCATGCATGCATTTATTATTTATTTTGAGTTTATGGACCTTATGGTATTCTTGTTTTTTCTTGACTTACTGTGTTTTTTCTTCTTGGCTTGTTTAAAGAAGACGTGTTTCTGTTAAGCACTTTGAGTTGCACTCCGTGTATGAAAGGTGCTATATAAATGAAGATTATTATTATTATTATTATTATTATTATTATTATTATTATTATTATTATTATTATTATTATTATACTCAATTTATGCATATCTACTGCCTTAACTGCCTACAACTGCTTTACACTGTAATCATAACTATCTGCCTCAACCTATAGTCTACCCATATAACACTGTATGATAGCCATGCACAATAATACTGTATATGCTGCATCTGGATGAATATATCTGCACATATTCCCATTCCCATTCCCATACAAACCTGGATACATACCTGTATACTATATCTGTATATATCCATACCTACTCTTATTCGTTATTCCACCGGCCAGTACCTGTATCACTGTACACAATAATACTGTACATACATCAGATTAGCATATTTACTCAGTAGCTTTGTTTGCTAAATATGCCATTTAATCACTTGTTACACTATATTGTTATGCACTTTGCTGTTACCCTGCACTCTGGTTAGATGCCAACTTCTTTTCATTGTATTGTACAATGCCAATACATTTTAATCTAATCTAATGTCATCTAAACTGAGTTGGGGCCTGCCTCAGTGGTTGTGGCAGGAGTCTACAGACCGTCTGCTGATCTAGGTTCTATTTATGCAATAGCAGATGATTGTTGTGGGTGACTTTAACCTGAACTGGCTGAATGATTAATTCTATTATCTAAAGGAGACTAGTGGCCTCAATTGATCCCAGCTGATAACAGAACCCACTAGACCAAATTTGTACGACTGTTCTAGGTCTACTCTAATTTATCTCGTATTTTCCAATAAGGTTGCCAACATTATAGCTTGTGGTGTCTTTGAATTAGTCTTGGAATTAGTCATCACTGCGCTATTGCTTGTATGAATGAATGAATGAATGGATGAAAACTTTATTTAAAAGATTGCAGAATGGGTACAATACAGTACGGCTCAATACACACAATTGTTAAGGGGATGCAGACCAGAGAAAGACGTTTGTCTTGTTTACATCAGGGTCCCCCATTTTCAATTCATAGTGGAATTTATGACATACACAACATACATGACATCATGACATTTCTGACATAGGGACATACATGACATACAGGTATATAGTTACATTTGTGACATATACGATATGCAAATATACAGTACTGTTACCCAGAGATCCTAACAGAAAATATATACATATGATGGGGAGGAGACTGTACATTAGGAGGGGGTGGGCGGGGGGGGGGGTTTGGACATTTACGGTGGCCAGTTTCGAATTGCAGCCTCCCGTAGGTGCTCTTTAAGAGCGGTTTTGAATGTGGGTAGGGATTCACATCTTTTTATGGCTGTGGGTAGGGCGTTCCACATTGTTGTGGCATAATTGCGAAGCGTGTTTAGTCCCTTGTTTGTGCCGAATCTGGGTTGCACATGATTTGTGGAACTCCCTCTGGTGTTGTGGGCGTGGTATTCACTGACCTTTGGGAAGTATTTCGACATGTACATGGGTACCTGTGTGGTGTAGTCTATCTTGTAGACCAGGCCCATTGCAAGTTGCTGTACTCTGTCGTTTACTCTAAGCCATCCTAGGTAGTCAAAGTGGGCAGGGGTGAGGAGGTTTTAGGAGTAAGGTCAAGTAGTACTCTGACCCGTTTGTTTTGTGATGTCCACGAACAAGCACAAGTTGCAGTCACAAGATGACGACATGTCATTTGCATAAATTAGGAACAGTAACGGTCCTAGTATGCTTCCTTGTGGAACACCACAGCTCACTGGGAGGGGGGCGGATAGAGTACCGTTTACCTCCACCATCTGTTCTCTCTCCTCCAGGTAGGATTGCATCCAGCTCACTGATAGACTATCAAAACCAATTGCTTTTAGCTTGTCAATCAGAATGGAGTGATTGACAGTGTCAAAGACCTTTTGTAGGTCCAGCATGACCATGCCGCAGTATTTGCCCGCATCCACCTCTTGTTTGATGTGGTCGTTCAAATAGAGAAGGCATGTGTCAGTGGAGTGGGATGTTCTGAAGCCAGATTGGAATTCGTAGATTCGATTTTTTTCCGCAAGGTACTTTTCGATCTGTTCGTAGCAATTTTTTTCCATGACTTTCGAGATGGA
Organism: Notolepis coatsorum; assembly: GCF_963971535.1. Lineage (NCBI taxonomy): Eukaryota > Metazoa > Chordata > Actinopteri > Aulopiformes > Paralepididae > Notolepis > Notolepis coatsorum. Next base: position 122,836,270 of record NC_140171.1, read on the forward strand.
GGTAAGAATAGAAACAGGGCGGTAGTTGCCTGGGTCTAATTTGCTGCCTTTTTTGTGCAGGGGGGTCACTCTCGCAATTTTGAAGTCTTTGGGGACGTGTCCCTGTTTTATGGAGAGGTTTATTATGTGTGTGATGACTGGGGTGATGGCGGCTGCTGAGTCTCTGAGGAATTTGGAGGGGATGTTGTCATGGCCAGTGGCCTTGTTAGGTTGGAGGGCGCTCAGTTTTTTGAGTACCTCATCTGTTGTTACCATTTCAAGTTTGAAGTCGTCTTTGCGGACCCCTAGGTTTTTGTAGTATGCTACTATGTGTTCTACCCCCAAATGCCCTGAGTGGGAGGGTAGTTTATTAACCAGTGTTGTGGCTATGCTTGTAAAGAATATGTTTAGGTATTTGGCCACATCCAGTTTGTCTGTGATGAGAGTGTTTTCTGTCTTTATGTTTATGTTTGTAAATCTGGTTTTTAGTTTTTTTGCTGCAGCCTAGTTGGTTGTTGAGTAATTTCCAACGTTTGCGGGGGTTTGTTTTTGTTTTCCTCAGTTTTGTCATTGATGAAATCTTTTTTTGCGGGTTTGATCATGGTGTTTACGTCATTTCTTAGTCTGTTTCTTTGAATTTTTTGTTCAACCACGTGTGCTTGGAGTTTTTTGTCCTTGGTTTTCATAGCGGTCAGTATTTCAGTGTGCATCCATGGCTCAGTGTGATTTTTAACCCTGGTGGTTCTTAGGGGGGCCAGTTAAGTATTGTTGTGAATTTGGTTTTGAATCCAAGCCATGTTTCTTCAACTAGTGTACCACTGAGCTCATCTGACCAGTCCATGCTCTCCAGTTCTTGGTTAAATGCCTCTCTAGAGTAGGTTTTGAGGTCCCTAGATGTGACTGTTTTGTGACAGCTGGCCTTTTGTTTGAGCATATAATGATCACTTAACCCGCATCGCATGCTATCACCCCTTTGTTGGAGATCATGGACTTGTCAGATGTCAGAATGAGATCAATGGTAGTTTGTGTTGAATCACATACTCTTGTGGGTTGGGTGATTAGCTGGCTGAAACCGTGCAGATCACAAAACCTACCGAAGACCTTGAAGACGGGTGCTTCTTTACGTAGCATATCTGTGTTCCAGTCCCCGATAAGAATCTTTTCTACACCTTCCACCCCAGCTCAACACCCATCCAGTGTATCATAGAAGCCACTCTGTTCTGGTGGTCTATAGATTGTGCCTACTAGTATGGATTTCGCGCTTTCGAACAAGATTTCGAACAAGATTTCAACCCAAACAGAAGTATGCAATTAGAGAAGACTAAACCTCTCACAAGGAGAAAGCTTAAGAGAAACTTTTAATGACCAAGCAATTTTATGAACATTTTCCATAGCAACATACACTATACAACTGAGATTCCAGATGTTCAAATGGCACTGGACAGTTATTGATCAACATGCATGCACCATTCAAAACATTTAGCTGACACTGGGCATCTATTTGAAAAGGAATACACAGGACCCCTTCTTATTGGTGATGATTGTCTCCAATATCCAAACTACTGCTTAGCAGAGATCCTGGATTATTGAGTAAACAACCAACTCAGTATTTTCTTTCAAATCACTCAGTATTAATCTGCACCAATCAGGATGTAGAGCCAATCACAGCAGCAACTCACCTATTACACTGATTGATTGATTGATTGATTGATTGATTGAACATTTTATTAACAGATTGCAGAATGGGTACAATACAGTACGGCTCAATACACACAATTGTTAAGGGGATGCAGACCAGAGAAAAACTTTCGTCTTGTTTACATCAGGGTCCCCCATTTCCCCACGTCTTCTTCACCATTTATATTATTGATATTGGGTCTCGTTCACCAACGGACTTAAGAAAAAAAAAATGCTCTTAGGGCCATTTAAGACCTTTTCGGGCAGATTTTGGGATTCACCAACCGTCCCTTGTCTTGGATTCTGCTCTGACTAAAAGCAGTATTTAGGAGCACTGAGGAGCAGTCGTTAACTCGACAGACTGGTGTGCTTAAGGACTTTATTTAATAATAATAATAATAGATCAAATTTATATAGCGCCTTTCATAGAACCCAAGGTCGCTTCACAATCAGGACAAAAAATAGGGCAAGGAAAAATAGGGGGGGGGGGGGGAAGAGGGGATGAGGGAAGGTAAGGGATAATGGACCTAATCTAATCTAAACTAACTGATGGGGAAAAGCCTTGGTGAAGAGGTGTGTTTTTAGAGCGGATTTGAAGGTGTCCAGGGTTGGGGCGTTGCGGATTTCGGGGGGGGAGAGAGTTCCAGAGGGTAGGGGACGCCACGCTGAAGGCTCTGTCCCCAAAAGTCTGTAACCTGGTGCGAGGGATGGAGAGGAGACCTAGATCAGAGGATCGTAGGTTCCGGGATGGAGTGTACTGGTGGAGGAGATCAGACAGGTACCGGGGGGCGAGGGCATTATTTGGGAGGAATCATAGTGATTCCTTCATGTCAACTCTACAGGCCTCCTTGGAATTAATTAATCACAATTTAAATAAATATGACAATATTTGTATGATAAAAAATTATCCATTTGATGTCGGAAAAATAAATAATATGGATTCATCTGATCACAGGGCAGCTGGATTAACCATATCCGAACCAGCTATTTTGGACAAATGTATAATTACTTAATTACTCAGATATTCAAACACAATTATGCAATTATCGTGAAATGATTGAAAATAATAATTATTTAATGCCTTCTGTGGCATTTGTATTTCTTATTTGTTAAATATCAGTTTTATTGATTAATTATACATTTGAAAGAATGCAGGTTATAGCCAACATGCAATATATCCCATTGATTCGTACAATGGGACAGACATTTGTCGTTTTATATAGCTATAACCTGCATTCTTTTAAATATATCATTAATCAATAAAACAGATATTGAAATACACTATGTAGCCTACTACACCAACACTGCAAATGACAGTGGACTGGATAAATAAATAAGAACTAAAGCTAATCGCGTGGATATATCTAGAGTGGAATAGACTGCATTATTAATCCATAAGTCTTGTTGCGCCACACACACAGCTCGTGGCCACCTGCCGCAGCGAGCATGCGCATGCGCACGCACGCACGCACGCACGCACGCACGCACGCTCACGCACGCACACACACACACACACACACACACACACATACACACACACACACACACACACACACACACACACACACACACACACACACACACACACACACACACACACACACACACACACACACACACACACACACACACACACCCACACACACACACCCACACGCACACTGTATAGCCTACGTGTCTAATGAATGAACAGTAGGCTTATATTAGCTTATATTCCGCTACCTATATCAGCCACCATTTCCACACGGCTGCATCATCAGTTGCATTATAATGAGCTGGACAGGTGTGTCTAACTCTTTTTGCAATTTCATTTGCACACGATCTAATTGGCTCGCTTTATAAGGCATGTCTGTATGTAAATTAACTAAACAGGAACGCACGTTCATGTTTGTCAATGAGTGACATTCCTCATTGTCGGCATCCCAGCTGGGATCGTTTTGGCCACTTAAGACAGCTTCTCCAAGCGTTGGTGAATCCGGGTGTACTTGTCAGCGATTTTGTTTTAGTCGGTTCCAAGATGGTTGCCCTAAGAGAAATCTTTTGGCAATGTTGGTGAATGAGACCCATTGTCTCTTCCTCAGGTGGCTGACAACTGGCCATTGATAACTTACAACTTTCCTTTAATGTTCTTCAGGAAGCTCTTATTAATCTTAAAGTGACCATGTTTACTAGAGCCAGAAACAGTGATCATAATGGCTTGCATATATCTATTGTAAAGGGTTCTAGCATTGAGAGAGTCACTGAATACAAATGTATTGGCATCTGGCTTGCCTTGTAGATAAATGTACATTTAAAATTGTATACCAGATACATTTAAATATCACCATAAGATTGAGGCCTTGGTAAAGAACCTCTAGAAACTGCACACCACCATGTCCTCCTACCTCAAAAAGATAGAGAACATCCACAGAGACAGCCCTCAGAGCACAGAGGCACTTACTTCACTTAGCAAGAGTGTCTGTCCTGATTGTCCTGGACCTGTCAGCAGCCTTTGACACAGTCAACCATCAGTTCCTCCGTGCATCCCTTGCAGGAATGTGAGTTGCATGTTTTCCACTGGCATGGCTGTAATCCTACCTCAACGTTCCTATCAAGTATCATAGGGCTCTGTCCTTAGACCCCTCCTCTTCTCTTTCTATACCAAATATTTGGGTAACATCATCACTTCTCATGCCTTCTCACTGCTATGCTGACTCAACTCTTCCTCTCCTTTCCTCCCTCAGATACCCAAGTCTCTGAACGGATCTCAGCCTGTTTGTCCTACATTTCCGCCTGGATGACAACCAACCACCTCAAACTAAACTTGAGAAAAACAGAGCTACAGGGATAAAATTGAACTCCAGTTTGAACAAGCTGACTCTAGAGCTATGTGGCAGGGGCTCAAAACGATGACAGATTACAAAGGCGCCTCCCTCAAACTGAACAGTGACATCTCCTTAGCAAATGACCTCAATACCTTCTATGCGAGGTTTGATGCTGGTAACAACAACACCAGCTCACAAGCCACGGCAATGGGGGGGGGGGGGGGGGGGGTCGGCTGCTGATGGAGGCGCAGTGTTCAGGGTAACAGAGCATGAGGTGAGGCGGACCTTTAAAAAAGTGAATATCAGGAAGGCAGCAGGTCCGGACGGCATCCCCGGCCGCGTCCTAAAAGTCTGTGCCGACCAACTGGCCCCAGTATTCACTGACATATTTAACCTGTCCTTAGAACAGGCTGTCATCCCCACCTGCCTGAAGAAGTCCACTATTATCCCTGTACCCAAAAAATCCAAGCCTGCTTGCCTCAACGACTACCGCCCTGTAGCTCTCACCTCCATAGCCATGAAGTGCTTTGAGAAGCTAGTAAAGGGCTACATCTGCTCCTCCCTCCCCATCAACATGGACCCCCTGCAATTTGCATACCGCCCCAACAGGTCCACGGAGGACGCCATAGCCCATGTGCTGCACACAGCAGCATCACACCTGGACAAGAGGCAGGGGAACTATGTGAGAATGCTATTCATCGACTACAGCTCGGCATTCAATACCATAGTCCCCTCCATACTCATAGCCAAGCTCAGGGACCTGGGCTTGAACTATGACCTCTGCCAGTGGGTCTTGGACTTCCTGACTGGCAGACCCCAGGTGGTGAGAGCAGGCAACTGCACCTCCTCATCCATCACCCTCAACATAGGGGCCCCCCAGGGCTGTGTTCTGAGTCCCCTCCTCTACTCCCTGTACACACACGACTGTGTGGCTCAGCGGAGTAGCAATACAATCATCAAATTTGCTGACGACACAGTGGTGGTGGGCCTGATCTCTGCCAACGACGAGAGGGCCTACCTGGAAGAGGTCAAGGTCCTGGCGGGATGGTGCTAGGAAAACAGCCTCTCCCTGAACGTCAGCAAAACAAAGGAGATGATTGTGGACTTCAGGAGGTCGGGGGTCAAGGACTACAGCCCCCTCAGCATCGACGGGGCACCGGTTGAGAGAGTCAACAGCTTTAAGTACCTCGGAGCCTACATATCCGAGGACTTGACATGGACCACACACATTGACAGTGTTGTGAAGAAGGCACGACAACGCCTCTACTTCCTCAGGCGCCTAAGGAAGTTCCAAGTCAGTCAGAAGATCCTTAAGAACTTCTACTCATGTACAATAGAGAGCATCTTGACCGGCAACATCACCTCCTGGTTTGGGAATAGCACTGCACAAGACCGAAGCAGACTACAAAGAGTGACACGTTCAGCCGAACGCACAATTGGAGGGGGGCTCCCCACCCTCCAGAACATTTACAACAAGCGTTGCAAGGGCAAGGCTAAGAGAATCATTAAAGACTCCAGTCACCCGAACAACTGCCTCTTTGAACTGCTGCGGTCAGGCAAGCGATACCGGAGTCTCAAGGCGAGCACAGAAAGACTCAGAAGAAGCTTCTATCCCCAGGCCATCAGGCTGCTAAACGAACAATGAACACTACACAACAACAACCACCAAACGCACATAGCACACACATCCACACGCACACACTCACTTTAAACAAACACACTGTAGCACCCACTCCACACACTTTATAGCACACACCCACTTTAAACAAACACACTGTAGCACCCACTCCCCACACTTTATATTTATTGATGAAGGATTGCACTACAACCCGTACACCTTACTGTAAATTGTACCTAAATTGTACCTCATCCCATTTCTGCTTTGCACTATATAGTACTGTACATTAGTACACTGCATAGTATTGTATATTATATGGTAACTCAGAACATTGTACATATGTCTATACCGAACACTGTGACCTCATTTTCTTCTTCTAAATTACATGCTATACTATGTTATTTGATACTATCTTGTCTAGCACAGTCTCTGGAGCGTAACAGTAAGAAGCATTTTGTATGAAAGTATTCTGTACTTCTGTATGACAACTATTAAAGAAACTTGAAACTTGAAACTACTTCACTTGCCGGCTGAATCCTCCCCCCTGACCAACCTTTCAATCGCTGTGGAGGACGTAGCCATGGCGGTATTGGCCCTGGCTGTCCAAAGAAGCAGGCCAAATTTGACCCTGCACAACATTCTTTTTGGCCCTCCAAAGGGTTTAACTTAGGCTACATATTATTACAAGGCTTAATAGCAAACAGCATGATGACATAAGACCTAAAAACTTGTTAAGTTAAAGTACAATTTCATGTTTTTTTTTCTTTTCTTATGGCTCCATGGTGCATAATCAATAAGTTTGGGCACCCTTTGGTATAAACCTGTTCACACTTGCCTTCACGCAACACAGCCCTGCTCCCAAGTAGCCCACCCCCTGACTCTTTTCTTCTAAGCCCCAGATCCTGTTGTTTTTGTTTTTGTTAATTTTCTTGTTACCGTTTCGTCCAATTGGACAGCATCTTGCTTCCTTTTTTATCTTATTTGTTTTATTTTTTCCTGTTGTTACTATACATATATATTCATATTTTTACCCTTTCTTTCATATAGTTTCTCTCTCTTTGTACAGTGTCCTTGAGTCTGAGAAAGGCGCTTCTCTCTTCAAATCCAATTTATTATCATTATTATTATTATTATTATTATTTATAAAGAGCCTAGAGAAATCTCCTGTTTGTTCATGTAGTACAATTTATATTTGTGTTAATATCTGCTAGCAAGCCCACCTTGTTCTTAAGGCTTATCAGTCAAGCAGAGTCACTAACCATGGTCTGCCCAGTCAAGCAGAGTCACTAACCATGGTCTGCCAGGGTCTTCAGCTCAGAGGAATTAGTCAGGCTGCTGGCAATCTTCAGTTTAACCCCTCGAGACTTCAGTCTGAGCAGACTCTGAAACAAGAGCTGGCCCTGAGAAAGAGACAGGCTATATTGTATGGTTGTTGGAAACATTTTGTACAGTTGTATGTTTCCATAACTCTCTTAAACCAAGTGTATATCGCTTGCAGAACTAACTTGGTTAAATAAACGTTCATATTCAATTTCGGTTTTGACATGCTGGTCTCAACTAGAAATAATTGGGTTTTAGTGGAACCTGATTGGGAGTGTTAGACAAGGTTTCCTGGTCCCAGGAGTTGAGGTCCCACACTGGAGACACCACCTCTATGGAGTGCTTGGCATAGCCCAGCAGGGTGTCAAAGCCCTGAGAGAGAGGGATGTGGTGTCCACCGTCCACGGGCAGGGTGAGGTCGTCTGGAAGGTTCTCCACGAGGACAATGCTGAGAACAAAAAGGAGCTTTTTTGTGATAGTGTGTAAGGTGTAACATGGGAGTTCATTGAAGTTCCTTGAAGCATGTCTGCTTAATAACACCGCATAGAAATGGCAAACTACTTCCTTGGTAACTCGACAGACTTTAATGTAGTACCTGCCTCAAATGTATTCTTAAGTGTTGGGTTGTTGAGTGACAGGCCTGCATTCTTTTATACTTTCCTTCTTTTGTGTTGCTATAGCGTGAGAGCAGAACAGAGGTTCCAAAATTAATTGGACACGGAGTCCCATGACATAGACTTTAGACTGAATAATTGTGCCTGAATGTCATTAATGGTTTCCCCAGTGGATTGCTGGGTGTGGTGATCTGTGTGGTAAACGAAGGAATTACAATGCCATTTATGGGGGGAAATAGCACACCGAGCTGAGAGACTGCTGAATGCTAGCCTGCCTTTCTTTGTTTGCTTCAATGTTGTTTTATAATCTAATGTAATACATAAATAAATAAATAAATAAATAAATAAATAAATAAATAAATAAATAAATAAATAAATAGATACACAAGTGGATCCAGTTCCTCTGGAAGACAGCAGGGGCTCACCGCTCATTAGGAGGACCCTACTTGACCCAGCGATTTACATAAAGGTCTGTAAGCTCAGCATGCTACCCCATACCCAGCAAGCTTTCTTCTTCTGTCTCTTCATCCATAGATATATATATATTTATCTTCATGGGTATATTATCCACTTTATTATACAGAGAGCCCTCTAGATGGCCATTGTTCAGCTGTTTTTGTAAAATAAGAAGCTCTGTAGCTCTGTCACCGTGAGTGGACCTCATTCTCAAACGGATTTACGAGAAAATTGCGCTTTCCCGTTTCGCGCGTTCAGGCATCCGGAGGTGGATTTTCATAAATTTGTTTGCACAAACTTTTTACGAAGATAGTTACGAACATGTTGGAGCATGAGGTCCATTATCTTAGCTCTCTTGTTATGATTTGGGGAAGAAAAGAACCCAATCTGCAGACTGACAGCTGAGCACCCAAACTGCGGAATGACAGAGGAACGGAGACGGTGGTTGCTCTTCACAAAACGAAGTGTTTTATTTAGAACCACGAGAGCGATAATAGGTCACAAGACCAAAACAAAAGTAAAGAAGCTAATAAATAAACAAACATAAAGACGGGCGAAGGCACGTTACAAAAGAACATAAAAGGCACAGCCGGTGCCTAGATTTTCATTGGCAAGAAGTCTGGGCAAACGTTCGAATTGCGTCACACAACCCGGACCATCAACAAATTAATCTTAATTATATTCATAGGACATACCTGACTCCTATAAGATTGAACAGAATGGGACTTAAACAAGATTCTCTATGTTCCTTATGTACAAATGGGGATGAGGGTACATTTATGCACATGTATTGGGATTGCCCACCGATTAAGATATTCTGGGAAGAAGTGTCCCAGCAATTATCAGAATTCTTATTTCTGAACATACCTGTACATCCCTCTGTATTGCTGTTGAATAATGTTTTTCAGTTTGCAGCCCCTATACAGCTAAAGAGACTAGTTTTATCCGGTCTCACAGCTGCTAAAAAGCTGATAGCATCACGATGGATTCAACCGGATAAAATGTGCCGGAAGGTATGGGTTCTTACCTATCTCGATGTGATTTATCTAGAAATATCTACAGCAAGAATTTTAGGTGTCAGTGAAACCAACATTGCAATCTGGTTAGAAGTGGTGGAGAGAATAAAAGCTAGCATATGAATTGTAGTGCCTGGTTAGAAACGAATGAAAATGGATGGATTATCCAAGTGGGGGTCCGCGGGGGGGAGAGCGAGCAAGAGCATATGTATGTATTGTATTAGATAGCAAGTATTAGGTATATATCTCGTAAACTACATTTATATTGATTCAAATGGTGCGACAATTGGAGCGATCCAGGCAACGTGAGGGAGCTTTCGAACCACTGCTCCCCCAATCTGGAGTATATATCCATCAAGTGCCGGCCTTTCTTTCTCCTGAGAGAGTTAACGTGGATCATCTTGATCGGAGTGTATATTCCACCACAAGCAAACACAGGCAATGCGCTCTCGAAGCTTCATGACGAGGTAAATAGAATCCAAGCAGCGAATATTGACGCTGCTATTGTGGTTGTGGGTGATTTCAATAGCGCCAATCTGAGAAGAGTATTGCCAGACTTCTACCAGCATGTGACTTGTAACACCAGAGGCGGTAATATTTTAGACCATTGTTACTCGCAATTTATACACCTTGGATGTGTTCCCCCTCCCTCTGCCCCTCTTCCCCGTTAAAACTCCCCCTCATTTATCAACTTTTCTTAGAAAGTCTTCTACTTCCGTTCGTAAGCACAGAATTTAGAATGTGTGCACGGACAAAAAAAACAGGATTTATCACACGTGCGTACACAGGTCCTACGCACACCTGTCTTGATAAATATCACTTTGATCCTACGCTGCGGCTCGTGCACAGTTTCACGTATTTGCATATAACACCGCCCATAATTAACCATATACGGTAATGGAACACCCCCATGAAATGTGGAAAAGTGGACTAAGCCGAGGGAAGCGTGTTGTACACGGTGATGTCGGATATTATATCTATTAACTTCCTAAAAGACCATTGCTGCCTGGACACCGCAAACACTAATAAAGACCATTAACCACTGTTTTGCCGTTGCCCGTTGGTGTCATTAATGCATGCTGGAATAAGAATGCCTTTCTTCATTTATTTTTAATATTAATAATTATTATATTACAATAAAAGACAGCTCTGTCTTTTAATACACACATATATTGTACAGTAACGTCAAATAAATACGTACAGTCCCCGCTGAAATAAAGGTTCTGCACGCACGTACCAGCAGTGATCTACAGCATAAAAGATAGCCACTTTATACTATTCTGAGTAGATAATTCATCTGTATCGCAACAGAGTCACGGATCTGGTCAGGGCAGGTAGCATTATGTCGGGAAAATCTTTATGAAATAAACAAATGTGAATTAAAGAATTTAAAACGAAGTTTAGCATATTAAATCGTTTTATAAGCTTATAGCTTTTTTCGTGCTGATTTGAGAAGGGTCCAGCTGCAGAGCCGGAGTGCAACGCTCTCAGGGCCAAGATAGCACTTATACTATTTTGAGAGAGACAGCAGAGAGACAGACAGCAGAGAATGGAGGTGTCTCGGGTAGTGGACTCTAGTTAATATTATGTTCTCTCTGCAATTAGACTGCCCCTCATTCATTCATTCATCCCTATCTGATGCTATCTCTGAAAACAGTTCCTGCGAGCGCAGTCAGTGCACCCGATAACGCTATATATAAACCATGCTGCATTCATTCGGAGAGAAAGACCTATTCCAAATGCTATATTTATAGGGTTTGACAATAATTACACTACTGTCACTATTTTATAATGAACTATAATGAATTACGGGCCATACAGAACACGCCAGTGTTGAAACGAATGCACGAAAGCTTATTTCCGCGTTGAAACTTAATGCATGAACTGAGGAGCGCATATGCCGTCCGTCTGCAGTAACGATATTCTACCACGGGGCGTCAGCTACGCATGCTCCGAGCTGTGCGTAGATATAAGCACAAAGTCAAGTTCACGTTCAAATTGATAAATCCCACACTTTGCTTAGAAATGGTCGTACGCACGGGTTAAGCACATATCTGTGCATACGCAACGTTGATAAATGAGGGCCTGGCTTTCACCCAAAAGGAAAGAACAAAGAAAAAGCTCTCTCTCCTGTCTTTTCATCTAACCCCCCCCCCCCCCCCCTCAAAATACTACGTTTTTAAATAGAAAGTCCCTCTAAAGAGTGGCGAGTTTTGTTATGGCAAGCGTGTGATCCTTTACTGTGTATTTTGGCTATACCTCGTACGAAATAAACAATGGGGGCCCGCTATCTTTTCCGATACAGTTAAGGTTGGCGCGGCATTTTCTTGTTTGTGAAGAGGGCCACGGGATTCATGTGAACGTGTTTTATAAACAAAAGTAGACCCTGAATTCGCAACTGGTAATTTGCTACTGTGTGTTTTGGCTTTTCAAAGCAATGTCCATCAGCACATGGCAAAGGGCACTGCCCCTCTCTTCATCCCGTGTATGTTGTTGCTTTACGGAGCCGTGGGATCTCGGGTGGACGCGTTTTTTAAACAGATGTGGTCCCGGATCCCACGGTCTGGTGGTTAGCTGTTGTGTTTGGTTGTTCAAAGCAATGAAGCAAACACACGCTTGCATATGTCTTTCGTTTGTAAATCAACGCACGGCTGGTAACGCCACTCCTTGTTTCGCCTCATGTGTTTAGTTTTTATGTGAGCTTGGTTGGGGGGGTGGGGATAAACCCTCCCCGTTGGGTATGTTATATCCTTGATTAAATGCTGACGGCGGGTGATGAGGACGTGGCTCAAAACGAGCGCTCCCATCACTCGGTATCTCTCGTACACATTAGCGTCATGGCGCGCGTACGTGGGATTCCCCCCCGTCAGATCCCTCGACGTCAGGGCAAATATTTGCATATCCTGCTCGTCGCAGGGGAGGGGTTCCCCATACCCACCAGCTTAGAGGGTGGGGCTGGGGTTCTCGGCCATTGTAAACGTCACAGGCTTTCGCGGTTTCTTATTGGCCCGAGGGATATGTCTGTGAGTTGAGGTCTGCGTGGCAGGTCCCAACTTGCGTTGTCAATTGAGAAGTCTCTCCGGGATAAACCTGGCGTCTTCCCCTCTCGTGTGAGCGGAATTCTTGATGGATGGTTTTTCCCCAGGCTCTGTATGTAAACCCTGTGTCAGTGTCCTTGCGAGGACCAGTCTTCTCCCGGTTTTACCCAGACAGGGGGGAGAGACGTTGTGTTGGGGGCTCTTTCTTATTAGAATTTGCCCGCCACCGTTCTCAGGTCTTACGAGCATACACGCTGTTCGATATCAGCGCTTGGTCTTACGGGACCGATATCAGTGCCTGGCCCCGGGCATGATGTTCTCAAGTGTTTATTTGAAACAGCCTTTTTAGGGGTCGGCCGGGAAGGGGTTTTGTCTCTACCGAGCGCCAGGTCACTACCAGCTCGAGAGCTCGCATGCATTTCCGGGGGGAAATGGCATCGACAGGGGGGTTTCATGCCCGTTAGGTGGGCCACTGGGAGCTGTGCGTTCACATATACAGACTGTCTCGGTGGTGCCTCCTGTGGTGTTTTCATCGAAACGTGTACCTATCCCCCTCTCCTTTGAAGAGGCGTGGCAGCGTGGAAGGGCACAGGACTCATCCTGGTCACGCCGGACCGGATCAGTTCAACCCGCCGGGTCACAGGCGGGCATTGCTCGTGCAATATATTCTGTTAACCCGAAGGGCCCTGTGCTTTTCCGGGGGGGAAATTCCAGGGCGGACCGGACGCCACAGGGGCTGATGTCATGAGTGTTGTATGTGTCGTAAATGTCACTATGAATTGAAAATGGGGGACCCCGATGTAAACAAGACAAGCGTCTTTCTCTGGTCTGCATCCCCTTAACAATTGTGTGTATTGAGCCGTACTGTATTTTACCCATTCTGCAATCTGTTAAATGAGCCTCCTCCTGTCCGATGCGCTGGCGGTGTAAAGGGTGGTGTCATGAGTAAACGCCTGGAGAGGTCTCGATGCCACGGCCTCGTTGACCTCACCAGGTCCCTTTTGTCAGGTCCTGGCTCCTGGACTCGGCGGTAAGCCTGCCTTGAGTGGTCCATGAGGCTGGGACCTCCTCCGCGCCCTGCTGCTAAAGCTTCGCCTGCGGGTCAGGGTTCGGAACCCCGACCCATGGGACGCCTCGCGGGCGGCGTCAGGGTTCAACGACCCGACCCCATGAGGTGTGGGAGCGGTAACACGGGCTTATGCTTCGTGTACGTTTCCCTGGTAGCAAGCGGGACGCGCCGTGGGGTAGACGCGGGGCCTCCTGTCCTACATCCCATAGTGAGCAGAACGCGAAGCAAGTAACGAAATGTAACAAAGGTTATCCTATAACCCTAGTTACATGAGTTCTTGCAAGCGTTCTGCTCTCAACTCACTGAGGACCCCTGACTGTCTTCTCGGGAAGGCGGAAGTACAGTCACACCCCTTGCCTATATGCATATGGGGCGGACAGGGGCGTGGCCGGACAAGTGTAAGGTGCATGTAGCGGAATCTTTCAAAGTAACGTGGTATTATCCCATAGTGAGCAGAATGCTCGCAAGAACTCATGTAACTAGGGTTATAGGATAACCTTCGCTCTCTTACCCACAGTTTCTGTAGCTCTTACCCACAGTTTCTGTAGCTCTCTTACCCACAGTTTATGTAGCTCTCTTACCCACAGTTTCTGTAGCTCTTACCCACAGTTTCTGTAGCTCTCTTACCCACAGTTTCTGTAGCTCTCTTACCCACAGTTTATGTAGCTCTCTTACCCACAGTTTCTGTAGTTCTATTACCCACGGTTTATGTAGCTCTCTTACCCACAGTTTCTGTAGCTCTACTACCCACGGTTTATGTAGCTCTCTTACCCACAGTTTCTGTAGCTCTCTTACCCACAGTTTCTGTAGCTCTACTACCCACGGTTTCTGTAGCTCTATTACCCACGGTTTCTGTAGCTCTCTTACCCCCAGTTTATGTAGCTCTCTTACCCACGGTTTCTGTAGCTCTCTTACCCACAGTTTCTGTAGCTCTACTACCCACGGTTTCTGTAGCTCTATTACCCACGGTTTCTGTAGCTCTCTTACCCCCAGTTTATGTAGCTCTCTTACCCCCAGTTTATGTAGCTCTCTTACCCACGGTTTCTGTAGCTCTATTACCCACAGTTTCTGTAGCTCTCTTACCCACAGTTTCAACAGCTCTCTTACCCAGTTTCTATAGCGCTTTTATCATCAGTTTCTGTAGCTCTCTTACCCACAGTGACAGTAGCTCTATTACCCACAGTTTCAGTAGCTCTCTTACCCACCGTTTCTGTATCTCTCTCACCCACAGGTTCTCTAGCACTCTTACCCACAGTTTTTGCTGCAGTTCTCCTCAGTGATCCCATCCTCATCATCTGACCACACGACCAGCGTCGAGGTCATCAGTGCCACCAGCACGGCGAAGCAACACAGCAGCGCAAAGATGGCAATGCACCTCTGCTGGGACTGTTACAGGAATCCCACACACACAAACACACACACACACGCACACGCACACGCACACACACACACACACACACACACACACACACACACACACACACACACACACACACACACACACACACACACACACACACACACACACACACACACACACACATTTCTTTTAATTAAGAACACATCCTCAACTGTGTCATGTTATCTTGTTCAGCTCAGCTGTCTTCTTTTCGCCTATGCTAATACTCATGAGGCCTCGTTAAAAGTGGGTTTGAGAAAATATGAAGCAATTACTTCAAAGTGGTTGTACAACAAGGAAATCACTGGTCATTAGATTCTGATGTCTTCGGTCGATATCATCGATTGGAGGTCAGGGATACTCTCAATCAATACAGCCCCAACCGTAGATCTCTATTAGAGAGCACGGACCTCAGGCTGCAAGGCAAGCCCTCCCCCTGGACCAGAGCATCCACAGCGCCCCCCGCCGCCCCCCCCCCCCCCCCCCCCCACCCCACCATCGAAAGGATTCACAAATCCTACTTTATGCCAAGGACCAGAGGACAAGCCAAGTGGAACGCTCCACAGCTGAAGGCAGATTGATTCACAGTGGGGCTCCATTATAAGGAATAGTGGTGAGAGCTCTGCTTCTGTCTACACGCCACTGCCTCAGTCGAATGTGGTTTTGTAAACTATTAGGGTGGTTCAGGGCCAATAGAGCATCTTTTGACAGGCAATACTATTGGGGGGGGGGGAGCACAGATACAACCGCAGTGGCTTGCAAGCAACCTGCCCACTGTGTTGTATAACAGTGTTATAATGTAATGTAAATACGGCATACTACATACTACAACCAGCAACCCTCCCAATCCGATGCCCTCGTGAGTGTGTGTGTGTGTGTGTGTGTGTGTGTGTGTGTGTGTGTGTGTGTGTGTGTGTGTGTGTGTGTGTGTGTGTGTGTGTGTGTGTGTGTGTGTGTAGGTGTGTGTGTGTGTGTGTGTGTTTGTGGTTTGTGGTTTGTGTTTTCAAAGTGTACAGTGTTAATCAAGTAAAAAGCATGAAGAAATCGATGTGGTCAGTAGTTTATAATAATAATAATAATAATAATAATAATAATAATTCATTACATTTATATAGTTACAGTGTATTGCAGGAGCCCTTCGCTCCTGATGTGTCCCGAGGACTCCCTACATTTCCCTGTTTCAAAAGTGCAGGCTGGCACTTCTGTTTAGCTTCTGTTTGCAGATTCTCATTCCCTAGATTGTTTGGCCACACGTCCAATCGCGCTGCGGCGAGCCGTCAACATCACATTACATATTCTCTTTTCCTTGTGGTTTGTGATCCAATCAATCACAAAGTACACCTCTCTCCACACACTAACGTATTCTGTGGCATAAGCAGGAGCCTCACACGAGGGCAGCTCCCTCTCAGGGCGTTTCATTGGTCGGTTCGGTCTCAAGAAATTGTTTGTCAATTCGTCGTTTTTCATGCTTTTTTTATATGCTGCTATTTTCCAAGATGAGTACCTATCTGGTAAGCACAGGTCCTTCAGCATACACAAGGAGAGAGAGAGGGAGAGACAGAGAGAGAGAGGGAGAGACAGAGAGAGAGATAGAGAGAGAGAGAGGGATAGAGAGAGGGAGAGACAGAGCGTGCTTGAGAGAGAGAGGGAGAGATATAGTGAGAGAGAGAGAGAGGGAGAGGAGAGGAAGAGACACAGAGCATGCAAGAGAGCTTGAGAGAGAGGGAGAAAGAGTGAGAGAGCTTGAGAGAGAGAGGGATAGATAGAGTGAGAGAGCTTGAGAGAGAGAGGAAGAGATAGGGTGAGAGAGCTTGAGAGAGAGAGAGAGAGAGAGAGAGAGAGAGAGGAAGAGATAGAGTGCTTCTCAGATAAGTCCCAGCCCAGCCTGTTCAAAACTTTTGACTATGAATCAAGAGAAAGTCATTATTCAGCAATGTGCTATGGAGGAGATGAGGAAGGGGGGTGGGGGGTGTCAGTCCCTATCGACAAACATTGTCGACCCCCATCTCCCAACTGTCCTCCTCCTCGGCTGTCTCAGGCACTCTGAAGGAGCGGAGGCGGCCAGATGCACTTTGCTCTCGTCTGCTGCGCAGAGTGGTCCTCTTCCTGTCGTTTGGCAGAGTCGAGGACCACCCCTCTGACATGTGGACGTGTAGTTTATACCAACTGGGGGGAATACAGCCTCGACAAACAGAACAAGCCCCAATAGCATCGGAGAGATGATGAGATTTGAACTGGCTGTAGAGACCGTTACAGGGCATTTTTCCCCCCTCCTTCCCGAAAACCCCATTACATGTTGGGAGTAGGGATGACGAGTGTTTATTCGCTATCGAAACAATTTTCCTTACGCAGCTCATCCCAAATTCATTATATCCAGTCAGCGTTTTCACTGGATAGTTGAAGAGCTCGTTCAAATCTCGTTTCAGGAGTGCATTTTAGGGCTTCAGCTCAAGTCAATAAAGTTATGTAAGGCAACGAGCACAAAGCTATATAACCATGACAGACATTAGGGATCTCGTCAGCCAGGTGGGAGACATACCAGACAAGAGGCAAGCAGAGTGAATGACAGGGTGATGAGAAGAGATAGAGGATAGATCAAGTGAAGGAAGTGTAAATCTCACCTTCAGAGGCTCCTGTGTGGTAGTCCCCGCCATTAGGGCTGTGATCCTTTACACCTCTGGCACGAGAGGAACTAAAAACCCACTCACATCCCACTATTTATCTATCTGTCTGCCTGCCTGCCTGTCTCTCTGCCTGCCTGTCTGCCTGCCTGTTAGTCTGTCTCTCTGCTCCTCCAGGAACCCTGCCCCCACCTCACCCCTGAGCTGCTCCCACTCTACCACTGTCTCCATAGCGCTGCCGCTGCCGCCTCGCTGCTCTGGCCGGTGTACGCTGGGAGGTGCGTGCCTTGCGGCTCCACGTCTGTCCCGTGTCCTGACATGGTCCCTGCAGCTTCAGAAGTGAGTGTGTGTGTGTGTGTGTGTGTGTGTGCATGTGTGTGTGTGCGTGTGTGTGTGTGTGTGTGTGCGTGTGTGTGTGTGTGTGTGTGTGTGTGTGTGTGTGTGTGTGTGTGTGTGTGTGTGTGTGTGTGTGAGAGAAAGTGAGAGATAGAAAGGGAGTGTCGAGAGAGTAAATGTCTGTGTGGCGCTCTCTCTCTCTGTGTCTCTCTCTCTCTCTCTCTCTCTCTCTCTCTCTCTCTCTCTCTCTCTCTCTCTATCGGTTTCTCCACGCTGCTGGAGGCAGAGACTGAGATGGAAAGACATCAACCCTCCTCCCGGCTAAACGTCCAATACAAAGCTCTCCCCTCACCCTCCTCCTCCTCCTCTTCCTCCTGCCTCTTCCCTCCACCCTCCTGTTCTACCTGCCCCATGAAGCAAAACGTGTAAACGGGCTCGTCTTAGAGGGGGGCGGGGGGGGGGGGGGGTGGGGCACTGGGAGCAGCAGCAGCAGTCTCCACAGAAGCATCTGGACGGCCCCCCACTGGGTTGTTCCTCGATGTGCATTGTCCTTCCTCCACAGAGGAGAGCTGTGTTACTGGACCATACGAGCAAATTAATGTGCAGGGAACCCATAGAGAATACTGTGTGCAGAAGTGCATGTGTGCACACACCCATTAACACGCACACATGCATGCACGCACACGGACACACACACACACACACACACACACACACACACACACACACACACACACACACACACACACACACACACACACACACACACACACACACACACACACACACACACACACACACACACACACACACACACACGCACACACACACGCACACACACAATGACACACAATAACACACACACACACACACACACACAGTAACACACACACACACACTCATGCATGCATACAGGCAGGCAATCACACCCACCCACCCACACACACACACAAATTTTATGATAATCCGAATTAATGTAAAATGTAAAACAGCTTCCTCGTTCCCATTAATAGCTTCAAATGATATAACGGCAGGTCAGCGGTATTGTGCGTCGCTAATCCCCGCTGCGTTTAAAACATTTTAATTCATGTGCCATTCTCTGACGTGCAGCTCGACTGGCAGCTCAAGCACTTGTCTTGTTGTGCTCCTGAAGATGAAACACGCTGCCTCTGCGTATTCAACACAAGTACATAAAAGGAGCTGGAATCAAGGATGCATGAAGCCAAAACACTTTCATCTTCACCTCCCATGTACCAACCCCCCTCCTCACAGGTAAAACGAGCAATGCTTAGCACTAAACAGGAGCAGAATGCTGCCTAGCGCAGGTCACTACAATAGCTCCACTATACTACTGGAGGAGATAGAGGGACATAATCACTGGACCCCACACTGTCAATTATTTACTTTAGGGTTAGGGTTTAAGGTTAGGCTTAGGTTAAGATTAAGGGTTAAGGGTTAAGGTAAGGTTTATGGGTTAGGCATGTAGTTGTTATGGTCAATGTTAGGGTAAGGAGTTAGGGAACAAGTGTGTTCCCACAGACACAGTGCATGAAAACATGGCGGTGTGTGATTCCCGGGAGACATACTAACGAGAAAACTTATTATTATGGGACTATGGGATTAGAGTGGAAAGGTTCAACTTGTTTTACTAAGGTTACAGCAGAACCTCAGATAACCTCTGGTGTCAGAAGACAGCTGTGGGAGCCACGGACCTTCATAACACTAGTGACACTTTTCAGTTGTGACACAGGCATTTTACAATGCCTAGGGATGTCAAATTACACAACTTATCACAATCACATAGCGAAAAGTAACCCAGCCCAACGCAATAATGTAAATATAACCCTGAATCCGTAAAATAAAGAAAAAAAGAATCGAGAAGATTCTTTTTGCTTTTTCAACGGGATGATTATTATTATTTAGGATGACTTCACTGAAGGATGATACTGTTCGGCAAAGTCACGGCAGGTAAAGTGCATTATATACAGTACACCGCACTGAGCCTTACTGTCTGTCCCAGGACAGGTGCCCTCTACACATCAGCCTGTCTGAGAGATTCCTGTCCCAATAGAGAGGGCAATGTAGCCAAAGTGAGAACACGCACGCACACATCACACACACACACGCACGCACGCACGCACGCACGCACACAAACAACAGGGTTTGATGTACAACTGAGGCAGGGGGAGGATAGAAGCGGTAAAAAGTCTACCGTATCCATGGCATACCGTCAATATGGCGACAGGTCTTTAGCTGGGGGGTCAATATACTGACAAGTAACACCAGGGGCCTGTTTTAGCAAAGTGGCAGCTGTTAATATGAGACTGTATCTTCCAGTGTGAGGTCAGAATGGCAGCTGTTAATATGAGACAGTATCTTCCAACGTGAGGTCAGAGTGGCAGCTGTTAATATGAGACTGTATGTCCAGTGTGAGGTCAGAGTGGCAGCTGTTAATATGAGACTGTATGTTCCAACGTGAGGTCGGAGTGGCAGCTGTTAATATGAGACTGTATCTTCCAGTGTGAGGTCAGAGTGGCAGCTGTTAATATGAGACTGTATCTTCCAGTGTGAGGTCGGAGTGGCAGCTGTTAATATGAGACTGTATGTCCAGTGTGAGGTCGGAGTGGCAGCTGTTAATATGAGACTGTATGTCCAGTGTGAGGTCAGAGTGGCAGCTGTTAATATGAGACTGTATCTTCCAGTGTGAGGTTGGAGTGGCAGCTGTTAATATGAGACTGTATCTTCCAGTGTGAGGTTGGAGTGGCAGCTGTTAATATGAGACTGTATGTTCCAACGTGAGGTCGGAGTGGCAGCTGTTAATATGAGACTGTATGTCCACCGTGAGGTTGGCTGCTTGCGTGTCCTGGAAACCGTCAATGAGTTCAGTTTATCCACCGTAGAGTAAATATTGTTTCTAAATCCTATCGTGATTTATAGCACCCATTAGGAATGCACTACTGCCACTGGACACCAATGGAATCTATCTCCCATCTATCCATCTCCTCTTATTAGTATCAGACACTTCCCATTAGAATGTTGGATCTGTAAAGCGCTGGATTTTTCCTTCACTATAGCTGTTTGTAGGAGGAGAGTTCAGCCTCCATAGCCCCCCCCCCCCCCTCTCCTGGTTCTCCATTGGGAACGTCATTATCTCTGTTTACGGCTCAGTGCTTCCACACAAGAGACTGATTAAAATGGACCCGCTGTAAATGGGGCCAGGAGATGGCCAGAGTCACACCCTGTACACATGCCGAGACCCAGCAGACCACAGACTGACATGAGTGTATGTGTATACACATGGCATGGCATGCTGTGTGTGTGTGCGTGTATGTGACTATGTGCATGTGCATGTGTGTATGTATGTGCGTGTGTGTGTGTGTGTGTGTGTACATACATATAGATGAGACGTGATGACCTGGACTTATTTACTCACATTGTTCCCTGTATCACTGCTACTCTACACTCTCCATCATCACATGTTGTTAGTATGTAGCCACACCTCATTGAGAGCTTTTTGAAAGGCGTTTCTCTGTAGCAGTGATAACACATTATATGGTAAGGTGTTTCACCTTCACAGGCCTAAGTCAGCAACCCCCGCCCCACACACACACACACTAAACAGGATGTGGTGTGTTTTGCGTGCTTCCATGCATGTGGGTTGAGGCCTGGGATATATGCTGAGTGAGGACGGACCGAGCCCCGACGCGCCACAGGACAGAGGCCTTCTGCCAAGCGACGAGAGGGCGAACGGATGGCGGATGGCAGAGCGCAGACCGGACGGGACGTCGACAGTGAGAAATTACCCAGTTAGGCTGCCCGGTTCACCAAGGCTCTGTCGATGAGTCTCTGTCTATACAGCAGAGGACGGCTCTCTACAGTAGTGAGGTGGAGGTTTACAGACACAGGGTCTGCAGCCAAGTGTACCGTATCTGTCCAAGTGAGTTGCATAGCTTACATAGGGGCCAGCTACGCCAATAAACTGCAGTTGGAGCAGAACTTTATCGTAGGTCATTGATTATCAGGGATGGGGGGATTACACTTTCAAACTGTAATCAATAACTTGACTGATTACAACTTCAAAATGATTTATTCAATTCGAGGCAATTCGAGGCAAGCAAGTTTGCAAACAACAAAAGCTTGTAATGTTCTGGATTATTCCAAGTAATGTCACCTGATTACTTTCACTTACTTTTGCATTATTTAAGCTGAACAAATACTATATTCCCATCTAGCTACAGAGTGTAATTTGAATAGTATTATCATCATCATCTAGAACAGGGGTCAGCAACCTTTTTGACATGGAGTGCCTGTTTGAAATATAGTTGTAACTAGTGTGCCTCAACAATATTCCATGCATCGTAATTTTTTTCTTCTCATAATCAGGTATTTTTTATGAATTTTTTTACATTATTACATCATTATTGTTATTGTTATTATTAACAATATTATTATGATGGTTGCATCAACCCTAAATCTGAGTTGGGGGGGGGGGGATGCAATGCAGACAAACAGCTGCATACAGTGCGACCATTTCACTCACATTTGCCCATTCATTTTTGGACACATCACACACCATCGGTGTGTGTACTGTACATGTGCTGTCATAGCTCCACCTACAGGCCTAATGGAGAACACCAGGAGAACACCAGGATGTGAATGGAGGGTGAATGTGAGGTATATCGTGTAAATAAGTTTTGATTGATCGCAAGACTACACTGTAAAAAAAAAATTATTAGTTACCAGAACTTAAAAATATTGAGTTCAGTTACTGTGCATTAAGGTTTTCAGTTTTCAATCCATAATAAGTTAACAGAAAAATAAGTACACAACCACATTATTTCAACCTAATAAAACTATGTTTATTGTCATTGTTTTAAGAACACAAGTTGACTTGGTAATACTCACATTTTGAGTAAAAAAATGGCTTTTAACATGTGCAATGTTCAATGAAATTGAAAAATAAATAATACAATTTGTTGATTAATCCCACTGGTCACAATGGTGACCGTAATAATGTTTTTGTTATAAGGCTCTGCAAATGTTACTGAATGATGTGGCAATGTATTTCCAGCTAAATTGAAATAATAAACAAATAAAGGGTCTCAATTAAATATGTGGAAGTAAAAAGAACCTGTGGGAGGATTTCAACAAGATAAATGCGACAACAGTGCAAAATAGTTCACTATAATATTTCAAAGCAAAAAAAAAATATAAAAAAAAAAATATTAAATAATTTTTTTTTTTTTTTTTTTTTTTTTTGTAGTGCTGCCCCCTGTGCCTATGCAAATGCCCCCGCGTGCCTATGCAGGCACGCGTGCCTAGGGTTGCCTACCCCTGATCTAGAACCAAGATAAAGCATTATTTTTAATGGTGCAAGACAATTTGTGTCTAACCTCACAGTCAGGGTGATCCCCCTCCTTTTAGTTGTTGTTAAAAAATAACCACTGATTTCTACAAAAATATCTGTAATGTGACAACATGTATTTCTGTAGTGAAATTACGGTTACCAATTTTATGTTATCAGATTACAGGAATCCCAGATGATTATGGCAGTATTATTAGGTGCACAAACAAACATATTCTGAACAGAATAAACACAAAATATTACCAGCGTAATCAACCCACCCTTATATTTGTCGCTTGAGGTTCAGCATACATTAGTGAGTTGACAAAGAATCGACTTAAACTACGTACCGTGGTCCTGTAGATCAGTGGGTAGAGCAAGGCATTAACACCACCAGGGTTAGGGGTTTGATTTCCGCTGAGGCTGCCCAATGTTCCCATACTAGAAATGTATGCAGTCAAGGCACTGGTACTTTTGTAAGGCACTTTTTATAAAAGCATCCACCAGATGGCGTGCTGTACATCATGTTGTACACTCTCGAAAAGGATGTGCTAAAATAACACAGGCTGTGTTGTCCTTAAAAAGGAAAGAACGTTCCAGTAATGTCTCCAGTCGTGCAGCATTATTAGATGCTTTTGATCAGATAGCCCTATTTATTTTGTTTAATTTTTTTTTAAATAGATTGATGTTGGTCCCAAGTTCACAAGCTTTGGGCAACAGCGCTTTATAGTGCCCCATTGTCCTCCATTAGAAACAATTCATCTTAAAATCCTTCCCTCTCCACTGAGGCATCAGGTAGGGCTGTCCCATCACTCCCCTCCTCTTCATCGTCACCCTCGAGCTATTAGCATGTGCAGTCCGTGCTAGTAGTATCAATATAAAAAATATATATATATATAAAAAAAAAGAATTTAAAGAAAATAAATAAATAAAAATAAACAAACCTTCTTACTGTCATGCGCTTGTCCTAATAGTACAGTGTATGTTAGTATATTATACTAGCATACACTGTAGCACTCAAAATTTTGATGAACATTGTTAGCCCATCCTACTGACTTAAAAAACGTGTAAGTCGCTTTGGATAAAAGCGTCAGCTAAATAACAAAATGTAAATGTAGTATTGGCAAACATGGACCCGATTATTCTTTTTAAATATGTATGCAGATTATATTTTGCAAAAAAAATGTCCTCTTACCCAACCCCCTTGAACCCTCAGATCAGCCTCTGCCTTCTCTCCACCCCCAAGTCCAACCTTGGCAGTTTTGGGGACAGAGCTTTGGGCAGCTCCCAGGCTCTGGAACTCCCTCCCCCTAGCTTTTCTGGATACAAGATCAATTGGAACAAGAGTGAGGCAATTCCACTTAACTCTCACACATTCAAATCTGATCTGTTAAAACAAATGGAATGAGGTATTTAGGAATCAATGTCATATCTCTTATTACTAACTTATGACATCAACAGATGGATGGCCTTACCATTGTCTCTATGGGGTAGACCAATTAACGTTTGTCTCTTGAGGTTCAATTAAAGTTCTACCAAGGCTCTCTTATATCACTGCCTCTATTCCTCTTAAATTTCCTCAAAACCGATTCAGAGACATCAAATCTCTTTTTATGCAAATCTTTTAGAACAAAAATACCTAATTAGCTTATAGTTGACTACAAGGGGACAACATCACCCATAAATAGCTCTGTCACATTAACCGAGGAGCTGAACCATTTCTATGCCCGGTTCGACTGAGCAAACAGGGACCAAGTAGTGCAGCCCCTCCCCCCCAGCGGCACAGCCCCCGTCCTGAGCCACCATGACGTCAGGTGTTGCCTCCGGAATACCAACCCAAGGAAGGCAGCGAGACCTGATGGAGTGGTGGGCCGCATACTGAAGGAGTGTGCGGATCAGCTGACGGAGGTTTTTACAGATATATTTAATCTTTCCCTGCTATTATCATATGTCCCAGCATGCTTCAAAACTTCCACAATTATACCAGTACCCAAGCAGTCAGTTGTCACGTGCCTGAACGACTACAGACCCGTGGCACTCACCCCCCTCCCTGCTAAGTGTCTAGAGAGACTGGTCAGGAAACACATCACATCCATCATCCCGGCCTCCTTTGACCAATACCAGTTTGCTTATAGGCAGAACAGATCAACTGAAGATGCTATAGCCATTGTGCTTCATACCGCCCTAGAACATCTGGAGAAGAAAAACACCTAATGCTCTTTGTCGAATAGCTCTGCCTTCAACACTATACTCCCCCGTAAACTCATCAGCAGTCGAGAATGCAGCTGTGACTGCGTCCCCGACCGCCAAGAACCTTGGTGTTGTCCTCGACGACCAGTTGAACTTCTCTGCTCACATCGCAGCGACGACCAGAACCTGCCGATTCCTCCTGAGCAACGTCAGAAGGATACGCCCCTTCCTGACAAAAGAAGCCACCCAACTCCTCGTCCAATCAACAGTCATCTCCCGCCTCGACTACTGCAATGCACTGCTCGCTGGCCTCCCGGCCACTGCCACTAAGCCTCTTCAACTCATTCAGAACGCAGCGGCCCGCCTGATCTCAAACCTACCGAAGTCGGCCCATGTCACCCCACTTCTTAGGGACCTGCACTGGCTCCCCATTGCTGCACGAATCCGCTTCAAGGCCCTCGACCTAGCATACCGTGCGGCAAAGGGAACCGCTCCCGCCTACCTCCGGTCAATGGTCTCTAACTACACACCCTCAAGACCCCTACGCTCTGCATCTTCTGGCCGCCTCAGACCTACTCCTATCCAAGCTCCGGGAGGGTCATCAAAGAGAAGTCGCCTATTCTCAGTCCTTGCCCCACAATGGTGGAATGAACTACCCACCCCAGTTAGGACAGCCGAATCACGTCCAATCTTTCGCCGTCGACTAAAGACGCACTTCTTCAACCATTATCTGAATTAAAAAAAAAAAAAAAAAAAAAAAAAAAAAAAAAAAAAATCTAACCCTAACTAACCGTACTGTCATGCACTTGTCCTAATAAACTAACCTACACTGTAGCACTCAACACTTTGATGAACATTGTTGCTCAGCTGATAGAGTTGTGCCCTTCCTGATGGCTTGTCGTACAGAACTTGTAAGTCGCTTTGGATAAAAGCGTCAGCTAAATGACTAAATGTAAATGTAAATGTAAATCAGCAAACTCCAAACCCTGGGTCTGTGTAATATACTGTGTAACTGGGTGCTGGACTTCCTCACAAACCGCACACAAGCCGTCAGGCTGGGCAACTACACCTCGTCCACCCTGTCTCTCAGCACCGGCGCCCAGCAGGGTTGCATACTCAGCCCATTACTGTACACCCTGCTCACACATGACTGTTCCCCCTCCTACCTCTCCAATTACATCATCAAGTTCGCAGACGATACCACAGTTGTGGGTCTCATAACAAACAACAATGAGTCTGCCTACAGGAGGGAGGTGGAAGACCTTACAGCCTGGTGTGCCAACAACAACCTGGCGCTCAACATAAAGAAAACAAGAGAGATCATAGTGGATTTCAGAAGATCAAGGCCTGACCACGAGGTAGTGGAGAGGGTCACTGAGTTCATGTTCCTGGGTCTCAGTGTGAGGGAGACCCTGTCCTGGAGCACCAACACCGCCTCAGTGATCGGGAAAGCTCAGCAACGCCTATACTACCTAAGGAAGCTGAAGCAGGCTGGCCTGCCACGAAATCTCCTTGTCAACTTTTATCATTGTGCGGTTGAGAGTGTGCTGACCTACGGTGTGTCTGTGTGGTTCTCCAGCTGCACAAAGGCAGAGCAAGAGGCTCTACAGAGGGTGGTGAAGGCGGCAGGCAGGATCGTTGGGACTCCTCTACCAAACATCACCTCCGTCTTCACCTCCCGCTGCCTCCACCGCTCCAAGTGTATTATCAAGGACCAGTCTCACCCAGCACATCACCTCTTTCAGCTCCTTCCCTCAGGGAGGAGATACCGGTCCATACATGCGAATAGTTCAAGATTTATGAACAGCTTTTCCCCCCAAGCAGTCAGACTGTTAAACTCTCATTGACTGTCCCCTCACGTGCACCATGCACTTACCTGGACTTGATAACCACTATGTTACCGCTCATCATGCACTTTATTATTTAAAATATTCTGTTATATGTACAGTGTTATGTGTTACATGTACGGTCTGTGGGAGCTCCCCTGAAATTTCGTTGTATATGACAATTAAAAGTCTATTCTATTCTATTCTATTAGGGATATTTTCGTGCAAATTTGTGCAAAAGCACCAAATTTGGCCCAGATGTAGGCCAGAGTATGCTCAATTGACTCAGCCAGGGCGCCCGAGCCGGCGACCCCCGGGGCCACCCTGGCCGCTGTCCGAAAAAGGTCTTGGCTATAACTTTTGAACCAATAATACAAACTTGGTGTCTATTTTATGTTTTATGACTATTAGAAACACATTGGAATGCTTATCTTTACAATTGGGTGTGTCTGGACCCCTAATTTGCATTTTTCCAAGATGGCAACTACCCAAAAGTGAGTTTTACCAGAACTTTTGTTTTTTCTGTCTATAAAAGTGAAATTCTATATAACATATAATTATATCAGAATCAGACACATTGATTGCCAGGCAATATTTATAATGTCAAATAAACCTAAACAACAATTGGTTGCCAGGCGTAACAACAACAACAAAGGCGTAAACATGACAGAACAACAATAAATACAGCACAATACACAAACAATACAGAATCATACCCCACATTAGCCCAAAATGACAATCCACATACCACATCAATGTGCTCAATCTATAGATATACGTTTATGGGGATGGATGTGCTCAGTCCTTTTTATTTACCAGGGTGAGTGATTGTGGATAGAAGCTGTAGGTGACCATTTTTATATCATAATCACACAACCAGATTACTTATTGTCATCTCACTGTAGTCTCGACCCTCATTGTTGGTACAGGCACCCTCACAGCCACATATTGAGGTGCAATGGACTCCAGCTTTAAAGCATTTTCAGCGCCCCCTACATGCCTTTTTGCAGCCGCAGTGGAGGAGAATGGTGCAGGCTTTACTGGCATCTGCAAGATGAGTCCAGTAAGGTTCCCAAGTCTTGGTCGTGGAGTCCTAGTCCCAGACCCATGTACTGAACTCTTGGATATTTAGCTGGACAGAGGTCGCCTGGTTCCAGTAAAAGTAGGGCTGGGCGATATAACGATAACGATAAATATCGCGATATATTTTAATAATCTATATCGAATATCGAAATTATTTTTTTTTTTTATTTTTTTTTTTATTTTTTTTTTTTTTTTTGACCTGCAACAGGGCAGTTTTAAAACCAGAGACAGTGGACAGACTTGTCTTTCTTGCCTGCAACTTAAAGTAATGGCTTTGCTTGTCCAAATGACAATACTGACCAAATTGAGATTTATTTTTCTCGTCCATTTATTTTGTTTGCTTTCTAATTTAAAATACAGTTTGAAACCATCTGTACACAGTAGGCTATGTGTGCTAGCAGAGCTAGACTCCAGTCACGAGTCACGGTGCACATTGTCCACCAAAAAAGCGCCAAAAGATCGAAAATAAACTAGCAGAGCCAGAACTGTTCAACTCCCCTGGAGCCACAGCCAGCAGAGAAGCCGGTTTACTTTCGCTTTTAAACCAGCTGCAGCCTGAGAACTGGAGTGTGAGGGGATGTAACACTAAAGATGGCGGCAACGACAAAGAATTGCATCTGTTGTTTAAAAAAAATTAAAAAGTTTTTTTTTTATACTTATAACAATTTCGATAATTATCGATATCGAGAAATATGATAACATTATCATATCGTTATCACGATATGATTTTTTTCCATATCGCCCAGCCCTAAATAAAAGGGCTATGCCAACTTCGTGAACCCTTGCGAATGAGTCAGCCACTTGTTTCCATAATGTCTTGTGTGTCGAGTGCTACAAGGTTATTATTTGGTAGAAATGGATTTCTGTGGGTCTCCATAACCTCTGTGAAGGATTTGACATCTCTCCTGAACATGACCTGCAAGATATGTGCCTCTTCATGATGAGATGTTGACGATGCTGTGCTGCTGTTATACACAGCTTCAAACTCTTGCACCAACCTGGCACAGTCAGGCCCTGCAAGCATGAAGAATGCGAGGGCTTGAGGGCTTTCATAGAGTCCAGCTGCTCCACCACAGGACTGCAGGATTTAGTTTGATTGCTCGTGGAATTGATCTTTTGCAATAAAGCTGAACTTACGTTCTGACCGCTGCACTACGAATTTCCCCTTCATGAACTCTTCATAAATGGCAGGATTTTTTTCAGGCAGCTCAAACATGTCTCGAACATGGACGGGTAACCAGCGAGCGTAGTTTGTGTGATCCATCATGTGAAACCAAGCACAGAGCTCATCACACACTTGAATGTACAGCTTGAAGTGTCCTTCTCGGAGTGACCGAACAAATCGACAGAACAGTAACTCTAGCTCTAGCACCTACGGGTGGCAGCAATTCTAAACTGGCCCTGGTAAATGATGGCCCATGGTGCTCAATGAGGGCAGACTGAGCTCGTCCTGTAGTCAAGACCTGTGCCTGGTTAGGACGGTGGGCCAACCTGAATCGCGGAGCTTGCCCGCCATAAGTTGAGCTTTGTCTTCGATATGCAATGCTCCCATCTTTACGACCAACTTATCTTCACCAAGGGCTAGATCCACAAAGAATGGATTGCACGGTGCTAGTTGCACCCTACTTACAATTCTACCCATTCTGCAATCTGTTAATAACATTTTCAATCAATCAAATTTGATTGATTCAAACTTTTATTAACAGATTGTAGAATGGGTAGAATACAGTAAGGCTCAATACACACAATTGTTAAGGGGATGCAGACCAGAGAAAGACTTTCGTCTTGTTTACACCAGGTCCCCCATTTTCAATTTATAATGAATTGTAAGTAGGGTGCAACTAGCACCGTGCAATCCATTCTTTGTGGATCTAGCCCAAGTGTCGCAGGATATTGCCATTGGAGCTGCTTGGCTATAGCATACAATGGTTGATCAGCACCAAGGACAGCAATCTGGCCAGGATTCAGGAATGATGTGCCTTTCTGTGCTAGCTCCATTGCATGCTTCATCATGGATGCAGATGCTGCTTTATATGGGAATAAGGGGTACACTCCTGAGTCCTATCACAGTTTCACTGTGTCATCATTCATAAGCTGCGAGTTATAACCTGACCATGTAATAACATCATCTTCACCTAGTGTCTCCTGATCGAGAACTCTTTTTCCATGCATCAACCAACTGTCATCTTTCACTTTGGCTCCACGCACAAGATCATGCAATGGTTGCACAGGATCAGTGCCACTTCTGGGTGCCAATATATCTCCTTCATTGAGTTCCGCTGGCTTAACAATTGTCTACGAGTCTGGATGTTTGGGTGTGGATGAATCTTCAGTGTCAACTTTTATAGGGGGACGCTCAAGTCCTAGATGGTCATGAGAGAGATGATTTGTAGCACTCAGTGCAGTTCCATGGAACTCGTTCTGTGAGTAGTTCCCTTTGCTGTGCCCATCTAGATTGTCAACATCATAGGTGGTGAAGACATCCTGATGAAGATTAGTAGGAAGAACAATGCTTCATTGTGTCGTTTACACACTGCACATGCCAGCGACTACTTCACCTCCATTACTCGTTTATATGACACTGACAACCCTTGTGCATGTGCTTCATCAACTTCCATTTTCTGGCGTCCATTGCCATGTAATTTGAGGCCACAATAGAGCGGAAAGGGCATTTATCTGTCCTTGCTGTGATGTATTGCGTCAGTCATGCAGGTGTGATGGGTGCTGCCATATGCATTGTACTTCTGACATTGGGTGATGAGACTATTTTCGTTCTCGGTTTCAGGTTGGCATCTTCTGTATTAGCTGCACAGGGTTTGAGGAGTGCTGGACCCTGGAGGACGATATCATTGAACACTCATAAGGGTTCTGCAACAGATGTTGTGAGACAGTTGGAGGGGAAGGAGCCGTCAAATGTGTGGCCTGGTTGTAAGCAATACAAAACCAAGGCGGCCCTCATCAACAGAATCGCCTCATCCTGATCAATCTGGTTAAAATTGTGACCTCTAGCTACTTTCTTAGCCACTTAGCCTTGTTTGCGATGTATGTGTCCCTCCCTTTCTGGTGTTCACTCCATTCAGGCAGATATTTGAAGAGCTGTTGCTTGAATCTTGTTGTGTTGAGTTCATAATCAAGACACAAATGCAAAATGGGTCAATATTGAA
The DNA here is from genome assembly GCF_963971535.1 of Notolepis coatsorum. NCBI lineage: Eukaryota > Metazoa > Chordata > Actinopteri > Aulopiformes > Paralepididae > Notolepis > Notolepis coatsorum. Next base: position 122,867,824 of record NC_140171.1, read on the forward strand.
ACAGAAACGTAAAAGTTAAGGTAAAACAAATTTTCTGGGAACCACCATCTTGGAAATATGCAAATTAAGGGTCCAGACACTCCCAATTATAAAAATAAACATTCCAATGTGTTTCTAATGGCCAAGAAACATAATATAGACACCAAGCTCATTTGGTTCAAAAGTTTTTGCCGAAACCTTTTTCGGAGGGCGGCCATATTGATTTGGCCACCAGGGCGACCCCGGTGGGCGCTGGCTCGGGCGCCCTGGCTGAATCATTAGAACATACTCTGAGCTAAATCTGGGCCAAGTTTGGTGCTTTTGCACACATTTGCACGAATTTAGCCTCATATAAATCAAGGGTGCGGTTAGGAGTGCCACATGTATTTCAGTATTATTTTTCATACAATGCAAAGTATCCACTGACTTTGGTCTATAAACCCGACTCTCTGGTGGGCAGCTGGGAGTGGCTGGATAAGTCCATCATATCTCGAAATAGGAACATATCATTTGGCATCATTGTGGTACTGTTCAAAACCACCACCTCTATTGGATAACTATTGGATTGGATAATCTATTGGATTATTTTACAGAATTTCTCCAGTCTTACGCTCCCTCTCGGTGACTCAGATCCTCCTCTTCCTTCCAACATGTCACTCGCCCCCCTCGTCTGACTACCATGGGATCCAGAGCCTTCTCCCGGTGTGCCCCCCGCCTCTGGAATTCCCTACCACAACACATCCGTGCTATAGACAACCTCCCCACCTTTGTTTCCCGTCTCAAAACACATTTGTTCATTCTGGCATACTCACTTTAATTTTAAGTTTATTATAACTGCTCCCCTATGTGTAACTACTACTAATATTGTGTTTTTACTGTGTAACCTGTACAGCGACCTTGGGTGCTTTGAAAGGCGCCTTAAAATAAAATGCATTACTATTATTATAACATGATCGTTAGGGTTGCATCATATGCTCTATTGGGAAGCAGCTGCACAGGACATTAACACAGAGGGCCCATCTCCTCCATCTTGTCTTATTTGGTGTACTTAAGCACTTTAAGTAATAAAACATGGCAGCAATACGATTTCATTTCAACAACTTCAAAATCGGTTTGGCCTTTTGAATTTTTCTTTAAAATATGCACAACTATCGACTGTTATAAATAAGAAATGTGGGGAGGGAGCTGGGCCTGCAACATGCTCAGAGTGGGATCACCTTCTCATGAAAGCAACCTTGTAAAGAGGTTTGGTCTCAAATATTTATAGCTTAATGTTTAGGGCTGCCCCCTAATAAAGATCACTCTGTCCAGCCGGCTTGGGAGCATGACCTCAACGTGTTCGTGACGGCTTCTCAGTGGAGAACAACTTGGAGTGCGGTTCTGAGCTCATTTAAATGTGTGAGATTTAGGACGATACAATAAAATATTCTGTAGTAGAGTATACATTACCCATATTCAATTATCCAAGATGGACAACAAACACAGAGATGTTTGCTGGCACACATGTGACAAGCAAGGCTCATTACTCCATCTGCTTTGGGAACGTCCAGCTGTAAAAACCCTCTGGTTAGAAGTAATATCCCTAATGTCAGAGTTTTTCAATGTTAATTTCCCTGTTTGATTGATTGATTGATTGAAACATTTATTAACAGATTGCAGAATGGGTACAGTACAGTACAGCTCAATACATACAATTGTTAAAGGGGAACTATCTTATAAATGGCCTTTTTGAGTGTTTAGCATTGTTTCCTAGCTATGTGAACTTATATTAATATGATCTATGTCTCAAAATTCTCATATTGGCGCATTCTTCCAATTCTCCTCTCACAATATTCACCCTCACTGAACTGAGTCATTTGAAAATGTGCGCGATATGTGATATCATAAAGACACCGCTGCATGTTAATGTTCAGGCGACGACGACGCTGCGCAGTGGTTTAGGAGCCCAGGCTCAAAACGGCTCGAGATCTTGAGGTAGAAAAATGCTGTTTTTGAGGACTTGATTAGAAATACAAAACAATGAATAAAAAAAAATATATATATTACAGAGGTGTTCCATAGACTCACAGGAATTGTGTAAAAGTGCCCAAATAGTGAAAGAAATAGTAAAATAGTTCCCCTTTAAGGGGATGCAGACCAGAGAAAGACTTTCGTCTTGTTTACATCAGGGTCCCCCATTTTCAATTCATCATAACATATATGACATACATGACATACAGATAGACAGTACTGCAAAGTATGTCCCATAGCCAGTGTTGTAGTCGAGTCACTAAATCTCGAGTCCGAGTCGAGTCTCGAGTCCCCAGTGTTCGAGTCCGAGTCCAAGTCTGAGTCATCAAAGAAGAGCCCGAGTCGAGTCCCCATTACCCTAGTCTGAGTCCAAGTCATCAAGGTTGAGTCCACTCCACTCTGGCAGTCAAAGGTAAAAAATAAAAACATAAACATAAATGACCATTTCAACCTCTATTCCATAAGTTAGGAATACTCAGTGTTTATCAAGTGAATCATCTTCAGACTGGTTTATTTGTGCATAGTTCTTTAAACAGAGCCCATCCTCCTTTTTTCATGACATGTTTGCCCACAATCACCAAATTCATAATTACCACACACATAGTTCTTGTTTTCTTTCCCGCACTTCCCAATCTCAGTTTTTTTACTCTACAGAGGGTCAAAGTTGTGGAATTCTTTGCCTCCACATATTTTGGAATTTTCTTTTCTGAAGTTCAAAAGAGCACTGAAATCTCATCTCCTAGATCAGGGGTTCCCAACGTTTTCAGGCCGCGACCCCCGAAATAATGGTGTCAGAGAGCTGCGACCCCCACTATTATAGGAGGTAAAAAAAAATATTAAAAAAAAAATATTATATATATATATTTTTTTATAAATGGAAATGTATGGTTGAAACATGCAAACGTTCAAACGCACACACACTAATAAGCACTGGAGGCTTTTAACCAGGGCCAGACTGGGGAAATCATTCAGGCCAGGAAATATAGTGCGAAATATAGCCCCAGTCAGGCCACTTTTTAAGCGGGGGGGGGGGGGGGTTCCCCACCAGGATTTTTTTTTGTTACAAAGACAACTAGAAACACTGGCCTGGCCTATAAGTTCAGTGGCCTGACTGAAAAAAATATATAATAATAATAATAATAAAGAAAAATTTGAACTTTTTTTTTTAATTGTTTTTATTTTTAATCATCTGGCGACCCCCACTTTGGGAACCACTAGGACCTAGATCACCAATATTTCCCATATGGGCTCCCTTTACAAACTGTGGTCTGGTGGCTTGTTGTATTTTGTTATTGTATTTTCGTTTTTATTATATATTCTTCCTGTCATTAGTTGTTTTCTCTATACCCAAAATCGTATTGGCATGGGTGCCTGCTTCGGTGTCTATGTAGACCTGCTTGTGTGTGTTTGTTTGGGGGGCGGGGGGTATATTTTACCTTGATATAATATCAGTGTAATTTTGCTTCCTGCCACATGTAAGCCCTAGAGGGTTTTTAGGCAATTCTCCTACACATCCCTTGTGGATTGTATTGTATTATATATATGTAATTTTACATGTGTAAATAAACAAACAAACAACAAACAAACAAACAAACAAACAAACAAACAAAGTCCAAGTCCGAGTCATCAGTGATCAAGTCCAAGTCGAGTCACGAGTCCTGAAAATCAGTCCGGACTGGGATTCGACTTGCGTTGTAACGTTGTAAATAGTTGCATCTGAAACAGTCGTATGTTGTTTTGGGTTCTGGGCATCGCCCCCCCCCCCTTCTTTTTTGTTTAGTTGTTTAATATTTTACACAGTGCCCATTAATGAACATCTTCAGTTCCCACATCAATGTAAATGTGCCAGATTTGAGCTAATTAGCTAGTTTCCATCTGTAGTCCCTGCCCACCATGCATGTCTTCATGGTGTGGGAGGAAACTGGAGTACCCAGAGGAAACCCACGTGAACACAGGCAAACTCCACACAGAAAGGCCCCCTGCTCATGGGGTTCGAACCCATGGACCTTCTTGCTGTGAGGCAGCAATACTAACCACTGTGACACCATGCCGCCCCATGGTGGCACAGTTGTTGTGTTGTTGTAGATGTTATTGTTGTGTGCTGTTGTTTGTTGTGTGTGAATAATAATAATAATAATAATAATAATAATAATAATAATAATAATAATAATAATAATAATTTATTATTATAAAAATGTATATCAGGGGTAATAAAACATGTTAGAAAAAAGCCTGAACTGTATTCATGTGCATTCAACCTTTTTGGGGAGAATGTCATCAGCAGAATCTCACCAGGCAGCTTGTTGCATAATAGGTCACACAAACTACTTCTTGTCACTTTTAAATAATTAACCGTCCGCTCGTATTTGCATTGAGGCTCAGTTTAATGAGTTTATTACCAGAGGGAAGTTAGGGCATCAGTGCAGCAGGGCTCGTTTTATTGCACAGTCGCTTGATACAGTACATTCTACAGTTACTCTCAATGAGCATGTCCTGACTCTCACTCAACCCTACAGAGCACTGCTAAGACATACAGGACTTCCAAATTTAATTTGCAAAAAGCAAATCTGCAAAATTGATAAGAGCAATGTAGCCTCCGTACTTTAACCACGCAGCCCTCTGTCTGCACTGCTCGCACTTTCCACAGAGAAAGCTCACAAAATCAATGGCTACAGGAAAACGACCAAACTCAGAAGTTATACATGTCCAAGTGCTTCCTCTTCTAGATAATGGTAGTCAGCCTGTTATTGAATTGGTATTTTACGTTTTATTCTGTGCTCGTCCTCGTTGAGCTGCCTGGCGAGATTACCATGATGACGTGAAAATGTGAGCAATGCAGACAGAGGGCATGGCTGAAGTATGCAGGCTACACACATCATCATATTTAACACACTGATGTGTTCTTTTAACACTAGTCACTAGTGTACAGTGTAGGCACTAGGCAGGTTGTGTTTATTATGACTCACGGCCACGGGTTCCGAGGAGATTCGATGTACTGTATATACTCATTCACATAGCTGCTTTCACGGCAGGTCTCCACACGCAGAACAGGGGCTTAAAGGACGCAATCACACCACCGATACATTAAATATTAACAGACTATTACTACTGAAGAGCTGCAGACTCTTGCAGAGGGAGTGACACGTGTTAACAATAGCTCAAACACATTTTTAAACATGTTTAAAAATGCTTTGTACTGTATAGTATATTGTATTGTAACTCAGTTACTTCTACTCTGCATTGTACATTGTATATATGTATATACTGAACACTTTTGTCTACGTACTTGACTTCTATTTTATTTTATACTTACTATACTTATTTTATACTTATCTATTTTTATATAGCACAATCTCTGGAGCAAAACAGAAAGAAGCATTTTATGTAAAAGTATTCTGTACTTCTGTATGACAACTAATAAAGAAACTTGAGAAACTTGAACTTGTTTCAAAGAAGCCATATTATGCTTGTTATATTTCCCGCTGTGTGTTAAATAGCTGGAGGTGGACATTTACAAAGTTCAAAGTCCACACCAATAGGAACAATCTGTACCTGAACCGCTTGCAATGCCTTGTTTGTAGTCCAGCCTTTCCTGTCAAAATCACAGCACGGGCCTACTTCACTCCCCCTCCTTTTCCCCTCACGTCCTCCACACGCTCCTCTTCATCCCCCTCGCTATCCACTGCGCACTCCTCATCATCCTCTCTTTCTTCAGTCACCCCTTCCTTCACCCTCATTCACCCAGCTGTATTCCATCCCCCTGATTCACACACGGGCAAGCACCCCACTCTCCCCAGCTGCACCCTATCCTCCCCTGATGAGGGGACTATATCTGCACCTCGACGCTGACCAGAAGCTGTCGTGGTATTAATTACCACTGCCCAGGTACGACGTCTCTGCCACAAGCTCTACTGCTAGATACCCTCCGTGTATTGGCTTACTCTAACCCGTTTCTCTCCTGTGCCCCAAAGGACCGCCGTCCCTGTCTGGACGTCACCTGTTCCCGAAGAGGAACATCTATTCTCCTGCTGCCACCCAGCAGCTCCAGCGTCCCTGTCTGGACGTCATCCTGTTCCCGAAGAGGAACATCTATTCTCCCGCTGCCACCCAGCAGCTCCAGCGTCCCTGTCTGGACGTCACCTGTTCCCTAAGAGGAACACTTATTCACCCGCTGCCACCCAGCAGCTCCCCCGACAAGCACCAGGACCGCTTGCTCGCTCACTGCCGCCGTGGCAGCCACAGGACAGAACATTAACCCCGTTCTATTTCCCCCCAATTCCTGTGTTGCTCAATTTCCATTAAACACCCTTGAAACCGCTCCTTTCTCTTCTCGTGTATTCAGCAATTGGGCTGTGCTCCAGACTCCAGTTCTCACAGTATACCACGACCACGATGACAGCACCAGCTGTACACGAGACCGAGGAATGGAAGAAGTTTCAGAAGCAGTCTGTGAGTATCATTAACGGCCAGACCGCCCGGGTAGACCAACTCGCCCACTCCCTAGACGCCGTCACAGCACAGCTGGCCGCTCTCGCCCTCGACTCCGTTGAGCGAGAAAAACAGTATCTACTTGTCGAGGCACACTTGGCACAGCAGGGCTCATCAGCCGCTACCCCCGCTGCACCAAGCCCCCCGCATAGGGAACCCCTGTCCCCGCACCAGAACGTTATGACGGAAGCATCTCCAAATGCCGTGCGTTTTTATTCCAGTGCTTGTTAGTGTTCGAACAACAACCCCACACGTTTCACAGCGATAGGTCTAAAGTGGCTTACCTGTCGGCGCTGCTCACAGGCGCGGCGTTGAGATGGGCCACCGCTCTCCACTTCAACAATTCCTTCCTCTGCAATTCGTACTCACAATACGTCGACGACATGCGTAAGGTGTTTGACCACCCTCCAGATGACTCAAAGGGGGCCTCTGGCTTGTTTTCTATCCGCCAGGGAAGCCGCAGCGTAAGCGAATACGCTATCGATTTCCACATCCTCGCCGCCAGCTCCGACTGGGGGGACACACCGTTGCGAGGCGCCTTTCGCCAGGGCTTGAACGACGCTATTAAAGACGAGCTTGCGTCCAAAGAAAGACCCACCTCCCTGGGCGAATTAATCCATTTGGCCAGAGAACTGGACCTGCGTCTTCGGGAATGTCGTCGAGAGAAAGCTAGCACCACTCGTCCGCCTCGTCGCGCTGCCCGCGCCGAAGAAAATAGGTCCTCCGAGCCCATGGATCTTGACCGCTCACGTCTCCCTCCCAGCGAACGCCGACACAGGCTCGCTACTGGAGCATGCCTGTACTGTGGTCAAACGGGTCACTCGGTTGCCTCTTGCTCGCTTCGCCCAAACGACGGGGCTCGACAGTAGCGCTGGGCGTCTGTTCGAGTTTAGATATCGCTCCCAGCTCTGGCCCAAACATGCTATTCCGCGCCACGCTGTGTCTGAATAACCAAACACTCCCGTTATCTGCCCTGGTTGACTCAGGGGCCGATGAGAACCTCATCAACGCCGGAGTAGTCTCCCGTTACAACATCGCTACTGACGCCCTGCCGATACCCCGCGACGCCCGGGGGTTAAACGGGAAACTACTCACGCGGATTACTCGCCACACCGTACCCCTTCGCCTTCTGCTATCCGGGAATCACAGCGAGAGTATTCGGTTTCACGTTACCAACTCTCCCCACAATCCCATTGTCCTTGGCATGCCTTGGCTCAAGTTACACAATCCCGTTATCAATTGGCCTACCGGCCTGGTGACCAGCTGGAGCGCCCACTGTCACGTTGCTTGTCTACGGTCGGCTCGGCCGCAACTAGAGGGCGCCGGTTCGTACCCCCCCAAAGAGAACATAGATCTGTCTGCTATCCCGCCGGCCTACCACGATTTGAAGGCAGTTTTCAGCAAACAACAGGCTCTCTCCCTGCCTCCCCATCGCCAATACGACTGCGCCATTGATTTACTCCCCGGGGCGCCACTCCCCGCTAGTCGCCTGTTCAACCTCTCGCGCCCAGAGAGAGAATCAATGGAGAAGTACGTTCACGAATCCCTGGCCTCGGGCATAATCACCCCCTCTTCTTCTCCTGTCGGCGCAGGATTCTTCTTCGTTTCCAAGAAGGATCGTTCTCTTCGCCCCTGTATCGATTACCGGGGTCTCAACAACATCACGGTAAAGAACAAATACCCCCTACCTTTAATCGACTCTGCTTTTGAGCCCCTGCAAGGTGCCACCATCTTCACAAAACTGGACCTCAGGAACGCCTACCACCTTGTCCGCATGCGGGAAGGAGACGAGTGGAAGACGGCCTTCAAGACACCACTCGGCCACTTCGAGTACAAGGTAATGCCTTTCGGTCTGACCAACGCCCCTGCTGTCTTCCAGGCCCTCGTCAATGACGTTCTCCGTGACGTACTCCACCGCTCCGTATTCGTCTACCTAGATGACATCCTGATCTTCTCCCGCTCCATGGAGGAGCATGTCCAGCATGTCCGCCGGGTCCTCCAGCGTCTTCTAGAGAACAAGCTGTTTGTCAAGGCGGAGAAGTGTGAGTTCCACGTCTCCTCCATCGGCTTCCTTGGCTACATCATAGAGGGCGGCAAGATCCGGGCGGACCCCGAGAAGATCAGAGCGGTGTCCGACTGGCCCCGTCCCACCAACGTTAAACAGCTCCAACGCTTCCTAGGATTCGCCAACTTTTATCGGCGCTTCATCAGGGACTACAGCCTGGTCACGGCGCCTCTCACCCAACTCACCTCGCCTTCGGTGCCCTTCGTCTGGTCCGACGCAGTGGACTCCGCCTTCGCCGAGCTGCGCCGGCGCTTCACCACCGCTCCCATCCTCGTCCAGCCGGACACGTCCCGCCAGTTCGTGGTGGAGGTGGACGCCTCCTGCACCGGAGTAGGGGCGGTTCTTTCCCAGCGCTCTGCCACCGACCAGAAGCTGCACCCCTGCGCCTTTTTCTCACGCCGCCTAACCCCAGCCGAGGTCAACTACGACATCGGGAACCTGGAGCTCCTGGCGGTCAAGCTAGCCCTGGAGGAATGGAGGCACTGGCTGGAGGGATCGGAGGTTCCCTTCCTGGTTTGGACGGACCACAAGAACCTCGCCTACGTCTCAACGGCCAAGCGCCTGAACTCCCGCCAGGCTCGCTGGGCGCTGTTCTTTGCTAGGTTTAACTTCACCCTGACCTACCGGCCTGGTTCCAAGAACACCAAGCCAGATGCCCTCTCCCGGCAGTTCGTCCCTGAGGAGGGGTCCACACACCCCGACACCATCCTCTCTACCTCATGTCTGGTGGCCACCGCCACCTGGGAGATCCAGTCCGTCGTCAGGGAGGCACAGCGTTCCCAGCCGGACCCAGGTAACGGTCCACCTAACCAGCTTTTTGTCCCTGACCTCGTCCGCTCCCAGGTGCTCGAGTGGGTTCACGCTTCCCGGTTCGCGTGCCACCCGGGGATCGACCGGACACTATCTCTGCTGAAGAGGCACTTCTGGTGGGTCACCATGAGAGAGGACACCCGCGCTTTCGTCCTGGCGTGCACCGTGTGTGCTCGTGCGAAGGCCTCCCACCGACCGCTCGCCGGACTCCTTCGTCCACTCCCAGTCCCCGGTCGGCCCTGGTCGCACGTCGCCCTGGACTTCGTCACCGGCTTTCCCCTCTCACACGGTAACACTGCCATCCTCACCATTGTTGACCGTTTCTCAAAGGCTGTGCACTTCGTTGCTCTCCCCAAACTCCCCTCTGCTGCAGAGACTGCTGACCTGATGGTACTCCACGTCTTCCGGCTCCATGGGATCCCAGCTGACATCGTCTCCGACAGAAGCCCTCAGTTCATATCCCAGGTCTGGAGGGCTTTCTGTCGGGCTCTGGGGGCCACGGTCAGCCTCTCCTCCGGGTTCCACCCTCAGACCAACGGCCAGTCGGAGCGGGCCAACCAGGACCTGGGATCCGCACTCCGCTGCGTGACAGCCCGGGACCCCTCCGGCTGGAGCGCCTTCCTGCCGTGGGTGGAATACGCCCACAATTCCCTCTCTTCGGCGGCCACAGGTCAGTCCCCCTTTGAGTCATCTTTGGGCTACCAACCCCCGCTGTTCCCTGCCCAGGAAGAGGAGATCGCCGTGCCGTCGGTGCAGGACCATCTCCGTCGCTGCAGGACGATCTGGGAGGAGACGAGGGCTGCGCTGCTCCGGACTGCGGACCAGAACCGGCGCTTCGCCGACCGCCACCGGACCCCGGCTCCCGCCTATGTACCAGGTCAGATGGTATGGCTCTCGTCTCGGAACCTGCCACTCAAATCCGTCTCACGAAAGCTAACCCCCCGTTTCGTGGGGCCCTACAAGATCCTGTCCCTCATTAATCCCTCTGTTGTCAAGCTCCAGCTCCCCCCTCATATGCGCATTCACCCTTCCTTCCATGTCTCCCAGCTCAAACCGGTGGTCTCCAGCCCCCTGTCTCCCCCTGCTCCAGAGCCGCCTCCTCCGCTGGTGATAGACGACCACCCGGCCTACGTGGTCCGGGAGTTGCTGGACGTGCGGCGACGCGGTTGCGGCTTCCAGTACCTGGTCGACTGGGACGGCTACGGCCCGGAGGAGCGGAGCTGGATCTCCCGGCCAATGATCCTGGACCCAACTCTCGTCCAGGACTTTCATCGGGCTCACCCTGACAAGCCTGGGCCGCCGGGAGGCGCCCGTCGAGGGAGGGGTCCTGTCATAATCACAGCACGGGCCTACTTCACTCCCCCTCCTTTTCCCCTCACGTCCTCCACACGCTCTTCATCCCCCTCTCTATCCACTGCGCACTCCTCATCATCCTCTCTTTCTTCAGTCACCCCTTCCTTCACCCTCATTCACCCAGCTGTATTCCATCCCCCTGATTCACACACGGGCAAGCACCCCACTCTCCCCAGCTGCACCCTATCCTCCCCTGATGAGGGGACTATATCTGCACCTCGACGCTGACCAGAAGCTGTCGTGGTATTAATTACCACTGCCCAGGTACGACGTCTCTGCCACAAGCTCTACTGATAGATACCCTCCGTGTATTGGCTTACTCTAACCCGTTTCTCTCCTGTGCCCCAAAGGACCGCCGTCCCTGTCTGGACGTCACCTGTTCCCGAAGAGGAACATCTATTCTCCCGCTGCCACCCAGCAGCTCCAGCGTCCCTGTCTGGACATCACCTGTTCCCGAAGAGGAACATCTATTCTCCCGCTGCCACCCAGCAGCTCCAGCGTCCCTGTCTGGACGTCACCTGTTCCCTAAGAGGAACACCTATTCACCCGCTTCCACCCAGCAGCTCCCCCGACAAGCACCAGGACCGCTTGCTCGCTCACTGCCGCCGTGGCAGCCACAGGACAGAACATTAACCCCGTTCTATTTCCCCCCAATTCCTGTGTTGCTCAATTTCCATTAAACACCCTTGAAACCGCTCCTTTCTCTTCTCGTGTATTCAGCAATTGGGCTGTGCTCCAGACTACAGTTCTCACATTTCTTGCTAGAATGCCTCGTTTTTAGTCCAGCCTTTTCTTCCGTTGATCACTATGTAACACAATAATATATGGCATATATGTCTATTGATGTTTATTCTTGTTCACTCTAATATTCTTCACTCTAATAATAATAAAAAAAAAAACTGATACGCTCCTGGGGGACTCCTGATTTGTGTGTGCAATTGCTGGATCTGCAATACTTAGTTTTACAGTTTGATCTGAATATCGTGAACCAGGATGTACTGCAGCACAAGAGAGAAATAGCTCATTTAAATTTAAAGGGACAGGAGCCAAAAATGCCTGTTTGAGGCTGCTGCTGAGTGACACAGCCTGTACTGCTGTAACTAGGTGCTTTTTCACCCTGAACACATGCAAATGTTTATAAATAGACCACAAAAATGGAAATATTAAAACTGGAAAATAGCCATAATATGGACTTTAACACGTTGGGTGCCATTCATGTAATATTACGTGTTTGCTCACCAGCGGTTGGGTGCCAGACACGTAATATTACGTTTTTGGTTATTTTCTCTTTTTTTTTCTATTTTAATATCCTATTCAATGCCAGGGACCCGTATGTTGCCGTTAGAAGGCCTACTGCGACGTAGAGGGTGCAGTACCAGCCAGATTCCCCCTGGTGGTGGTATCGAGAGTGCAGTAAACCCTGTTCCAGACCCTGTGTAACACTGAAAGGTCTCCGGGGTTCAATCGGTCGCATCCAAACGTCTACGGGACATCCGATGCATATGCTGTGGTGGGTTATGTCGTGGGCAAAATGGACATCGGATGGAGCAGATATCGATCAAACAATTGGAATATTATTTTTGGAATACTCCCGATCAAAGGTAAGGATCATCTGACGTAAATTGGCTTGATTGTGCAAGGTTTTCTTACCAATCCAGCTGATCAGCGTTTTTAGCGTTCAATACATTTACATTTACATTTAGTCATTTAGCTGACGCTTTTATCCGGCGACTTACAAGTTCTGTACGACAAGTCATCAGGAAGGGTACAACTCTATCAGCTGAGTAACAATACTAATGCCGTTACTGGTAATCAATAATCAGAAACGACCCCCCCCCCCCCCCCCCCTTTCATGCATTCATGATGAAACATAATACCTACTGTATAGATTTGATTCGGGAATACTAGTGTGTATAGGCAACAAACGCCAACGCTAATAGTAGAATTGACCTATATGGCTATTACGCAGCCTTTCAGGAATTACCCCATACCGCTGTAAAACCATACTTATATTCACCACGGTATAACACGGGAATGTATGCATGGAAAAGTTATCTCTTTTTTGCATCTTGACCGGAAGAAACACAGTGTCAAATGACTATTATTGTATCCATGTTTATAATATAGAATATAGATTTAGCTCTACAAACAAGGTCACACAGTTGTATCTTTTAACCCTTGGCCCAGCTACAGCGGTCAGCGTCTAACCGTCGGCAGCGTGTATACCTTCCGCAACGGAATTCGGTTTCCGGGTTCCTCTGATTGGCCGCGACCGCCACGTGACCCGCTCCCCTATCCAGCGCTGCCGCTGCCGCGCGCGGCAGAGCGAGCGGCCGCGGACTCGCTCGCTTCCTCAATTTATACGCATGGAAGTATTGACTGAATGAATGAATGAATGAATGAATGAAAACTTTATTTAACAGATTGCAGAATGGGTACAATACAGTACGGCTCAATACACACAATTGTTAAGGGGATGCAGACCTGAGAAAGACGTTTGTCTTGTTTACATCAGGGTCCCCCATTTTCAATTCATATAGAACGACTACGACGTAACAAATCATTAAAAAAATATACCATTAACTGGAATATGTTGTGCCTTTACACATATGTTGGATTATGTAATTGGTTTGTCATGACAAACAAATAAAAAAATCGCGATTTACCCGCTGGCTACTAGGCTTGGGCGGTATGACGGTATTACGGTATACCAGGGTATTTAGAAATCCCGACGGTATTGAAAATCAATACCGTCCGTCACCGTCAAAATCACAGATGCGCTTCAGTTTCTTTTACAGTGAAACGGAGTTTTGAGTGTAGTGCACACACGCGCCAGCAGAGGGCGAGACCAGTCCTCCACTAGTGGAGCGAGTGGGTCACAACGGTGTTCACGTTTTACGGTAATGTTGCGACAGTACTGTGAAAATACGGTAAAGCGTTGTGACGAGAGTTGGTGTGTGTTGTTGTGGTGCACTAGTGGAGCAAGCAAATAATCTGTCTCTTATTATATGTGAACTAAAGAGTACAAGGTTTACACAACAGCCCCCACCCACTTTTTTATTGTATTTGTACCGTCCTGTACTATCCGCTGTCAGCTGTTTATCTCTCTCTGTGAGCTTGATTAGCTAGCGTTAGCTCACGTTAACTAGCGTTAGCTCTGCGGCTAATCTTAGATTACCCTGAACTAAATAAATGACTAGGTTATAAAGCATTCGAGTAGTTTTCACTGCACATAGAAGTAGCCAAACAGCGCGAGCATTTCGGGAGCATATGACCTGTTTATCTCTCTCTGTGAGCTTGATTAACTAGCGTTAGCTCACGTTAGCTAGTGTTAGCTCCGCGGCTAATTTTAGATTA
>NC_140171.1:122886885-122909385 GCF_963971535.1 Notolepis coatsorum
TGTCTGGATCAATGTCTTGTTCATGTTCAGGCATGCTGATTGTTCAATCCGTGCATGTTTATGAAAGTCAAATTGTCCAAAGTCTATAGGTTTTAATGACCTTGGTGAAGTTACTGGAACTTGTTCAGCCTGTCAATGTCTCTGATGACCAGAACTTTGGCCCGTTCTGGTGGCCCGTTCAACTTAATGCACACCTTACAGTTTGCAGTCCATGTTGATTGGACTTTGCCCTGCTTTTTCAAAAAGCTTGCTTTTCTGGCATTTTTCTTAAGTACTCGTTTACATACACGTCGGTTCCCTTCAGCTTTCTTCCTTGTCTGAGCAGCGTGATTTTATGCTTCCTATTAGTGAAGCGGATTATTATGGCTGGTTTATCTGCCTTGTTTCTCCGAGGGAGAGGATGGCACGCTTCGATGTCGTTGTTGTTGACGGGAATGCCTTTGTTGTTGAAGAAAGCAGTCACCTGTTGCTGGATGGATTCTAGGTTGGGCTGGATGGATTCCCCGCCGTCCACTGATGATGCGACCCGGGCATACTGACCGGGACCTGGTCTCCAACCCACTGACAATGACGTTGTTTATGCGGGAGTACTGCTCCAGGTCTGCTACTTGGCAATCCAAGAGGACCATTGTGTTGTCTTTCTCTGCACATTGCCTCTTGAGTTCCTTCATGTCCATTATCAGTTTTCGCTGTTTGGAGATGATTTCATGAAGTTCAGCGATTTCTTTATCTCCTCAATCTCCTCATCCGAGATTGCATTGTTCTTCTTTGGTGGCATTTTGTTGTGATCTGATGGAAGTAGGTCCTCTGCTGAAACCTGGGTCTGGTGGAAGTAGGTCCTCTGCTGAAGCCTGGGTCTGGTGGAAGTAGGTCCTCTGCTGAAGCCTGGGTCTGGTGGAAGTAGGGCCTCTGCTGAAGCCTGGGTCTGGTGGAAGTAGGTCCTCTGCTGAAGCCTGGGTCTGGTGGAAGTAGGTCTTCTGCTGAAGCCTGGGTCTGGTGGAAGTAGGGCCTCTGCTGAAGCCTGGGTCTGGTGGAAGTAGGGCCTCTGCTGAAGCCTGGGTCTGGTGGAAGTAGGGCCTCTGCTGAAGCCTGGGTCTGGTGGAAGTAGGGCCTCTGCTGAAGCCTGGGTCTGGTGGAAGTAGGGCCTCTGCTGAAGCCTGGGTCTGGTGGAAGTAGGGCCTCTGCTGAAGCCTGGGTCTGGTGGAAGTAGGTCCTCTGCTGAAGCCTGGGTCTGGTGGAAGTAGGGCCTCTGCTGAAGCCTGGGTCTGGTGGAAGTAGGGCCTCTGCTGAAGCCTGGGCTTGGTGGAAGTAGGGCCTCTGCTGAAGCCTGGGTCTGGTGGAAGTAGGGCCTCTGCTGAAGCCTGGGTCTGGTGGAAGTAGGTCCTCTGCTGAAGCCTGGGTCTGGTGGAAGTAGGGCCTCTGCTGAAGCCTGGGTCTGGTGGAAGTAGGGTCTCTGCTGAAGCCTGGGCTTGGTGGAAGTAGGGCCTGGCCTGGTGGATAAATAAATAAACACCTAAAAAACCTCTGGTGAAGTTTTGGTTGATAAAACAGTGAGGATTGCCTCAATTGGGTGACACATTTGTTGAGGTGTGGATAGGAATGGGCATAGGAAAGTACTTCCGAGGCGATCGCTGTCCCCTCATTAAGTAATTCTGAGAAAGACTATGATGTTTGTGTTCATTGGATTGGAAGGGCGAGAGACCATCAGCATCCTGGTGCCCCCCCAGCCACAGTGTAGCTCTGCCCCGCGGGAGGGGGAGGGGGGGGGGGGGGGGGGGGGGGGGGTGAGAATGAGGATTTTAGTGTAAAAGTTAAACTGTGTGTATATGGTATAGGTGGTGTTGAGATATGGGAGAATAGAACGAGATAAATAGAATGTGACACAGTGTTGTAGTACTCGAGTCCAGGACTTGTGACTCGACTTGGACTTGAGCACTGATGACTCAGACTTGAACTTGGACTCGAGCATTGACTGTATTCGGACTCTGAATGTACAGACGAGGACTCAGACTTTTTCATTCATAATTTTCTTTTTTATTATATATATTTTTTTGTAATAGGCCCTAATCATTTGGTATAAGATATTGATGGCTAGTGCATTTGTTTGGCTATTGTGTCACAAAGTAAATAAACTCCCCTTTGAAATGGTGACCGCTGTGTCATTTATGTTTAATGTAGACCTTTTTTTTTATTTGTATGTCAGCTCTTTGACTGCCAGAGTGGAGGTGACTTAACCTAGCGTACTTCAATAGACCAATAACTCTATAAAAATAATGCTCCGACTACAGAATCATTGGAGAGGAGTAGAACTCCTTGAAGAGTTTTCTTCCAATCGCTCTTCTGCTTCCAAATAAGAGCTCTCCTTCTGCAGTGAACAACTATAATCATTAAAGAGTTATCTTACCAAGACACTAGCTACATTTTAAATGCATTTTAGATACTCACCTTTTAGTGTGAATTTGGAGACATATATACCTTCTTAGGTTCAATTTGTAGGATTTATCATACCCGTCAGGGTATATTCTCAGTGAAAGAAATGTGACCAGCTCAGTCCACATATTCTCCATTGCTATACAGACCAGGGATAACACACAAGTGATGTTTGATGCATATCAAAACAAGATAAAACGCTCAACTCACGCCTATATCTTTTGACAGCTGGGTGCTGAATCCTAAAAGTAGTAGTTGATCATTCGAAAGAAAGAATAGGAAAGCACTATAAAATGTACTATTTTAATTGCCACACGACAATGACATAATGGCAATAACTAATACATTAATTGACATTTACAGTGATTAGACGCATCAGATGCGATTAAATAGAATGGCACTGGTAGTAGGCCTATTCATAACAAACAGCTCTTCGGTTCAAATAACAAACTCAGCAAGGCCGACGGCTTCTCAGTTACAGTGGGTGACAATATTGTCACAAGGAAAGATGAAATTACATACCTGGGTTCCATCATAGAGGCAAATCTTTCATGTGACAAAATGGCATCCAATGTAAAGTCAACCAACGAACTCCATTTTTGTACCGATCTCATCTCTGGAAAACAAGAATACCCTGAAGACTCTGGCAGGAGCACTCATTCAAGGGTACTACGACTATGCTTGCACCTCATGGTACCAAAGCACCTCAAAATTATAAACATCACAAAACAAACTTGTCAGACTACTGCTTGACCTTACTCCTAGAACCCACCTCACCCCTGCCCACTTTGACAACCTAGGATGGCTTAGAGTAGATGACAGAGTACAGCAACTTGCAATGGGCCTGGTCTACAAGATACACTACACGACTAAGGTACCCATGTACATGTCAAAATACTTCCCAAAGGTCAGTGAATACCACGACCACAACACCAGAGGGAGCTCCACAAATCATGTTAAACCCAGATTCGGCTCAAACAAGGGACTAAACACGTTTTGCAATTATGCCACATCAATGTGGAACGCCCTACCCACAGCTGTAAAGGAATGTGAATCACTACCCACTTTTAAAACCACTCTCAAGGAGCACCTACGGGAGACTGCAATTCGAAACTGGCCCCTGTAAATACCCTAACCCAACCCCCCCTCCAATGTACAGTAAATGTCCTAACCCAGTAATACACCTAGTAAGGTTTTGTCGATAATCCAATGTACAGTCAGTTACCCCCCCCCCCCCGCCTACCCACTAATACAAAATAACTGCTCACACGAGCTGGGTTACAAATACAGGTACACGTACGAAACAGTAACAGGAAATTATGAATGAGCGCCGGACAGCGGCAGGGCGAAACACTAAATACTAAACACTGATTACTAGACAGGCAACAGCTGGGATGACTAGGGTAACAGAATCACTAACAAGGAATACATGAGACTGGACTAGACAATAATACAATAGACAGAATGAATACAACAAGACAAGGACACTAGACTAATATGCAGGGACATTACAGACACACAGAATTACATGAAACAAGGCAGAGATTAACAAGACATGGTGGGGCGGCTATGTGGCGTAGTGGGCAAGGCACTCGCCACAAAATGCTGGAGACGCTGGGCTCGTCAGTTCGAGCCCAGCGCTCCACATTTGCTTTCAGTTTAGCTGGTCGTCCACAGTAATACACATTGGCCGTATTACGGGGAGGGAAACTGAAGGGTGGGGATCGGACGTTGTGGACAGCGACTCCTACAGGTCGGTTGGTGCGCCTGCGCAGTAGAATCAGGAAGTGTCGGGGGCAGCGTGAGCCTCCCACGCGTTACTCCTCGCCACTGAGAGATCGAGCTGCGCAGGTGAAAAGATGCGACTGCTGTTACCTCAAGTACCGGAGGGGACTTGTGCTATGTATGACTTAGTCCACATTGCAGCCGGCTTGTGGGAGGCAAGAAACAGCGTTCGTGAAAGGGGAGGGTTGAATTGGATGATACGAAATTGGGATGGGAGAAAAATATAGAAAAATGGGAGAAAAAGTGGAAAAAAAAAAAACAAGACATGGTAAATGGAACGAGACATGAGCAGTAGCGCCCACAGGCCACTGGAGGGTGCCAGATGATAATTCTTAAAAAATTTTCCAAAGGATGAATGTTCAAGAATGTTCAAAGTCAAAGGTGGACCACAACAGGCACCCCACTATACAGCAGAAGCTCAATCCACCATTCCGAGTTTAGTACCCATAAATATACTCTAGTAACTCAGACGCAGATAAGAATAGGGTTATATTAACAACTGCGCACTCCACTGGGCTGTTTCTCCCTCCTCCCCTCTCCTTTACTACAGTAGGTGTCCCAGAAACTAAATCATGACGTTTGTAGTTTGGTTACGTTTGTAACACAGCAGGGTCATTACAATAGGCTAAACATGTTCATTGTTTTCTTGTTCGCCCAATAATGTCAACTGCTGGAAAAACACACACAAAATGTCTTCCACACGACCAACGCGCAAACATACTTTTGCTGGTCTGGACCGGACCTCTGAGTTCCTCTCCAGTCGAGCTGTTGCGGTATTTAAATCCAAAACTATATCGACAATCTGCCATTGTTGTGTAATGTCATGTCTCTGCTTCAGCTGACGTTCATAAATCTACTCTAAGTGAAACTGAAACTAACTGAAAGTACTAATCTGTAGTACTGCACAGACCTATACTATAGAATAGCTCTGCTCTGCATGCAGACACTTTCAGTTTATAATGTCGTCTGACTAAGCATTGATAACAGTTTTTTATTTGATGAACATGGGCACTTATGTGAAAATGAACTAAATAATAATAATAATAATAATAATAATAATAATAATAATATCTTAAATTTATATAGCGCCTTTCAGGAGACCCAACAGCTAAGTGAGGGGGACAGGGAACAACGTAACAACAAATAATAATCAAAAGGAAAGAAAGAAAGAAAATTACAGAAAAAAGGGGAAATCATTTACAGTCATTTACAAATTTGGTGAAAAGGTGGGTTTTGAGTTGGGATTTGAAGGAGTGCAGGGATGTAGCACTACGGATGTTTGGAGGGAGTGAGTTCCAGAGGGTGGGTGCGGCCACAGAGAAGGCTCTGGGACCAACAGTCCGCATGTTGGTGGTGGGGATGGAGAGGAGACCGGAGTCAGAGGACCGCAGCCTCCGGGGCGGGATGTAGGGATGGAGGAGGTCAGCTAGGTACCGGGGGGCAAGGGAGTGCAGGGCTTTGTAGGTGATGGGGAGGATCTTGAAATTGATGCAGGACTTGACTGGAAGCCAGTGGAGGTGGATGAGGGTGGGGGTGATGTGGTTCCAGGACTTGGTGCGGGTGAGAACCCTGGCAGCAGAATTTTGCACATATTGTAGCCTGTTCAGGGCATTACTGGGTAGCCCTATGAGGACAGAGTTTGCGTAGTCAAGACGGGAGGTGACGAAAGCATGGATGAGTCTCTGCTACGGCGTCTGGGAGAGATGGCCGGAGTCTGGAAATGTTCCTGAGATGGAAAAAAGCTGATTTGGTTATTGTTTTTATGTGGGAATGAAAGGAGAGGGTGGAGTCCAGTATGACGCCCAGGTTGCGAACTTCTGGGGAAGGGTGGATTAGGCAGCCATCCACGTCAAGGAGGAGGTCTCCAACCTTCCGGAGCAGTGACTGCTTGGCCACAACCATGAGCTCAGTCTTCTTGCTATTTAGCTTCAGGAAATTGGATGACATCCAGGCCTTGATGTCAAGGAGACAGTTGACGAGGTGCTGTGGGGGAGAGGAGTGGAGGGTGAGGTGCTGATGTAGAGCTGTGTCATCAGCGTAAGATTGGAAATTGAGACCATGTTTCCGGATGATGTGACCAAGGGGGAGCATGTAGATTGTGAAGAGGAGTGGACCAAGAACGGAGCCCTGCGGCACACCTTGGTTGACTGGGGCAGGGGTGGAGGGTTTTGGGATTTATTTCTATAAAAAAGGAAGAAAAGAAAAAGCATACATTGGTGGGGGTTGTGGCCAAGTAATTTACTCTTTGGATGCCTGAAACTGAGTAACACTGGTATCACAGACTACCGCTGCAAGCCAAGGTGGAACAAAGTATAACTTGTACTATTGTCTGTTCAAAATAAATGAAAATAAATCGTATACATTTGGAATTTCTAGCTTTTTTCCTGTAACTTGTACCAAACTGTGACCAGTGTTAATTTTGTCAACTAAAATGATGACTAAATATGGTCATCAACAAAGATTTTTTCCCTGACGACAATGAGACGTGACGTCACGTTAATAGCAACCATGTGATACTAATGTGACTAAATAAGTCATGCAATATCATTGACAACAACTGACGACACAAAATGTAGTTTGCAAAATACAATTTTGCTTTATTGTCAAGACTGTTTACTTGCTAGCTAACAGTAGCTCGTTTGCAGACAGGAAAGTATCAAACATAATTGTCCGTGCGGAACCCTATCCCCAATACAGCGTTTCGTGTGTAAGGGGCACCACTATTATGCTGTGGGTGTTGAACGTCGGTATCACATGCAGCTGCTGTAGCGTTCTAGCTCGTGCCAAGCTTGTTTTCATTCCAACACCGTAGAAGAAGAGTGACATCCGCTAGTCCTCCGAGGTAACAGTTACTGGATATTATGAGCCGGAGAAGTAATAACATCACCATAACATCACCATAACAGTGTAATCCCTGACATGTTACGGTCAAGGAACATATATGTACCCCAGACATAGAACTATTGGTGGTAGAACTGAGACCCTATTACCTCAGATGCAGTCGCCGTGTTTACATTCCACCAAGCGTGTGACGTCATCCATTCTACCGTTGCTAGTCTGGGATACAGACAACACATCCCAACGCATACTCATCAACGGGGATTTTAATCATGTCAAAATAACCAGGACCCTGACAAATGTTATGTATTAAAGGGGACATGCATTATAAATGTCTTTTTTCAGTGTCTAGCATTGTATTATAGTAATATTAGTTAGTATCAATGTGTCTGTGTCTCTAAATACCATATTGGCGGATTGCTCTCATTCAGCTCAGACCATTTCCTGGTCGAAAAAATCAGGTCATTCTGATTTGACTCGCATGGTGACGTCACGTGGCGAGGATGGAGCGGATAGTGATCCGATTGACTCTGTGGTTGTAGCGCGAGCGAACGAGAGAGAGGGGGAGAAATACACCCTCGCGACAGAGCACACATACACACGCGCACGTCGCACTGTCAGGGAGAGAGAGAGACAAGGGGACCTGCTAATCTCACACATGCAGCCCTGTTTACACAGTGATCTCTCTCTCTCTTTCTCTCTCTCTCTCGATTCGGGAGCATAACTAACGCCCCGTCTATAGCGCGCGGCACAGTGCAACACTTCCTGAAACGGGAGAGGGAGAGAGAGACAAGGGGACCTGCTAATCTCACAGATGCAGCCCTGTGTCTCTCTCTCTCTCTCTCTCTCTCTCTCTCTCTCTCTCTCTCTCTCTCTCTCTCTCTCTCTCTCTCTCTCTCTCTCTCTCTCTCTCTCTCTCCCTCTCCCTCTCTCTCTCTCTCTCTCTCTCTCTCTCTCTCTCTCTCTCTCTCTCTCTCTCTCTCTCTCTCTCTCTCTCTCTCTCTCTCGTATCACGCTGTGTGGGTGACTGTCACTGAAAGTGCTTATTGGCGGAGCCCAGCCAATAACAGGCTAAAATCCTGAGGCTGGAAAATGATGCTTTTGAGTACTCCATTAGAAATATAAAACAATGATTTAAAAAAAAAAAAGTCGACTACGGCTCCTTTCGATCGATTAGTCGACTATTCGACTAATAGGGGTCAGCCCTACTAAATATGATGAAAACAAAAAAGGAGCATTTGACACAAGACTAAAACTAAAATGAAAATAGCTGCCAAAATTAACACTGACTGTGACCCTAAAACCGAGGTACGTACCGAACTGTGGCTTCTGTGTACTGTTACAGAATGACATTTTGTTAGGGTAGCGTTAAACTGGAGCCCAATAGCAGAACACAAGGGAGAGAGAATGGAGCGGTTTAGGTTGTTTTAATGTTCCAATAGGTACCATGCAGACAGGGTTAGTAAACAGGAATGTTCGACAGGTGTGAGCAGGAGCACTCCTCGTGCTCCACAGGAACGTCCTGGCGGGCGGCGTCTCGTGAGACAGCGTAGGCCGGCAGCAGGTGGTCCTGGGCACAGGGAGACAGAGGTTAGAACAAGGCAGGGAATCAGATAGAGCAGCAAGGTAGGTTACGTCCTCGTACCTAGGTAGGTATAGCAACACTCGGACAGTGAGTGGCAGGAACCGCAGGGCTCTGGTGATGGCCTGACGAGTCTCAGGTGTGCAGATAGCCAAGTCCTGACAGCGTGTGAACACATCGACAGGAAGCTGCCCATATAAGGGCTTGGAAGCAGGGGGAGAGAGAGAGGCTCTGGCCGTGATTGTGACAGGACCCTCCCCTCTATGGGCGCCTCCTGGCGGCCCTCCAGGCCTGCCCGGGTTGGCTTGGTGGAAGTCCTGGATGAGGGCAGGATCCAGGATCAGCTGACGGGAGACCCAGCTGCGCTCCTCCGGGCCGTAGCCCTCCCAGTCCACTAGGTACTGGAAACCGTGGCCGCGACGACGCACATCCAGCAACTGCTGGACAGTGTAGGCGGGATGGTTGTCAATGATCAGAGGAGGGGGAGGTTCCGGAGCTGGAGGGGACAGAGGACTGGAGGCCACCGGCTTCAACTGCGACACATGAAACGAGGGGTGAATACGCATATGGGACGGAAGCTTGAGTCTGACGACTGAGGGGTTAATAACAGACAGGATTTTGTAGGGACCAACAAAACGGGGAGAGAGTTTCCAGGAAACGGACTTGAGTGGAAGGTCTCGAGACGAGAGCCAAACCATCTGACCTGGTTGGTAGTCGGGGGCTGGGGTCCTGTGGCAGTCAGCAAAGCGGCGATTCCGGTCAGCGGAGCAGAGCAGCGTGGCCCTGGTGTCCTCCCATATCCTCCTGCAGCGGCGAAGGTGCGCCTGAACCGAGGGGATGGAAATCTCCTCTTCCTGAGTTGGGAACAGTGGTGGCTGGTAGCCCAGAGAAGACTCGAAGGGGGACTGACTTGTGGCAGCAGAGGCCAGGGAGTTGTGAGCGTACTCTATCCACAGCAAGTGGGCACTCCAGCCGGAGGAGTTCCGGGCCGTGATGCAGCTGAGGGCGGCCCCCAGGTCCTGGTTGGCCCACTCAGACTGGCCATTGGTCTGTGGCTGGTACCGGGAGGTGAGGCTGACTGTGGCCCCCAGGGCTCGGCAGAAGGCCTTCCAGACCTTGTCATGGTTTTTGCCTTATTTCACCTTTCTGTGAGGGACAGCTGTCTATTTTTGCTTTATTTCACCTCTCTGTGAGGGATAGCTGGCAATCCCTGTTCCCTGTGGTTAATTGCCTCGTGGGTCGGCAGGTGTGGGCTTGATTGCACCTGATGCAGTACAGCTGTGCGTATGGCCATGTGGAGTCTATTTAAGTTTGGAGATTGCAGTGTCAACTGCTTTTTCATTTTCCTTGTGCTGGCTATACGTTTGGTCAGGCTCATTATATTTAAGTGTAGTGCTGCCCTATTCAGCATTTAGCCTTCTTTTGTAGCCATCTTGTTTTTGGCTACTGGCTTAGTTTACACTTTACTTTATAGAGGCTGAGTCCTTTATGGTAGTGTTTTCTTTTGTTCTTTTGGAACTGTCCGTTGCACATAAACTCCCTTGGTGGAGGTTTATTGTTTTATGTTTTCAATATAAACTCTGGTTTTAGGAGTTGCCTTTGTGGCTTATTTATTCTTTCTACAATACCCCTTTAATGAGTGTCGTCCTGTTTTTTGGACTTTACTTATTTTCTTAAATATTCACTTTGAGGCTTTCACCTGTAAAGGTTGTTTTGTGTTGTTTATTTTCCCCCTTCTCCTAAAACGTCTGCGTAAGCAGTTTTGTGGTTATTCGTTTTACGTATAACTTTAAGATTCCCTATTATCTGCTCATGACCCACACACACACACCCACAGCCCTCACAGACCTGGGAGATAAACTGAGGACCTCTGTTGGAGACGATGTCCACCGGGATCCCATGAAGGCGGAAAACGCGGAGCACCATCAGGTCCGCAGTCTCTGAATCAGAGGCAAGTTTGGGGAGAGTGACAAAGTGAACGGCCTTTGAGAACTGATCGACAATGGTTAGAATGACAGTGTTACTGTGTGAGGGAGGCAGGCCTGTGACGAAGTCCAGGGCGACGTGTGACCAAGGTCGTCCAGGAACAGATAGTGGGCGGAGTAGCCCGGCAGGTGAGCACAGACTGTGCAGGCAAGGACGAAGGCGCGGGTGTCCTCCCTCATGGAGGGCCACCAGAAATTCTGCTTCAGCAGGGACAGGGTTCGGTCGATCCCAGGATGACAGGCGAACCGGGAGGTATGGATTCACTGGAGCACCTGGGAGCGGACAAGGTCGGGGACAAAAAGCCGGTTAGGTGGACCATTACCTGGATCAGGCTGGATATGCTGGGCCTCCCTGACGACGGACTGGATCTCCCAGGTGGCGGAGGACACCAAGCAGGTGGGGGGAAGGATAATAATAATAATGCAGGACCTGTTCAGAGGTCTTTAATTGGCATGCAATTATCCTCAATGTTTAGCGGTTAGCACACACGTTAGCACACACACACACCGGAACACACACGCATGCATTGTCTTTGTAGGATCGCCGATGCGATTCGTCTCTGCGATTAACCCATGATGGTGTCGGTGTGAGGAGGACCCCCTTCGGGGACAAACTGCCGGGCATCTGGCTTGATGTTCTTGGAGCCGGGCCTGTAGGTCAGGGTGAAGTTGAACCGACCGAAGAACAGCGCCCACCGGGCCTGGCGGGAGTTCAGGCGCTTGGCCGTCTGGATGTAGGCGAGGTTCTTGTTGTACGTCCAAACGAGGAAGGGGATCTCGGAACCCTCCAGCCAGTGCCTCCACTCCTCCAAGGCCAGCTTGACCGCCAGGAGCTCCCGGTTTCCAATGTCATAGTTGACCTCCGCCGGGGTCAGGCGGCAAGAGAGGAAGGCGCAAGGGTGTAGCTTCTGGCCGTGGGCGGAGCGCTGGGAGAGGACCGCTCCCACCCCAGTTTTGGAGGCGTCCACCTCCACCACAAACTGGCGGGACATGTCCGGCTGAACGAGTATGGGCGCAGAGGTGAAGCACCTACGCAGCTCCGAGAAGGCGGAGTCCACTTTAGTGGACCAGACGAAGGGCACAGAGGGCGATGTGAGTTGGGTGAGGGGCGCGGCGACCCGGCTGTAGTCCCTGATGAAACGCCGGTACAAGTTTGCAAACCAGAGGAAGCATTGGAGCTGCTTGACATTGGTGGGCCTGGGCCAGTCCAACACAGCATTGATCTTCTCAGGGTCCACCCGGATCTGGCCGCTCTCTATTATGTAGCCGAGGGACCCGATGGAGGGGACGTGGAACTCACACTTCTCCGCCTTGACAAACAATTTGTTCTCCAGCAGGCGTTGGAGGACCCGGTGGACATGCTGGATGTGCTCGTCCATAGAGCGGGAAAAAATAAGAATGTCATCCAAATAAACAAAAACAGAGCGGTTCAGGACATCACGGAGAACGTTATTGACAAGGGCCTGGAAGACAGCAGCGGGCGTTGGTCAACCCGAAGGGCATTACCTTGTACTCGAAGTGACCGAGAGGCATCTTGAAGGCTGTCTTCCATTCGTCCCCCTCCCGGATATGAACCAGGTGATAGGCATTCCTGAGTTCCAGCTTCTAAAAAATTGGGGCACCTTGCATTGGTTCAAAAGCAGAGTTTATCAATGGCAGGGGGTATTTGTTCTTGACCATGATGTTATTGAGGCCACGGTAGTCAATACAGGGGCGAAGAGAACCATCCTTTTTAGAAACAAAAAAGAAACCAGTGCTGACAGGAGAGGAGGAGGGGGTAATAATGCCCGTGGCTAGGGACTCGTGGACATATTTCTCCATGGACTCCCTCTCTGGGCGCGAGAGATTGAACAGATGACTAGCGGGGAGTGGGGCCCCCGGGAGCAGATCAATGGCACAGTCGTACAGACGATGGTGCGGCAGGGAGAGGGCATGCTGTTTACTAAAAACAGCCTCTAGATCATGATAGACGGAATAGCGGAGAGGTCAACGGGTTTGTTGGTAGCGTGTAAATCGGCGACCTCTAGTGGTGGTCGAGCAGACTGCAGGCAGGTGGCGTGACAGTGAGCGCTCCAACTAGTGACCAAGCCAGTTTATGACAGGGTTTTGTAGTTTTAACCAGGGCATGCCGAGCACTATAGGGTTATGGGGGGAACTAATGAGGTGAAACCGAATAACATCATTGTGATTACCCAAGAGTAACAGGCGGAGCGGCTTGGTGTGATGAGTTACCTGCACAAGCAGCCTCCCATTCAGACCTTGGGCATCGCAGGGGATAAGCAGCGCATCGGTAGAAATGCGGAAGCGGGAGACTATGAGGTTTTCGTCAGCGCCCGAATCAACTAGCGCGGACAAGGGGAGTGACTGGTCACCCCAACACAGGGTGGCACTGAATTGCATATTAGGACCGGAGCTGGGAGTGTATTTCAGGCTCGAACAGGCGCCCAGCATTACTGTCGAGCCCCGCCGTTTGGGCGAAGCGGACATGAATCCCGGAAGTGACCGAGCTGGCCGCAGTACATACATGCCCCAGACCAGAGCCTGTGGAGGCGTTCGTTGGGGGGAAGGCGAGGCCGATCAAGTTCCATTGGCTCTGGGAGGTAATGCTCAGGGCCGGAGCGAGTGGCACTCATGGAGGGAGAAGAGCGAGGTGAATTGGATAACGAAGGGCGGGTGCCGCTAGCCCTTTCACGGCGGCGCTCGCGAAGACGCATGGCCAGATCTCTGGATAATTCAATTAGCTCGTCCAAGGAGTTCGGTTTCTCTTTGGCAGCCAACTCGTCTTTGAGAATGTCACTGAGACCTTGACGGAATACCCCTCTTAACGCGAAGTCATTCCACCCGGAACCCACTGCCAGGATACAAAACTCAATCTAGTATTCACTAACGCTGCGGTGGCCCTGGCGGATGGAAAGCAAGCCGGCAGAACTATCCGAACCACAGCGAGGGTGGTCAAAGACTCTTTGCATGTCAGCGACGTAAGCGGCAAACGAAGTGCAGAGGTGAGACTGGCTGAAGTGGAGAGCTGTTGCCCATGCCAACGCAGGCCCTTTGAGCAGACCCGACAGGTAAGCGATTTTAGATTTATCACTCTGGTAGGTGTGTGGCTGTTGCCCGAATACTAATGAACATTGAAAAATAAAGGTGCGACACTTTGAGATGTCCCCGTCATAGCGCTCTGGCGCTGGGACCTGAGGCTCTCTGTACAGAGGTGAAACTGGCGGGTCGGGGTCCGGGCCCAGTGAGAATGTCTGGGCTGGCTGGGCTGCGATGTATGCAGCAAACTGACTACATTGTTCGTCTCGCTCAGCGGAGCTGACAGTGAGTTCGTGGATTTGAGCAGAGGCCTCAGCGAGTGTGACTGTGTGTTGGTTTACCAGTCCAGCGTGACCGTTGAGGATGGACCGGACCTGGCTCCATTCTCCAGCGTCCTGTGGTGCTGGGCTCGTCATTGGTCCGAGTGTTCTGTTAGGGTAGCGTTAAACTGGAGCCCAATAGCAGAACACAAGGTAGAGAGAATGGAGCGGTTTAGGTTGTTTTAATGTTTCCAAGTTCCAATAGGTACCATGCAGACAGGGTTAGTAAACAGGAATGTTCGACAGGTGCGAGCAGAAGCACTCCTCGTGCTCCACAGGAAGCTCCTGGCGGGCAGTGTCTCGTGAGACAGCGTAGGCCGGCAGCAGATGGTCCTGGTCACAGGGAGACAGAGGTTAGAACAAGGCAGGGAATCAGATAGAGCAGCAAGGTAGGTTACGTCCTCGTACCTAGGTAGGTATAGCAACACTCTGACAGTGAGTGGCAGGAACTGCAGGGCTCTTATCAGAGCTGGTGATGGCCTGACGAGTCTCAGGTGTGCAGATAGCCAAGTCCTGACAGCGTGTGAACACATCGACAGGACGCTGCCCATATAAGGGCGTGGAAGCAGGGGGAGAGAGAGAGGCTCTGGCCGTGATTGTGACAAATTTCAGATAACATTTTCAGAATAGAATGAGTGTCCACCTATATCAGGGGTGGCCAACCCGCGACTGTGAATAACACCATGCTAAAATGTACCAGACCTGAAAAATCTAAGCAAATTAATAAAGGGAAGATTACTAAACAGAAGGTTTTGTAGATACAGTACTGAATTCTGCCATCCGGACACATGCAATTTGAAACATGATTATAGAATATCAGGCCTATAAATTACCTTATTATGGCCAAGTCGCACATCTATGGATCGGGCCCAATCTCCCCTTTCCAATGGCAGAATTCAATCTGGATTTAGTATCACCAGGCGTGATTTACAAGTACAGTTACTTTTTATAATGTAAATTTCTCAAATGTTTCATCAGATTTGCTAGACGTTCACAGAAAGGTAGAGAAACTAACTGTGTTCTGTATTATGGCAATAACGTTCAGGTTTGTGGGAGATAATCCCAAAAAATAAGAGAAATAAAAAAGTGAATCCAGAAGTCAGATGATTGACAAGGGCTGGCGTAAACTGGGTAGGGTAGTTTTTTCTAAATTCGAAAGTCCATCAAAAGCCCTGGGTCTCTTCCTTCAAAAGACTACACTCACTTTTGGCTGCGCCACTTCCTCCCGTCAATATGCGCCGGTTTCCGACTCAATGCCCTGAGATTTCTATAATCATATATTTCACTAATAACAGTTACAATCATTGGTAAACAAACGTAATGCTGAAAATATACACTTTGACTGCTGTTGTGACAGGGTTAGGGTCTTTACTCTTGGCTACATTTGAAAAGAAAACACAACATTACATTCTGTAGAGATGGATTTATGGCCTGATGTCATTTGCGGTCCAATACCGGACCGCTCGGGCTTAAGAGGTTAACCCTGTGAGGTCCAAATAAAAAAGACATTAGCAACATCAGAGGCCAGAGGGTGGGACCTATAAACACATGAAGGGTGCCGTGACTGAAAAAAAGGTTGAGAAACGCTGGTATATGGTGTGGCTCTTTGTGGTACCACAGTAATTTTTGTGGCTCTTAGTCTCTGACTGGTTGGCC
The DNA here is from genome assembly GCF_963971535.1 of Notolepis coatsorum. Classification (NCBI taxonomy): domain Eukaryota; kingdom Metazoa; phylum Chordata; class Actinopteri; order Aulopiformes; family Paralepididae; genus Notolepis; species Notolepis coatsorum. The sequence goes on from NC_140171.1 coordinate 122,902,518, forward strand.
ACCCCTGACAGGTCAGCCTTAGAAGTCATGGCAGGGGCCATGATTCAATGTCATTATGACTATGCATGCTCCTCCTGGTACACTGGCATCACAGTAGCCCTGAAAGGTAATAATAACTTTATTTGTATAGCACTTTTCATACAGAAATTGCAGTTCAAAGTGCTTCACAACAGTAAAAAATACAGGCATAAGCTAGCATAAAAAAATTCAATAAAAAAAGATAGAGAGGTAGCAAGGTAAGGTAAATCACAGTTTTTCAGTAATACAAATAATAAAATAGAATAGATTAGATAGAGTAAAAAAGTGTGGTTTGATTCAGTTTAAAATAGGCTACAAATAATTAAATAGAACGGACAGTGTGATAAAATTGTTCAATAAAATAATATATAACAACAGAGCAGTGTATCACTCTTAATACTTTGAGTAGGTAGGCTACAGACAGCTCAGAACAAATGAGCTAGACTGATATTAAAACTCCAACCCAGGACTCAGTGGCTCAGGGTTGAGGAGAGGGTCTCTCAATTAAAACTCTGCATGGTACACAATATACTCTGGAATACTGTCCCTCAGTACCTCAGTGGATATTTTAACAGGGTTAGGGATGTACACGGACATGCCACCAGGGGGAGCCCTACAGACCTCGTCCCAATAAGATGCAACAGAGTAATAGGCCAAAAATCATTCCTGTATTCAGCAGCAGTACTATGGAATGCCTACCAATGGAGTTGAAGTCCATAAGCCCCTTCTACACTTTTAAATTGTCTAATAAAGAGGTGAATCATGAGTAGCAGAAACTGGGAGTAGATAACAAAGGGATTATATTATGTGTCTTTCAGGGGTGTAAAAAGTACCCAGAAATTATACTTAAGTGAAAGTATGGATACCGTCTCAAAATCGTACTCAAGTAAAAGTAAAAGTATCTGGCTAAAATTACACTTGAGTAAAAGTAAAAAAGTTTCTACTTTTACATGTACTTAAGTACTAAAAAGTTAAAGTAAAAACTTTTTTTCTGACTGTCTATTCTTCTGATAGCAGGTGTTTAATCAAAGATCCCCGCTTTCTAGTCTTGCACAAGGACCAATCAGTATGGGTATGGGCGGGTTAATTTTCCATTGATGGGGATTTGATTGGCTGTTTTTAAATAAAGCGCGGCCGCAGGATTAATAACGTTAACGTTAGTTCGGCCAGAGAAACAAATATACTAATTTAAATAGTTGGACCTGCAAGATTTGTACTTTGTACTTTGTAGCTCTCCATTTTAAATGTAAGGAGTAAAAAGTATGTTTTTTTTCTCTGAAATGTAATTGAGTAAAAGTACAAGTATACAAACCTAATAATACTTGAGTAAAGTACAAATACCCAAAACCAGTACTTAAGTATTATAACAAAGTACAATTACTAAAGTACTTTACACCCCTGGTGTCTTTCCTTTTGTTCTTTTGTTGTTTGTAAAATGGATTATTTATGTATGTTGAATAGTTGATCAATTGATTGTAAGTTGTCTGCAATATGTTATAGTTTTCTCCTGTCTGTCCTTGTTTGTGGGTCAGCTGAGGCGAGCAGATTCCTGCAGCCTATATGGGCAGCTTCCTGGTAATCAACTCATTCCACTCACCTGCTCAGCAACCACACCTGCCTGCCATCTACTCATCAACCCTGCAGTATATCTACCCCGGTTCTTCAGTCACTCTTCGTCAGATGTTAACTCAGCTATTTGGTTGTGACGTTCAGGCCTCTCTTTGAAGAATTATCCCTAAAGCTTTTTTTGTCCGTTTTCTGTGTTTCTTATTGCCTTCATTGCAACAACCTCCTCACCTCCAACCTTCCCCCATTCTTTAATAAATATCCTTTATATCACTACAGTGTCCGGCGGGGTGTAAAGTACTTGAGTAATTGTACTTCGTTACAATACTTAAGTACTGTTTTGGGGGATTTGTACTTTACTCAAGTATTATTAGGTTTGTATACTTTGTACATTTCAGAGAAAAAAAACATACTTTTTACTCCTTACATTTAAAATGCAGACCTACAAAGTACAAAGTACAAATATCACAGGTCCAACCATTTTAATTAGTATATTTTAATTGTTTATCTGGCTGAACTAACGTTAATGTTATTAATCCGGCGACCACAGGTAAACAGCCAATCAAATCCCCATCAATGGAAAATGAACCCGCCCATACCCATGCTGATTGGTCCTTGTGCAACACTAGAAAGCAGTGATCTTTGATTAAACACCTGCTATCAGAATAATAGACAGTCAGATCCGCATAATGCTGTGGTTAATATTGTGATATTATTCAGGGTACTCCAGTATTCTGTCTTTAATATTGTGATATTATTCAGGGTACTCTAGTATTCTGTCTTTAATATTGTGATATTATTCAGGGTACTCCAGTATTCTGCCTTTAATATTGTGATATTATTCAGGATAATCCAGTATTCTCTCTTTAATATTGTGATATTATTCAGGGTACTCCAGTATTCTGCCTTTAATATTGTGATATTATTCAGGATAATCCAGTATGCTGTGGTTAATATTGTGATATTATTCAGGATACACCATTCTGTTTTTAATATTGTGATATTATTCATGCTGTGATGTGAATGCCGTCCATGTTAGTTTACCTTCAATGGAGAAGTGCATTAAATCATTTTAATGCAAAAAAAGTGTCCTCTGTTCTTTCATTTCAGCATTGTCTATCGCAGAACACATTCCATTGTGGGCCGAGTGTATATGCTTGGTTTCATTCCAGCCTTGCATAAACACCAGCTGATGATTTCACTAATTGGCTCACCTCTTCAACTAACTCACCTGGTGCAATGTATAGTTAAAATGAAAACTTGGCCCACGATGGAATGAGTTTGAGACCCCTGGTGTATCCCTTTCCAAAAAAAATTACTTTTACTTTTTAGTACTTAAGTACATTTAAAAGTAGGACTTTTTTACTTTTACTCAAGTGTGTTTTTAGCCAGATACTTTGACTTTGACTTGAGTCCGATTTTGAGACGGTACCCATACTTTCACGTAAGTATAATTTCTGGGTACTTTTTACACCCCTGTGTCCGCCTGCATTTTGGGTCCCCCAGTCCTGGTCCTGACAATAATTGGAGATTGTCCAAATTACATTACTTCTTGGAAACAACTTTATTAGAATGAACCTCTGGATCCTCTGGCGCATGATTGGCTTCCACTTAAAGTGCCTAGACTAGAGTTTATACTGAACTTGGCAGATCTGCCTTTGGCTTCTGGCTCCTTCTGGCTCTTTGGCTCCTGAATAGCCAAACACCCTTCAGGGGACATTGAAATGAGGTGCACTAGTGTCCATGGGGCCATTTAGAGCATCGTTGACCAAGCAGGATTGCCCTCAGTGTATGTTTGAGTTTAAATAAAGCTTGAATTCATGAATACAGTAATGCACAATGGGTATGTAGCAGTCCAGGTTCAATAGCAGCAGTCATAGTTTATGTTGCATGTTTATGGAAACAGTGCAGACAGCAGGTAAGCAGATATGCAAAGTGGTATATTTAGGTTTTTGAGTTGAGAAGCCATGCAGGGGTGTAAAGTACTTGAGTAATAGTACTTTGTTACAATACTTAAGTACTGTTTTGGGGGATTTGTACTTTACTCAAGTAATATTAGGTTTGTATACTTGTACTTTTACTCAATTACATTTCAGAGAAAAAAAAACATACTTTTTACTCCTTACATTTAAAATGCAGACCTACAAAGTACAAAGTACAAATCTCGCAGGTCCAACACTTTTAATTAGTATATTTGTTTCTCTGGCCGAACTAACGTTAACGTTATTAATCCTGCGGCCGCGCTTTATTTAAAAACAGTCAATCAAATCCCCATCAATGGAAAATGAACCCGCCCATACAAATGCTGATTGGTCCTTGTGCAAGACTAGAACGCGGGGATCTTTGATTAAGCACCTGCTATCAGAAGAATAGATGGTCTTTTAGTACTTAAGTACATTTAAAAGTAGAAACGTTTTTACTTTTACTCAAGTGTGTTTTTAGCCAGATACTCTGACTTTTACTTGAGTAAGATTTTGAGACGGTACCCATACTTTCACTTAAGTATAATTCCTGGGTACTTTTTACACCCCTGGAAGCCAGATGGCCTGGTGGTAAAAACTGTCCACCCATGTGCAGCTCCTGTATCATCTGCCAGCCAGTGGTCAAGATAATAAAGCCACAGATCTCTTTCTCTTAATAGGACAATACAAATCCATCTATGTCTCTCTCACATTCACAATGCCTAATGTAATGCCAAATGTGAAGCCCAACTTAGAGATAGCAGTGAAAACACCTTTCAACATGCATCTTTCAGAGAATCATTAGTCGTTTGCATAAACTTCACAGAAAAGAAAGTCATTTATTGAATTACACAATTTCTAGTCGGTAACCAAGTGGTCCGCATTTGTTGTCCTCATAGGCACAGTAGCCTACTTCTAGGTTTGCAAATATTTATTATCCATAACCTAAAAGGTAGGGACATCCATTGTTGTTAATAGCTGCTGCTGTTTTATCATAATAACTGAATTCAGCAGAAACTTGTATGGCTCTATGATGCAGCAAAAGTGCACAAACGTCTGTTGTCTTTGTAGCCTGGCTGCAAAGAAATAAATGGGTGGAGAACAAAAACAAATACAGTATATAAGTTGTATAATGTCTTCTTAAACAACCATTATAAAATCCTGTCAAATCTACCATGGATAGCAGCGCATCTCAGGTCTTCTGCCTATAGGCTATATATGACATGACCACAAAACACATCAGACCCCAGTTTCTCATAAACTGGGGTCTTGAGAAAATGATCAGATGCTTTTGCTCGGTCAATGAATAATGCAGTATGGACAGCAGTATCTAAAAGGGAGTTCTACGATGCTGTCCGTGGTGCTGAAATAGGTTTGGCAAAATAGGTCTTTGTTATTCTCTCCCCAATTAATTTGGTGGCAGGAAACACTGCTTTTATCTCCACTCCTCCATGCACTGTAGGCTTATTTGAACTCCCCCTTTGTGCGTAAAAATTACAATAAATTAATGTTTTATATGACGATGAATGACGGGTGCAGTGGTGCACCTAGAAAGAATACACAGCTATTGCCATCATGGAATTATAAGCTGCTGTTCAAATGACGGGAGGGACATGCTTAACTTAATCTGAGGACATATTTATTTTACATACAGTAAGTGCCATACAAACAATCAAAATACATAGCAACGTATTTACAGATTATGAATGTCTTTGAAGTAACAATTCTTTCAAAGGTTAATTAAGAAATGTATTTGCGGATTTATGAGGTGGTGTTTAAATAAACACTGCTGTGCCACACCTTGCTTCCTAACTTCTCCACCGTCTATTAACTACAGTAGGGTAAGCCAAGTGTCACGTTGTATATTGTATTTTGTTCATTTTAATTTAATTATTTAATTGGCACACTAAAAAGCAAGCATTTTGCAAACAGTATCTTTGTCTTTTGCATGTCAACATACAAGATATTAAGGGCAAAAAACTCCAGGGAGAGTGTATTTTTGGATCAATGGGCTGTTGGACTACTGGGCTTCCTTTCTAACTATAACAAAGGGACTTTATGGGAAATTGATTTTGTTTTCGGGATAACCGGCTGTCAGAATAACGGGCTGTGGCATGGGACCGTCCACGCTAGGTGACTCTAGTCACTTCAGTAATGTTAGCTGTATGAAAAACATCATTATATTCGGGACAAACGGTTAATTCTTCAATTACAGCATGCCTTCCATCTGAAAGAAGCTTTCTTTCTTTCTTTCTTTCAGCTATTACTCAAGTAAGGACTTACAGTAGCTTACCTCATATTAGCCATCAACTTGACATGGACTCGACTTGATCACTCCAAAGTCAGGCCATGTCCCGGGTGGTGAAGTTGGTGATGGTGCCAGAACGACATGCATGGAGGGCAGGGCCCAAGTTGATTGGAGAGCCGGAAAATAGTGCAATGTATTTTGGTTGACAAGTTACGAAATTCAAATTCAGTCAATTGATTTATATTAATTTCATATTGAGTCATTCTGTAATTTTGTGTCAACACTCAATTTTGTGACATTCAACAGGTCCAACCCATAGAGGGGATACGAATGATCATAGACGACTTAAATCTGAATGTAAATGGATTACACTACATCCAGAGGGCCTAAATGAAGAGCTGTCTCTGTCTTGATTCTTTCACTCTTTCACTATCTCTTTCGCTCTCCAGGGCCTTACACTGTAGCTGTGCTCTCCTTGTGGATGTGTCTAAGTCATCTTGTACAGTATACTTACATAACGTGTGTGATAAGTATTTATGGAGCGAGTCCTATACCTCACTGACCACCTCAGTACCTCACTGACCTCCTCCACCCCAGTCACGGTCCCTGCGATCCACAGACACTGGTCAGCTCTCCATTCCCCGAACTAGACTGCGGACCTTTGGGGACAGAGCTTTCAGTGTGGCAGCTCCCACCCTCTGGAACTCCCTCCCAGCAGAACTCCGCAACACCCCAAATCTGGACTCATTAAAAAAACTCCTCAAAACCCACCTCTTCAACTTGGCCTTTAACCCCTAATTTCCCACTTTGTATGTTGTGTCTGTCCACTATGTTTGTTACTTTTGTTTGTTTTCCCCCCTATGTAAAGCGACATTGGGTCTTATGAAAGGCGCTATATAAAACTAAGTTATTATTATTATTATTATTATTATTATTATTATTATTATTATTATTATTATTATTATTATTATTATTATTATTATTATTATTATTATTATTATTATTATTATTATTATTATTATTATTATTATTATTATTATTATTATTATTATTATTATTATTATTATTATTATTA
>NC_140171.1:122914385-123038802 GCF_963971535.1 Notolepis coatsorum
TCTCTCCGTTCTACACTGCAAACTGAGTTCCACCACATCATGCCAGCAAGGCGGCACCATCGTAACACTACTTGGTTTAGATTTATTTAATTTACATTATATATTCAGAACATCCTGAAGTAGGCTTCCCTCTCCCCAATACCTCCTTCAACTCACTCACTCACTCACACACACACACACACACACACACACACACACACACACACACACACACACACACACACACACACACACACACACACACACACACACACACACACACACACACACACACACACACACACACACCTCAATTGGCTGAAACGCTAGATCCCCCCTCCTGCAGACGCTCAGATAGGAGGGCCCAGTCACCAGCGCATACATTTAGTGAAGGTAGAATACAAAAAAAAATTATAATAAGAGAAATTAAGACTAGGCTATCCAGCATATAAAGTCGGAAAGTCATTAGTTACCACTGATTGTCCGTCTGTAGAAGTGCGATTGGCATTAGTGCGCTCTCAATCCAGGTGATGTTGTAGTAAATCTGTCCGACTCAACTTTCACTTAGTCAGTGGGAGCGTCGGAGCGATATGTTGGTCGTAAAAGTCTTTGGCCTTTTCTGGGGACTCGAAGTACAGTAGAGGGTATCGTTTTGGAACGAAACCTGAAGACGGGCTGGATGTAACAGGCGGAACTTTATTCCCTTGTGATAAAGAGAGCTCTTCACGGCGTTGAACGCGGCTCTCTTTTTGGCCAAAACGGCGCTGATGTCCGGGTACATTCTTAACCCGTGGCCGCCGCACTCCAGCCTACGTTGCCTTGCCCATCCCAGCATTTTTTCTTTATCTTGGAAAACGGAGGAATTTAACCATGAAAACTCGGGGTTTCCCCCCGCGGCTCCCACCCGACCCCGCCACCCCGGTCCGATAGAACGGTGGGCCCGCTCCACACACACACATACACACACACACACACACACACACACACACACACACACACACACACACACACACACACACACACACACACACACACACACACACACACACACACACACACACACACACACACACACACACACACACACACACACACACACACAATGCACCAAACGGATATGAAAAAGAAGGAGTTTTATTATACCCCAAACAATTTATGTCCTGCCTATGAAAAGTTTGCTGCTTTGAGAAGAATAGATTTAGCCGGATCTAATAATAAACACAACATATTACTCTCTGCCATCATCCTATCAATACAGCAAAGTGGTTTAATCACTAGATTCTCTTCTTGGCAGCGGTTCCTGTAGAACCCTCCATAATGAGCCAACGATGGCAGTCAGGCAATATTGTCATTTACATACTAGCCCAGGCTGCATCTTGGAGAAAAAAAACATGGTCCATTAGCTATTACCTTTGCTGGGGGGTACTCACCATCATCTGTTACACCCTCAGCATACTAACAATAATTCCATTTCCCCCACAGTGAGTTTGCATACTCAACCCTGCTGATTAAGCATTTTTTCTTTTTTTCCCATTCTCTTTCTCCTTCCACAACGCCCACAAGCCATGATGGTCCATAGAATATGACTATATGAGAATATAGAATATGTAAATGTTTCCTGACCTGTCCCCCGGCTGTACACACTGAGGCCCAGTCCACACGATCACAGGTATTTTTGACACCGTTTTTTTTTATTATAAAAAAAAAAAAAACTCTGTCCACACGACTGGTTTAAATTTAAGTGATGTATATATAATACATGTAGTATATGTGGCAATGTAGCTCAAACATGAAGGCCATTTTCAACCAATCACAAGGGTTGAACGTTAATACCGGAAAATGAACTGAAGCCTGTAAAACAAACATCCCTCCTTGCTCACAGCCAAAGATTCTACAGTTTGCAGCTAGAACAACGTGCAATAAACAAAAAAGGATACATTCACTCTGTGTTCTGCCTCATTTGTTGATGAAACAAAACCAACATCAACACAATTTACCACCAAGAGCGGAGTTTAGTCTCACAAAAAGATCGCAGATTTTGTTAGCTTACGTGCTAACGTGATTGGGATGTGCCATTATAATTGTAACTGAGGGGTACAATTCCCTGACTGTATTGAGAGTATGGTATCATTAAACCACTACTTAGTTATGTACTTTAATTACTGGCCATACAGTACACGGTATATCTGGTGAACACCCACACAAGAATACGGCTTGACAAAGAAAGTTCTAGTTAGAGGTATTTATTATTAGAGCAGCAACGGTAGGTTACAGATTGTGAATTATGATTGCGCTTGTAAGGCGAAGAACACTTAAGTAAGTCAAGAGCGTAAGTCCATGAGAATAGTAAGATGGGTATAACTGACGCCACCTGTAGCATAAGAATTACATAAGGCACACTCGTAGTCAGCTGGAGACACTAGGGGGTTCCCTCCGGTTGTAAGCCGGCAGGGTAGAGGAATGTTCGGGTGCAAAGTCTGGGTCAATACAGGAGCCGGTGCATATACTCCCCTTGATCGGCAGACAAAGCAGCAGCTATAATCCAAGTATGCTCGACAGCATGGACGAAAGCTAGCCAGCCTCTGTGGTCCTAGAGGCGGGCTCGAGGGTGCTCCTCACAGGGGTAGATCCCACACAGCAGTGGGGTAGACGGTTCTCTGCTCCAGCAGCCACGGTACCAAAGCAATATAATCCAGCCGGAAAAGGCTCTGCATTCGCCAGTGTAGATTCTCCGGTGCACTATACTTCACATTTAACTAGGTCGAACTTGACGTTATTTCACTAAACTCTGACACTTTTACTATCTTATTCGCACATATTATAAGTGCTCTATTTAGACGCAAAGTTGCTCACTTCACTTGGTCGTTGACTCGTGGTGAAGGCTTCAACTTTGGGATAAGACTACTGCTGTATCCACCTGCGACGTATTTATACGTAAGGTGAATAATCTAGTGCCAACCTCAGTTCTGTCTCGTATTACTGCGCAAACCTGGACATGTTGAGACATGCCTTGGCGGTGGCTTTGAACTTGCCATTGGGGGTATGGCCGTTGGCGCCTAGGGGTCGCTGTCCAATAGGAGAACGAATATTATGGTCTGGTTTGTACCTAGGTAAAGGGATATTCCGTGTATATATACAAAGAATATACAAGGGATATCAAACGATATACAAATATTATACAAGGGATCTCAAGTAATAAATATATATATTTGGTTTAATCTGACCCTTTGTAACAATAATAGTATAGCATTGTGGCTATGGTACATTAACGTAGTAACGTTAACGCTAGTCGAATGAATGGATGATAACGTTATTTAACAGATTGCAGAATGGGTACAATACGGCTCAATACAAACAATTGTTAAGGGGATGCAGACTGTTGTAGTTTTTGGACTGGGTTCCTTATAGCAATAACTTGACAACACGTGAGCCTAGTATAGCGGCAGCTACAGGTTTACTCTGGTCAGGTCAGGAATGTGACAACAGACATCATCAGTCGATCACAACACTCTTCAACACAGACGATACGTTTTCGAACAAAAGTTTGTTACAATAATTTTCATATAACGCTACTTGGGACAGCTCTGCTGTAAACACTGGAAATAACGAAAGGTTATTTCATAACCTAGTTATATGAATACTGGCTGAGCGTCTTGCTCTGCCAATGAAATATCCTCTTATCTCCACGCACCTAGCGTCCACGCAAAACAAACAAACGCACCCACTTGCACGTGACCAAGCCACTCCCATGCGTCTCCCTATATGACGCCAAAAATGGTCACGCTCCACCTTCCCAGATCGATTTCCATAAGCGGAAAACCATCCAAGGGACCTCAGGGCGCTAAGAGCGAGACGCTCAGCCAGTATTCATATAACTAGGTGTTAAATGCTACAGGTAGTCTCTATATATCTCAATCACCTACTCGAGATATAAACCCGTGGCCGCTCGATATCCCCCGGCGAGGTGCTAAACTCGCCAAGTTCTCGAGTCAATTACTATTTCTGTCTAGATTACTTCAAGTCACTGGTCTAGTTATATCCAGTTGATATGAAATGTAATCATGAAGAGTTGTTAATCTCTTCTTGTTTGTAATAAACCGAATGTATTGTCTAGGAGAACTCTTATATGCCTATAATAAACATATTATATTATTATTATTACCATCATCATTATCATCATTCTACGAAAGGACTTGTAATACTGCTCATTTGAAAGCTCGGTTGTATTACTACTTTGTTAATAAGTATTACCACTGTACTAACACGTAATCATTGTTTGCACGCCCCAGCACCTCCTGTCCTCCTCCTCCGCCAGCGGGATCGACCATCCAAATCCTGCAGTGATTTAGACGGATCGATTTCCCACATAACTCGACAGAGTTCGTCGGACACAGAGATACCGGAACCCGCAATCAACACACATTTCCATGTATAGTATTTATACAGTACATAGCATATATATATATATATATAATATATATATTTTAGCTGAAAAGCATTAACCAGTCAATTGATTCAATCTGTATTAGGTTTACAGTACATTCATAGTCACCCTCCATAGGAACTCAGGGCGTCGGCTGGCATTGGAGCACATTGCTGGCCGGAATCAGTCCACGAAGTCAATGGATAATTATAGAAAGTCATCTTTATTTCAAATTACAAAAAAGGACTGTATAAAAATGTCCATTAGTTAAAAGATTATATAAAACAAAACATCACATCTCTTAAGATCGCAAAGGCCTAACACGGCTTGTGCCTGGTGTCTGCAAGCAAAATCTGAAAATCTTCAAAATCTGTCCTCCGAGGCTGGAGCAGTCACTTTTATATCGATCCGGCATCACATTGCTATTGGTCTAAAAACAGTGACCTCACGGCGATGTCACTTCACTAGCCAACCAACGTACACTACACACCGATGAATTCTCCTCCCCCTGTATTCGTCACAGTAACCTGAGCAACCGACTACCTTGTGCTGGAAAATCCCTATTCGTTACTAGCAGAGGCCCAAGGTCATCTTCACATTCCCCAGTGGCCAAACAGTATTGACATGGAAGCAATTCACACTTCCTGCACGAGCATATAGTACATACATATACAGATATATACAGATACACATCCATGTACAATACAGTACACATATATATAGTACATACAGTATATACATATATATACACATACTTGTACCAATCATTGGTTATAAGTCTACGCAGGCAGGACAGGGTTAACATGTGCCGACTTGCTCTCAGCTCGGGCCTGCTCTTAGCTCAAGGCCACAGATAGAGAGAAGCACATTCCCCCCCCCTCTAACAGAGACTGCACTTCTGCCTCCATTCCGACTGCACATTAACTGTAACATAGTTTTAAAGTGTATAAAGAATATACAGGTCACATACATAGCTCCAATCATACACAACAAACACAAGAACACTATACAAAGTGTCACTCGTTGACTTGTGGCACTTAACATGTGTTTACACATGTGTTTACACATAACGTGTTTCTTCTCAATTCCTTTCTGACTGGGCGTTTACCAGCCAGAATGCATATCACATCTAGACACCTATAGTAACATATGCCTAGATTTAAAACAAATATATACAATAAACCTATTGTATTGATTCCATTGATTCCATTGTCCAGGAAGAATCTACAGACATTCCCCATAATCATATATAAGAGCAGGATGTCATAATAACCAGTGTCACTAGTTGGCTGTGACACTTTACACCCCCTCTGTCATCCTGGTCGGTCATTTTCCATTGTCTTAATAGCGTCTGTACTGGGGGACGAGATGGCGATTGCGGGGTCACGTGGCTGTGACCCTCCACACTAGGTTATGAAATAACCTTTCGTTATATATCATACTTGGCTATCGGAGGGGAGTCCCGTCCACCCGCCGGCCTAACAAAGAGGGGGAGGCAGTCAACTCCACCAAAATGCGAAAAAGGGGGAACCAGGCACCCCTGAATGCACAGCACAGGCGGGACCACGTGTGACACAGCACCCCATGGCCCACACCCACACACCCCTGCTAGCCCACCAAATGGCGGGACGCAGGAGAGGTCCCAGACCTCAGAACCGCCTGGGAGACAGAACCCCCAGTTATGTCCACGAGGTAAAACTTAACGAAAGGACCCGGGGAGAACCAGGAGGCCGTAGCACAAATGTCCTCCACCGAGGCCCCCCCTAACAGGGCAGCAGAGGCCGCCACTCCACGAGGAGTCCCGGGGGAGACCTGTCCAGCCAACGTGTAGCAAAGGGCAATGCCCTCGCACAACCAATGTGACAGGCGCTGCTTGGACAGCGCCTTACCCGTGCAAGGGCCACCGTAACAAACAAACAGTTGATCGGAAGCCCTGAGATCCTGTGTCCGACTGAGGTAAACCCCCAGTGCACGGACAGGACACGACAGGTGAAGGCTCGCCTCCAACTCACTAGCGTGAGGAGGCGGATGAAACGCCTGAACCACAATATCCCTCGAGCGAAAAGAGCTCCGGATATTCTTTGGCACGAAGACTGGATTAGGCCTCAGAGTCGCACCACTATCGGCCCGAATAGACAGGCACTCAGGCCGCACGAGAGAGCACACAACTCACCCACACGCTTAGCGGAGGTGATGGCCAAAAGGAACGCGGTCTTAAAGGACAGCCGATCCAATGGCGCCTGCTCAAGAGGCTCAAACGGGGCCTCCGACAACCGGCCCAGGACCAGTTGGAGGTCCCAACTCGGAGACAGAGAACGTTCCACAGGCTTGAGATGCCAAACGCCAAGCAGGAAACGTTTCACGAGAGGGTGGCTGAACAATGTTCTGCCCCCACTCTCGACCATATGCCACTTCCGCGATAGTGGATGGAGCGCGCGCCTACCGGATGGCGTTAACCACAGAAGAGTCAAGACGCATCCCCACCAGATTCACTCTTTCAGCAGCCAAGCCTAGAGGCTGCCGGAGAACAGGAGGTGGAACAGAGTTCCACGTGCCTGAGATAGGGCCCGCGGTGACCACGGAACAGGCCACGGCGGGACCACCAAGAGCTGAATCAGGGCTGGGAACCACACAGCTGAGCCCCGGCCCGGCGCGACCAGGATCAAACTAGAAAAACCACCTGTGTATCCTCCTCATGAAGAGGAGGCCAAGAGGGACCACAGAGTGAGCAGATGCCATCATACCGAGCAGGCGCATCACGGACAGCGCCGTAACCGTCCTAGGACGAAACCTCCCGAGCGCGCCGAGAACATTCACTCGCCGCCGCCCTGAGAGAGATGCCCATATAGACCTTGAGCTTAGAAATAAGCCCAAGTACTCCCCCCGTTGACTGGGAAGAGGAGTACTCTACTTCCAGTCTACAGCAAAACCCAGGCTGGTGAGTAATTCCACCACCTGCCTGGTATGAGACCTGGCGATCTTCTCTGACCGGCCGAGGACCAGAACGTCGTCCAGGGTAGAATACAATTCGTATCCCCAGACGACACAGAGACCCCAGCGCGGTCTCCACGCACTTGGTGAAGATGCGAGGAGCCAGAGAGTAGCCGAACGTCAGCCTCTGGTACCCGTACGCTAAGCCCTGCAAAGGAAGCGTAGGTATGTCCTAGGAGGGAAGATCGGGATGCGAATACGCATCCTACAGGTCTATGGAGGTGAACCAGTCCCCCACCTGACAGCGCCTAACAGGTGGGTGACGGTCAACATTCTGAACCTTCCATGGGACAGGTCCAGTATGGGTCTGACACCCCCCCCCCCCTGATTTCTCGGGCACCAGAGAATATCGGGAGGAAACGCAGCGCATCGCGTCCTCCCATGGGACCACGACGACGGCCTGCTTTGCCGCCAGAGAACGAATCTCCTCGGCCAGGGCTGTCACTGCCATGGACTCTGATAATAGAGTCTGTACCAAACCCAAAAACGGAGGGTGGGGGTGTGTAAACTGTAACACAAGCGCCGCCCTCAGCGTTCTCTCCATCCACACCGACATATGGCTACCACTGCAGCCATACGTGGTCAAATTCCAAAGCCCCCCCTCCCCCCGCCGCCAACTGCCGCTGGTCCGCTAGGAATCGTAGATAGGTGGCCCGGTCCCTCCCGCTGTGCGTTGTCAACCCTGGTCTTGCCAACCGCGTGAGCAGGGTGTCTCGTGGAGCCGGGATATCGCACACTGACTCTACCAACGAGGCAATCGCACCCAAGGGGGGGACCCCGACAGAAGGGGCGGTCTGATACGGGGGGATCGGCCATCACCCCTGGTGACATAGGCTCCCCCGCTGAGCATCTTCCCAGCTTAGCTTGCTGAGGACAGCCTGCTCTGCAGCTGGACATGCAAGGCGTGTGGCCCCCACACTGCCCGATAGGGTGGGTCCCTACACACCGTAGCCCTGTAGTGATATTACTACCACCCAAACCATGTGTGCCTGACTAACCACCGCCGGTCTTCCGGTCGGGGGAGGCACTAACATGATACCCGGCCTGGCGAGGGCGGGGCTGGGGGAACTCACGCTGCGACCTCCTGGGCCACGTGTGGTGTGGGAGCCGCTTGACAGCACAGCATTCTCACAGGCAGACCCAGGCCTAGCTAGCAACTGGGTGTCAGCCCCTGTCCCCATGAGAAGCGAAACGTGGGGCCGCTTGTGCTTCACTGGAAGCACGCGGCCCGCAGCCAAAGGGAACAAATCAGAGCCCTGTGTTCCGTAGCATAGCGGGGGGGAGTAACCGGAGAGCGTGCTAGACACAGCTAGACGGCGAAGTTTTTTAGGGCGTGCTCATCTAATGTAGCCGATCCCTCGGGCCGCCGAGGCTGTCGGCCTTGTGATCACCTGTTTTCTTTGTGTCCAGGGTATCTCAGGCGGGGGAAACATGGCCGCTGGTCGGGGGCCTCGCCGCAGCCGCTGGCGAGGCCGTGCTCTCACCTCTGGCTGCGCGGTGTGGGGCGGTGTGGGGCCCAGGTCAAATACCGCCCGTGCCGCTGCGGACAGACCAAAAAGTCCCTCTGCAGAGAGGGGAGCCCTGAGGAGGGGAAGTCTTCTCTCCTCCTCAAGGGGAGACTGCTCCAACCAAAGATGCCTGTGAACAAGTGTTGACAGCATCCTAGCCCTCCCTGCGGTTATAGCTTGTGGCTAGGTCAAAAGCTGAATAACCTGGGCGGTCAGGTGGCGTAGCGGAGATTGTGCTCGTCACCAATGCAGGAGATGCTGGGTTCGAGCTTGGCTGGTCGTTCATACTAATACAATTGGCAGTATTAGGGGGTGGGAAGCTGGTGGGTGGGAATCTGGCGGTGGGGACAGGTCAGGTCTCGGCGCTTGCTCAGTGGGGGCAGGACTTGGTGGAGATAGCGTGCCCTCCCACGCGTTACACTTCACCAATGAGAGTCCTCGCTGCCAAGTGAAAAGACGTCACTGGCAGTCGCTGCACGTATCTGAGGAAGCGTGCGGTCGGCTTCGGGATGCCCTTGTACCGACTCATAGGACATGCATACAGCAGCCAGGTAGGGGAGGGGGGGAATTGGCACGCCGACTAAATAGGGACGGGAGAAAAACAGAAAATTGGATAAAAAAAAATAAAAATAAAAATGCTGAATAATCTCAAAACATTGCGCAAGGTAAAGCCCCACCACCGACACCATTTTTGACAGAAAAACAGCCAATTGAGCAATGTTGCCAGTCGCTGCTAAATTCTGCACCGTGGCAGTATAGGCTGCACCAGCCACCTGCTGGGCCGACTCGCCTCAAGGCGTCGGCCGGGCGGGACACCGTTCCACCATGTCAGGGCAAAGGACTGATGCCACCTGCTTCACTAAGCACGGAACACCAGTGGTGGCTGCAGACCAAAGTCTACTACTTGTGAAGCACTGCCTCATTAGTAGGCATGCAACAACCTCCACTGCGGTGTGCACCCATGAAGGGATCAAATTAATGAATGAATGAACGGAAGGAAAACTCTTTAACATATTGCAGAATGGGCTAGCCCAATACACACAATTGTTAAGGGGATGCAGACCAGAGAAAACGTTAGTCCTGTCCACATCAGGGACCCCCATTTTCAATTCATAGATTCACAAAAAGCACACCAGCCCTGAGCCTCGGCCCATCCACCCATGTAAATGGTAAACAAGCCCCCGTTAAACCCCCAACATTAGACACCGACTGACCGTCAGCATGAATGGTTAAGAGGAGGGAAGACAGTAAAGACAGCCCTTGGGAACATGGGAACGGCGCCCCAACATTGTAGCATTGTCATTAGCTGCGCGCTAGGATACTTGGAAAACATCCAAAGGAGAGTCATGTTTTCCCAAATATCCCGCCCCCCGCGCCAATACATCACTCGGTCGTCTCACGAGACAATGAGCAGTATTACCCATGCTAGTATCAATGCCTGATAGCGCAGGCCCTACCTGTGCATGACTTAGCTCGACTGCTAACCGTCGCGCGATGTCCCTCGGTCCGCTGTCACGAGACGAGGAAAACCCAGGACAGGACCGCTGCGCTGTTAGGATGTGCCGAGAAGGTTCCGGGGGCTGGTGAACTTCTGGCGAATACCCAACATTGTGTAATTTCTCCCTACGTTTTCATAACAACTAGTTCACGGAGTGCACTGCTACTTCTGCATTGGAAACGAAATGAGGAAGGTGGAGCGTGACCATTTCCAGCATCATATAGGGAGATGCATGGGAGTGGCTTGGTCACGTGCAAGTGGGTGCATTTGTTTGTTTCGCGTGCACACTAGGTGCGTGGAGATAAGAGGATATCTTATTGGCAGAGCAAGACGCGATAGCCAAGTATGATATATAACCTCGGTTTCTATGCCCACATGCAACCACTGCAACCGGGATGCGCGCAAAACTTCACCCTGGACTCCGGTTTTCAAAGAACACGGTTGCAGTGTTCGAAAACCCCGGTTGTGTGTGGGCGAACAGTGCAACTGCGCACATACAATCACGGTTACATAAAACCCAGCGTTCGTGTGGACAGGGCCTTAGTTAACTCTTTAGTGCCATGCATCTGACTCAATGTGAGGCCACAGAATGGGCGACAGTACATCATCAGTAGCAGCTTGAGTTACTCTGTAGTGCAAATAATAATAATAATAAACTTTATTTGTATAGCACCTTTCATACAGAAACTGCAGCTCAAAGTGCTTCACAACAGAAAAAAGACAGGCATAAAAAGACATAAAATCACAGTTTTTCACATTAACATCCCAACAGGCCACGTTGATATGGCTTGATTCAGTTTTAAATAGACAATAATAAAAAGAGTAAGATAGAATAGACTATAGAATAGTAAAATAGTGCACATAAAGTGCAGACATATAAAATCCCAGTTTTGTACAGTGCAATAAAATATTTATGGATTACTGTTTAACAGTTCAAATTCGTCTTTACCTTCTCTGTTTGGTATCCACAGTTTAAAACAGTCTTCCCTCCTGTTTGACATAGGACACATGCTGTGTAACGCAAGGGGAATATTCTTCCTTATTCCATTTACAGTGGCTTCCAGTCATAGGCTACGGTTAAAATGAGTGTTCATTATAATATATCACTGGCCACACGAGAAAGGTATGACAGCATTACACTTCAGAATGTATGGTACAACAGTCTCCAGGCCAGCAAAAAGAAAAATACAATGATACCAACATGGGATTTTCATACTGTACAATATGAGCTCTTTTAGCAAAACAAACTTTCTGAAAAAATTGTGCACCAACTGCCTTAGTGAATGTTGCTCTTAGGGAAGTAAACCTTTAACACAAACCTAAGGATTAGGACAGTATAGAGCAGAATATCTGGAGAGAGACACAATTAATAGGACAGTGACCTATATGAAAGACCCAATTTGAGGACGAGAAGAGGTCAGGCAGTCAGGAAGCATGGGGTATAGAGAGATGGTTGAAGGTTATAATGATGGGGGGTGGTGGTGTGGGGGGGGGGGGGGGGGGGGGTGCTAGGGGTCACTGGTAGCCGGTAACAGTTGTTCGGGTGAGTTAAGTGAAGAGAGACAAGGGGCGTTGGATGGGAGTAGGGCTGGGTGATTCAGAATACTTTAAATTATAATTTAAATAATTATAATAATTAATAATGTATATCGCTGCTGTCTGATTAAAACCTTGTATCTCCAATTAAGGCTGTGGTGTGTGTGTGTTGTAAGTCACACATGTGCCTACTATATTTCTTATAGTAATAAGCCTAACAATATATTTTGATAATAAATGGGTGTGTACGAAACATCTGAGTAGCTCTTTGCTAAGCTACAGTAAGCTATCCTGGTGTAATTCTTTAGTTAACATCACACAGCTAGACACGTTACACGTGTGTGGTTATAATAAACTCTGTGTCTGTGTGGAGTTGCATTAACTGTGTCATTGTTACATCCCTCTCTCCCTCCCTCTCCCTCTCTCTCTCTCTCTCTCTTCTCTCTCTCACTCTCTCTCTCTCTCTCTCTCTCTCTCTCTCTCTCTCTCTCTCTCTCTCTCTCTCTCTCTCTCTCTCTCTCTCTCTCTCTCTCTCTCTCTCTCTGTCTCTCTCTCTCTCTCTCTCTCTCTGGGGATCAGGTGGGCTGTTGGGTCAGGCTCTCAGCTGTTAATCATCATCTCATCAATTTCTCTGCCATACAGCTCCAGTCCATTCATCACTTTGTTGCCAGTTCATAATATCTCAGTGAGCAGCTACCAGCCTTTTTCCCCCCCAGTATTTCAGTCCTGTCTGTATTTATACAGACAGGACTGAAATACTGAAAAAAGGCTGGTAGCTGCTCACTGAGAGATTATGAACTGGCAACAAAGTGATGAATGAATTCTGTATTGTCTTTCTGTGTTTTTGACTGCTGTGTACAGTTCTGCCTGACCCCAGCCCTTAACCTGGACCCCAGCCTCAGTCTGCTGTACCTTCTCACACTCTGGACCCCTGCTCACCCTGGACCCCTGCTCACTCTGGACCCTTGTGTCGTAATCGTCCAAAGGTGATAAATACCATTTGTTCTTACCGTCAATGCTCGTGCATGATTATCCATATATGGTAATGAAACCCCCCCCATGGGATGTGAAATAATGGACTGACCCGAGTGAACTCTGAGAAACTCTACGAGCGGGATTGTTCACGGAGGCGCTGTCGAAGCAAGAAGACACAACCTGTGTTATGGGATAAATAAAAGGCTGGTGGACTTGTACACGGTGATGTCAGATATCAACGACTCCCTAAGACCATTGCTGCAATTCTGCCTGGACAGCTCAAAATACTAATAAAGACCGTTCGTTAACCACTGTTTGGCGTTGGTGTGTTATTATAACCATGCTGGAATATGAATGCCTTTATTAGTTTTGTTCGATTGGCTACCGGGTATAATATGATTTGTAGAGGCATACAATCTATTTTGTTGTCGGTATTAGGTAGCCTATATGAATTACATATAATAGCAGCCATAGCCTACATTATGCAACAGTAACTTGCGCATATATAATATATCATATCATATTCCTATATACATTTACATTTACATTTAGTCATTTAGCTGACGCTTTTATCCAAAGAATCCAGGAATCGTGGGGCTCTGGGGAATAAAGGTTGGGAACCCCTGGTATAGCCCATATCCTTTATAATGTTATAGGCTATTTCATTTACAGTTTACTCTATCAGCCTACCCAGCATGTAATACGTTCTTTGTTAGAACTCAACGCGTTATTATTTTGCACATAGATTGCAGAAATACGGGAACGTTTTGATTTATATTTAAAAGGCTTTGACATTGTAAAACGAAATAAGTGGAATTTCGAAGTTATGTAAGCAGAATACAAGTCATATCACCCACACGATATATGCTACCTGTATATCCAGAGCATGTATGCTTTTCATTAATTTAAGACACATTTATTGCAAGGGTTTTGTAATACACATAAACTCAACAAATAACCTCTGTTCTCGTTGCAATGCGTTTTTAATTCTTTCTTATACAGTAGGAAGGGGGAAGAACACTATATTGTGTGTGTTCATATGACTTGTATTCTGCTTACACCTTTGAAATTCCACTTATTTCGTTTAACAATGGCCTTTTAAATATAATCAAAACGTTCCCGTATTTCTGCAATCTATGCGCAAAATAATAACGAGTTGAGTTACGCGGAGCGCAGTCAGTGCACCCCGTATATTCCGATAACGCTATAAACCATGCTGCATTCATTCAGAAGGAAAGACCTATTAATCCAAATGCTATTTATAGGGTTTTGACCATAATTACACTACTGTTTGCTATTAACTATAATGAATTACGGTTCATACAGAACACGCCAGTGTTGAAACTAATGCACGGAAGCTTATTTCTGCGTTGTAATATTCATATTCTACCACCGGGCGCCAGGTACGCATGCTCCGAGCTGTGCGTAGATATACGCACAAAGTCAAGCACAAGTTCAAATTGATAAGTCCCACACTTTGCTTAGAAATGATCGTACGCACGGGTTACGCACATATCTGTGCGTACGCAACGTTGATAAATGAGGGCCCTGGCATTTTATGCACTAAGAAGCAGTTGTCCTAAGTTTTTTTACCAGCACGTCCGACATTGCATCTGGGACCGGTGGTCCAAACACACGCAGGAAAGGAACTAGGCCTAGACTAGTCTCCATTATACGACATAGCCTTTCTTCAGAGACGACACTTGCTCACCCTGGACCCCTGCCGCTGCCTGCTGGACCCCTGCTCACCCTGGACCCCTGCTGCAGCCTGCTGGACCCCTGCTCACCCTGGACCCCTGTCGCAGCCTGGTGGACCCCTGCTCACCCTGGACTCCGCTCTGGCCCAATCCACCATGCTACCCTGTCCCAGGCCCGCTCTCCTCCACTGGATTGGATCACATACTCTCAGCCCTCAATTAATACACCCAGCATTGGGTTTTCTCTGCACTCTGTGTTCTACTGTTTTCTGCATCTGGGCCTCTGGTCTTGCACCTTAACAGTCATGGTGTTAACATTGTGTTCTGCTAACTCCAAACTAACCTGTGTGGAGAACAGTGCATTTTAAATACATCTCTGCTTATAAGAGAGAATGTTGGATTTCTTGTGTATGTAAGGGTGGACGTGAGTCCGCTGTCTGCTTTTATATATTTTTATGATGTGCCTCTGCTCAGTCTGCCTTTGTAGATTACAGGGAGTAAAGATAAGTGAATTATTTTGTTTGTACTTTGTACCTAGGCCTATGGTGCATTGAGTTGGGAGGGGCTTGGCGGAGCCATTCTACTGTGAAACTTAGGCGGCGGTTACACCTTTCGTTTAATTTTCGTTTCATTGTCATATGCGTTTCGCCACGACGTCGCAGCCTCGAGTCACACTTTCGTTTTTGTCACCTGAGCACACTGATGTAGTACACTGCCAAAGCAGTAGGTGGCGAACATGAAGGCAATTTCAACCAATCAGAACTTGAATGAGCCAATACACTTCCTGGAAGCTCCAGCAAAGAAAATGTCAACAAGGCAGGCGCCTATGGGCGCCACCATCTTGCCTATTTACTCAATGCAGCCATTCTTTTTCAGCAAAGCCTAATAAAAGTGCAATAAACAAAACGGATACATTCACTGTGTGTTCTGCCTGTCATTTGTTGATGAAACAAAACTAACATCAACACAAGTGACCACCAAGAGCGGATAGTTTAGTCTAAAAAAAGATCGGTAGCTACAGTTAGCTGCATGCTAACGTCAATGGAATATGCCATTATAACAATATAGCATTGTGGCTAGACGCTAACGTTAGCTCACGCTAGTTAGCCAGCACCAAACTGATGATATCGGGAGCTATCAATAGTTAGATAACATTAGAGACAACGCTGTGTGTATTAAACAAAGGTGAATAGATGACTGGGCCATTTTGTTTAATGCTTGTTAAGTTGAAAGAGGAGCTTTGAGCTAACAGGGTCTGATAGCTAATGCTAGCTCATGTTAGCCAGTGGTAATGCTAGCAGAATGAATGGATGTAAACTTTATTTAACATATTGCATAATGGGTACAATACAATACGGCTCAATACAAACAATTGTTAAGGGAATGCAGACTGTTGTAGCTTGGACTGGGGTCCTTATAACAATAACTTGACAACACATGGTAGCTGCAGCTATTTGGGACACAGGGACACGGAGCTCTGTTGTCACCGGAGGGCACGCAGATGGTATCTACTGTGCATGGGCGTTTTCGCAACAACGGCTCCGTGCAGACTACACGGCTGTTGTCGGCGCGTTTTTTAGGGGTTCTCCAAAACGCAAACACAATTTAGCGTTTCAGCCGTATCCACAAAAAAACGCCAAAAAACGCATTTCTGTGTAATAGGGACATCAAACGTATTCAAAAACGTATAAAAACGAGCCACAAAAACACTAGTCTAACCATGGCCTTAAAGAAGATATAGTTTTGTTAGTGGTGTTGCAGAGCTGTAGTTGCCTACAGAGTTCCAACAGATAATAATCCTTGGTCTGGAAGAGGTAAAGACATTTTTATTCTGTACTGATGAGAAGGTAATCATTCGTATCAGACACTGAACGATCAGAACATTGAACTGTCCACACACAAGCACACATGAACACACACACGACACGCACACTGTGCACGCTCACTCACAAGCAGCCACTTAACACTTTAACATGAGCGGGCACACACTCATGTCGCACACACGCACACTTATGGCCAAAGGAAAGGACACTTTAAATTAGAATAACAGGAACAGTGTATTGCACTACCAAAGCTAACTAGCATGTCCCATATGCTCTGTAAATAACTATGTACAGATACCGAGATGTCACTCCATGTTACCTGCTACCTGTTACTGCACAATGTTGTTTCCTTCTTTTGATTCTATTATATGTACCACTGTATTGCACATCGTTGCGGGCAAGACCACCCGCATTTCATTGTATACCTGTATGCCGTGACAATTAAAACTCTTGACTTGACTTGACTGATACGCAGCCATTTTGTGTATTTTGGTTTGAGACAGCTTTACCTTTAACTAAGGGCAGAGGAACTTAATGACATATGACATTTATGCCAAAACAATAATTGATGCTCGAACTCTGACTAAAATGCTTTGTGTGTACATTCATACACACGATTCCTCAGAAAGCTCACGATTCCTCTGAAAACCCCAAAATGTTGTGCAAAAAATAGGTCGAAATGGAGATATTGGTGATTTTGAGTGCTTTGAAATGTTCTCTATATGTCTCCTTATTTGCAAAACTTAATTTGACTTGTAAATATGCTAATTATTGTTAGATTGTCCGACAGTATTATTTTCCTCGCTGTGTGAAAAAACGACAGTTGTGTCTGAGGGGAGTGGCTAAGGACTTTCTGTCTCAGGTGTTGGAGACAGAGACGTGCAGAAATGAGAGGAGAGGAGATGCACCAAAATCCATTCCGAGACAACTCACCCAGTACTTTGTTGGCGGCAGTGGCGGTTATAGACTGAAGCCCCCCTAAATGTAATATTAGCCCCCCTAAGATTTAAAATATTTTTTTTTATTATTTTTTTTGTTTTTGTAATTACATTTTTTTATGTTTTATTCTTGTCTTATTATTATTATTATTATTATTATTATTATTATTATTATTATTATTATTATTATTATTATTATTATTATTATTATTATTATTATTATTATTATTATTACAGACATGGATTGCCTGTTGAACATGGATTGCCTGTTGACCTCATTGGTCAACTATAATTTTATTTTTTTTTTTATTCAAAGATGTTGGTAATGTCAAGTCCCAGTCCGACATTCAACACAAGGCGTGGAAGCAGATGTAACTAGCTACCTACTGTAACTAGTTTAGTAATAGTGCATTTGCCAGTGCTGATGGGCAACAAGACAAGTATGTTGAAACGTTAGCTAGCACTATATAAAATTACTGACTATTCTGACAGAGAACGTTGTCAAATTGGTCATTGGTTCCATAGTGTTGGTGTAATCAGAGGTGCGTTGCTCATGGGACGGGGTTGCACGCCGGGCAACCAAGCTTTTATGAGCACAAGCGCATGCACGCACATGCACGGATGTGCGCACGCATGCGCGTGCACGCAAGAACGCGCTGCACTCGACTCGACGCGTGTACCTGGCTACCTTGCATAAGCATAACAATTCATGGCAATCACATTCACACGTTTGGTGTGAACGGTGCTCTGCCTGAGTCAGACCATCGTTCACACCAAACCTGAGGAATGCGCTGCACTCGACTGATGCGCCAACTCGCTATGTACCCACCTGGCTACCTTGCATATGTAGCCACCTGAATATGTCTGACTATTATTCAGGATGTCTAACGTTAATCTTTTGCATTCCCTGTGTTCACGAGGACGTTGTAACCAGTTGACCGCTCTTGATCATCCCTCCCAGACATGGACACTTAACGTGCGGTTCTCTTTGATCATCCCTATCCCGACATTGACGTCTCATAGCGAGACAGGATACAGGTGCCGGCAGGGGCGCGGTGGTGGTCGCTGGGCAGGGAGGACATCAGGAGAAGAAGAAATGGTTAATCGCACGGTGCAGCGGGAGGGGCTTCCTCTTCGGCGTTCTACACGGAGGAAGAAGGACGTCTGGAACGGGAGCACCACCGAGTCAGCACGCGAGAAACACCCTCAGTTACCAAACAGGTTATCCTAGAAGAATATGCGGTAGTGTGATGATGATGGCGCCGCCCCGTTCGGCTGCCTCTCTGTTCGCTCCGTCGAGACTGTGTTTACTTTTGTTAATATTTATAGTTTTTAGAGTTTTGTGCGTACCAACTGTTGGTGCATTTAATGTATATGACCGTCAGTCACTCATAGACATTGGATTACGGGAAACTTACCAACTGGATTACTCGCTGGATCAGCTTTCCGAACCACATCAATGGCCTGAAGAAATCCTCCGGAGATTAGGACCAGACCCTTTGTTCCCAGAGCCCAGGAAAAGACGACGAGGAAAGAGGGCTGGGATCCGAAACAGGCTGAGATCCAGACGCCATCGTACACCACTTCCCAGTATATTGCTAGCCAATGTACAATCAATAGACAATAAACTGGATGACATCCGAGCAAGGATTCAATATCAAAGAGACGTTAGGGACTGCAATGTCCTTTGCTTCACCGAAACATGGCTGACGCCGGAGGTTCCAGATCACGCGATTCAACCAGCGGATCACTTCTTTATCCATAGAAAGGATCGGTCATCATCAGAGTCCGGTAAACAACGTGGAGGGGGTATTGCCTTCATGTTTAACAAAAATTGGAGTGACCCAACGAACGTGAAGGAACTATCCAACCACTGCTCCCCAGAACTGGAATATATAACCATCAAGTGTCGTCCTTTCTTCCTCCCGAGGGAGTTAACGGCGATCGTCCTGGTCGGAGTGTATATTCCACCGCAAGCTGAAGCCAGCAACAAGGTTGCGCTCTCCAGACTACACGACGAGGTAAACAGAATCCAAGAGGCGAATGTTAACGCCGCCATTTTAGTTCTGGGAGATTTCAATAGCGCCAATCTGAGAAAGGTATTGCCCGACTTCTATCAGCATGTGACTTGCAACACCAGAGGCGGTAACATCCTAGATCACTGTTACACGCAATTTAAAGGTGGCTACAAGGCTCATTCTGATAGTGGCTTCGGTAAGTCAGATCACGCATCAATTTTTCTTACACCGAAGTACAGACAGAAAATTAAAAGTACTCCCGTAGTCTCGCGAGAGGTGCAGAAATGGGATGTGACGTCAGAGGATACGATCCGGTCAGTGTTTCACAACACAGACTGGAATGTGTTCCGCGACACAGATAACATTAATGCCTACACGGAGACAGTGCTGGACTATGTTTGTACTAGGGTGAAAGAAACAATCCCCACTACCAAAATGAAAGTTTACCCAAATCAAAAACCCTGGGTAGACAAATCCGTCCGTGAAGCTCTGAGAGAGCGCACCAAAGCATACAACGACGGCCTAGAGGCAGGCAACATGAATGACCACAAGGTGGCGCGATACAACGTAAGGAGGACTGTGTCAGAGGCCAAACGACGCTACAGGGATAAAATTGAACTCCAGTTTGAACAAGCTGACTCTAGAGCTATGTGGCAGGGGCTCAAAACGATGACAGACTACAAAGGCGCCTCCCTCAAACTGAACAGTGACATCTCCTTAGCAAATGACCTCAATACCTTCTATGCGAGGTTTGATGCTGGTAATAACAACACCAGCTCACAAGCCTCGGCAATGGGGGGGGGGGGGGTCGGCTGCTGATGGAGGCGCAGTGTTCAGGGTAACAGAGCATGAGGTGAGGCGGACCTTTAAAAAAGTGAATATCAGGAAGGCAGCAGGTCCAGACGGCATCCCCGGCCGCGTCCTAAAAGTCTGTGCCGACCAACTGGCCCCAGTATTCACTGACATATTTAACCTGTCCTTAGAACAGGCTGTCATCCCCACCTGCCTGAAGAAGTCCACTATTATCCCTGTACCCAAAAAATCCAAGCCTGCTTGCCTCAACGACTACCGCCCTGTAGCTCTCACCTCCATAGCCATGAAGTGCTTCGAGAAGCTAGTAAAGGGCTACATCTGCTCCTCCCTCCCCATCAACATGGACCCCCTGCAATTTGCATACCGCCCCAACAGGTCCACGGAGGACGCCATATCCCATGTGCTGCACACAGCAGCATCACACCTGGACAAGAGGCAGGGGAACTATGTGAGAATGCTATTCATCGACTACAGCTCGGCATTCAATACCATAGTCCCCTCCATACTCATAGCCAAGCTCAGGGACCTGGGCTTGGGCTATGACCTCTGCCAGTGGGTCTTGGACTTCCTGACTGGCAGACCCCAGGTGGTGAGAGCAGGCAACTGCACCTCCTCATCCATCACCCTCAACATAGGGGCCCCCCAGGGCTGTGTTCTGAGTCCCCTCCTCTACTCCCTGTACACACACGACTGTGTGGCTCAGCGGAGTAGCAATACAATCGTCAAATTTGCTGACGACACAGTGGTGGTGGGCCTGATCTCTGCCAACGACGAGAGGGCCTACCTGGAAGAGGTCAAGGTCCTGGCGGGATGGTGCCAGGAAAACAGCCTCTCCCTGAACGTCAGCAAAACAAAGGAGATGATTGTGGACTTCAGGAGGTCGGGGGTCAAGGACTACAGCCCCCTCAGCATCGACGGGGCACCGGTTGAGAGAGTCAACAGCTTCAAGTACCTCGGAGCCTACATATCCGAGGACTTGACATGGACCACACACATTAACAGTGTGGTGAAGAAGGCACGACAACGCCTCTACTTCCTCAGGCGCCTAAGGAAGTTCCAAGTCAGCCAGAAGATCCTTAAGAACTTCTACTCATGTACAATAGAGAGCATCTTGACCGGCAACATCACCTCCTGGTTTGGGAATAGCACTGCAAAAGACCAAAGCAGACTACAAAGAGTGACACGTTCAGCCGAACGCACAATTGGAGGGGGGCTCCCCACCCTCCAGAACATTTACTACAAGCGTTGCAAGGGGAAGGCTAAGAGAATTATTAAGGACTCGAGCCACCCGAACAACTGCCTCTTTGAACTGCTGCCGTCAGGCAAGCGATACAGGAGTCTCAAGGCGAGCACAGAAAGACTCAGAAGTAGCTTCTATCCCCAGGCCATCAGGCTGCTAAACGAACAATGAATGAACACTACACAACAACAACCACCAAACACACATAGCACACACATCCACACGCACACACTCACTTTAAACAAACACACTGTAGCACCCACTCCACACACTTTATAGCACACACCCACTTTAAACAAACACACTGTAGCACCCACTCCCCACACTTTATATTTATGGATGAAGGATTGCACTACAACTCGTACACCTTACTGTAAATTGTACCTAAAATTGTACCTCATCCCATTTCTGCTTTGCACTAGATAGTACTGTACATTAGTACACTGCATAGTATTGTGTATTGTATATTATATGGTAACTCAGAACATTGTACATATGTCTATACCGAACACTGTGACCTCATTTTCTTCTTCTAAATTCATGCTATATTATGTTATTATGTTATTTGATACTATCTTGTCTAGCACAGTCTCTGGAGCGTAACAGTAAGAAGCATTTTGTATGAAAGTATTCTGTACTTCTGTATGACAACTATTAAAGAACTTGAACTAGTTTAGCGTTTGATTAATGCGCCAGATAAACTCAGTTACACAACGGGTTATCCTAGAAATATCTGCGGTAGCTTAGTGTTTGGTTAATGTGCCAGAGACACTGTGAATGAATCAACAGGCGAGCATCACCGAAGACCAGGTGGTAGACATTGGCCACCTTGCGTTAGCTGTGTATAGGCGTCATAGCAGGAGGGTTCATCACGACCCACAGTTTAGCTGTGTTTAGGTTAGCACCACAGTTTAGCACGCGCGCCGGCCCACCTCTCCAGCCCAGCAGAGGACGCCACTACACTGCACGCTTCTCCAGCCCCTCCAAGCCGTTGCCCAGCAGCTCACCTGCCCCAGCGTTTACCCCGCCCCGCTGGCTGTTATCGCAGGATCTCCGACGGCCAT
This sequence comes from Notolepis coatsorum, assembly GCF_963971535.1. Lineage (NCBI taxonomy): Eukaryota > Metazoa > Chordata > Actinopteri > Aulopiformes > Paralepididae > Notolepis > Notolepis coatsorum. The sequence goes on from NC_140171.1 coordinate 122,936,889, forward strand.
CTTAGCACCCGGACTAGTGGTGCTGAGGTTGGGCCCGCCATCTTGGATAAGTACAAGCAGCGCTTTGAGTGCTGACACGTGTTCGGTAGACAGTCCACTGTGTGGCGCAGGCTCTAGAGTGAAGATAAACGGTGCTTTGAACGAACGCTGGAGAGCAGTGTATAGGGGCGCCCCAACCATTTCAAGCCGGCTTTAGCTAGGGGTTTTATTTGCTAAATGTGGGTCCACTGTTGATTTCTTTTGAGTGTGATAATGGTGTGTGGTTCTTTATAAAATTCCCATTGAACTCCTTTACTCCTTACCTGGTTCTCCCCTACCGCGAAGCGGAGCAGTAGATAACCCTTAAAGGGAAGAGGTTCTTACTGTGTCTGTAATATAGAGTGAGAGCACTAGGTGCCAAGTGTGGGAATAACTTTCAGTGTGGGAATAGCTTTCAGTGTGGGAATAGCTTTCAGTGTGGGAATAGCTTTCATTGTGGGAATAGCTTTCATTGTGGGAATAACTTTCGTCCTTGTGTATTGTAGAGCGAGAGCACTAGGTGCCAGTGAGAAAATAGCTTTTCTAATTGAGTGATACTTGTTAATTGAACCAGGCTATATAAAGGAGATGTAAATGGGATCACTGTGTGCGTGTCCTTAATGTGCATTTCATCTAACCCTTTTCTCTCCGGGTAATGCTCATTATTATTTAACCCTTTCCCCACCCCTGCCTATAGTTCATTGTTAAAGGTCTCTACAGGTCATTAAGGAAAGGTACTGCTTTGGGGAGCGAAAACATCATCCATCTTACTGCCATCAGGTGTGGGAGGGCTCAGGAAGTATTGGGGGAAGTGGGGGTGTGTGGGGAGCTACTGCTGATCGCCCTGGAGGGCAAGAAGGACCAGAGTACCATCCTTAGGTCAGTGAATCCTAGGCCCCATCCGCTCCTGCTGCTCGACCTCCACTTCGACATTCCTGGCCTACAGTCGGGGATCCAGCTAGACTCAGCTCTGCTGCGTCCCGCTACCAGGTGGCCGTGTACAACCACTCCCATAAAGCAGGGATAATCCACCCTGCTACACATAACAATAGCTCAGGTCGTCAAGTGTGTTCAAATACGTTCTCAGATACATTCACACAAAACTTGTGAATGAAATGTGTTACATTCCATTCGTAGAGGCAATTAGGCATTGTCTTTAGTCTGTGCAAACGCGAGGGGAAATGAATGCGCATGCGCGGGAGCGCGTGCACGCGCCCGGGCACACGTGGCGTCATTAAAACACTGTGCAGCCAGTCAGCCAATCAGCAACGCATGCCTGGGTGTAATAATAGTGTCAAAGAACATTAGCTAATGTTAGCTAGCTGATGCTATTCGCTAGTTAGCTATCAAGCTAATGTCAGTTCAGCTAATGTTAGCTAGCTAGCCCAGCTAATCTGCTTGCTACAAAGGCTTATTGCTGCCACACAAAATGAAAAAAATATGTCGTGGCCTCAAAATAGTATTTTGTTACCTCAAAATGTATTTAGTTACCTCAAATTAATCAATTTTGGGCCTCAAATTAATCAATTTTGGGCCCCAAAATAATATTTTGTGGCTTCAAAATAGAAAAATGTTTTGTGGCCTCAAAATAGTTACCTCAAGTATTTTGTTCCCTCAAATTAATCAATTTGAGGCCTCAAAATAATATTTTGTGGCCTCAAAATAGTATTTTGTTCCCTCATGATTTGAACAAACCTTCACTCACTGGAAATGTCTTTTCCCCATAGATGGATACAGGGGCGGACTGGGACACAAATTCAGCCCGGGACATTCAGACGCACCAGCCCACGCACCGGCCCCCGAAACCGGCCCACACAACGGCCGTTATGAAACACTCGTCCAGTATTAAACAACCCAAGGCTGGGGCTAAGGAGTCAACATCAGGGAGACCAAATCTACACCCCGCCCCTAGATGTGCACTCGTGCACAGTGCATGCACGCACACACACGCACGCACACACACGCACGCACGCACGCACGCACACACACACACACACACACACACACACACACACACACACACACACACACACACACACACACACACACACACACACACACACACACACACACACACACACACGTTACTTCCTGTCAATGGCATAATATGTTTTTTTTTTTTTACTAACATCTTAGTGCCTCATTAGCCTAGGGATTAAGGATACATGAAGTATTAACCACACCATAATAATATTGAGGTTTTGATCCATAGAAAGGTCTGTGCTACACAATTTCAGTTCGATTAGATTTATTGTCCTTTAATTTTGCACTCATGACACCCATGACAAGAGCCTGTTCGCTTTCCAGGTCTCTCTCTCCCTCTGTCTGTGTGTCTGTGTGTCTGTGTGTCTGTGTGTCTGTCTGTGTGTCTGTGTGTCTGTCTGTGTGTCTGTGTGTCTGTGTGTCTGTCTGTCTGTCTGTCTGTCTGTCTGTCTGTCTGTCTGTCTGTCTGTCTGTCTGTCTGTCTGTCTGTCTGTCTGTCTGTCTGTCTGTCTGTCTCTGTCTGTCTGTCTGTCTGTCTGTCTGTTGTCTCTGTCTCTCTCTCTCTCTCTCTCTCTCTCTCTCTCTCTCTCTCTCTCTCTCTCTCTCTCTCTCTCTCTCTCTCTCTCTCTCTCTCTCTCTCTCTCTCTCTCTCTCTCTCTCTCTCTCTCTCTCTCTCTCTCTCTCTCAGCTTGGAATGATGGAATCATCCATGATAAATGAACTTTGACTTGAATGAATGCCCATTCTTTCTCTAGAACAATACAGATTGACAAACGTTTCATTATGCACTATACAACTAAGGTTAATAAGTTATAATTAAGATATCAATTGTATAAGATTTATTTAGGATAACTAAAGACAGGACTTTACTAAAGGTCTTCCAGAACAAGCTTAAAACAAAGGATATATGGTTGATCATTTGTTTGTCTATATCGTGTCTGATTCCCTCTCCTCTCTCTCTCTCTCTCTCTCTCTCTCTCTCTCTCTCTCTCTCTCTCTCTCTCTCTCTCTCTCTCTCTCTCTCTCTCTCTCTCTCTCTCTCTCTCTCTCACCTTTGTAAAACACTCATGAGACCAAAAAAAATGCCTTTGAAAACAATATGTAAAGATATATAAAATGGTATATATATACATATTGTTCACACTATGGTGAGACATGGTGTTTACACATTCAAGTGGTTAGGGCTGGGCGATATAACGATAATTATCGCAATATATTTTAATAATCGATATCAGAGACAGTGGACAGACTTGTCTTTCTTGCCTGCAACTTAAAGTAATGGCTTTGCTTGTCCAAATGACAATACTGACCAAATTGAGATATATTTTTCTCTTGTCCATTTATTTTGTTTGCTTTCTAATGTAAAATACAGTTTGAAACCGTCTGTACACAGTAGGCTGGCTAGCAGAGCTAGTCTCCAGTCACGAGTCACGGTGCACATGTGCGGTGGTTAGAAGATAGAAAAGAAACTAGCAGAGCCAGAACTGTTCAACTCCCCTAGAGCCACAGCCAGCAGAGAAGCCTGTTTACTTTCGCTTTCAAACCAGCTGCAGCCTGAGAACTGGAGTGTGAGGGGCTGTAACACTAAAGATGGCGGCAACGACAAAGAATTGCTGCAAAATAAACATACATCTGTTGTTTAAAAAAATATATATATATATTTTTTAATACTTATAACAATATCGATAATTATGGATATCGCGTGATATGATATTGTTATCGATATCGTTATCGCGATATAATTTTTGGCCATATCGCCCAGCCCTACAAGTGGTTATAGTGTAACTACACGCCTGTAGCCCCTAAAGCTGCTAAAATACACATTTTGTTCACTGTTTTGTTTCTAGAAGTAGAGCAGGTTGGAAACCCTAAATATTCCCCAAAACCAAGACTTCTCCCCAAGCAGAAACAATGTTTGAGTAACGCATACCTACTCCCATTATGGGCGGTAAGTGTGTACACAAAGGGTTATCAATGAATACATTTTTTTTTTACATGTATTAACTATAGAATTGCCACAGTTATCTACAATTGCAACGATAAAGAAGTGCCAACCACATATTATTATAATAATTCATCCAGTTTTCTTTTAAGTGTTTTGGTTAATCAGAGTGTTTACCAATCGTATATTATCGTTTTTCTTGTTCCAAGTGTTATTTTTGATTACATCACTAACAAAATAATAAAAGAAAAAAGACTCATTTAATCAGATTAATCACTTTAGTCAAATTGAGGATTTAGTTTGAGGATATATACAAATGTTTCTTTTTTAAATGTATATAAAAAAAATTAGAATGAATTTTTTTATACATTTTTTTTTATAAAAAACGAAGGTTCGAACGTCCGTTCGAAAAACCCTGACGTAGTTTGAATCACTTTATTCAAATTGAGGATTTAGTTTGAGGATATAAAAAAGAATAAAAAAAAAGAATTTATTAAATTATTTTATTTTTATTAATTTCTTTTAATTAAAAGCGAAGGTTCAAACGTCCGTTCGAAGAACCCTGATGAAGTTTGAATCCCAAAAACAGGCTTCGGGGACAGCCTTACCATACATATTATTTATATTATTCAAATAAACTCAAACATGTTCCGTTGTGATGTCACAGCATGATGTCATAATAGACCATTCTAGAACATTTGTGATGTGACCGTATGATATCATAATAGAACATTCTAGAACATTAAATGTTCTAGAATTGTTGAATATATACACAAATTTTGTGTTCTGTATTCAACCATTCTCTCAAGATCTCATTGTGCATCTTGAGACAGGATAGATAGATTGTCTATCCTACAACACATAGACTGAAACCTGCATTTCTCAACCAAGGTGCCTTGCCTACCGTTTTGCTGTGGAAAGGTGAGTGTCCACAACGGCTATAGCTGTTCTACTTGAATACTGAATGTTAATAATGAATCAGACAATATTGAATACTGAATGTTAAAATCAGACCATATTGAATACTGAATGTTAATTCAGGTTGACAGTTGACAGGGGGCTGGAAAGTTGATTTAAAGGGAACATGCATTATAAATGCCTTTTTTCTGTGTTTAGCATGGTTTTATAGTAATACAGGTTAGTATCAATGGGTCTGTGTCTCTAATTACCATATTGACTCATCAGTCTAGTCTCGAGTTCACGAGATCTTCCCTCACTCAACTAAACTGTTCTGATTTGACGGTTTCTGTGACGTCGACATAGCATTGATCTGCAGTAACGCCCCCTCTATGGTTGTAGTGCAGTGTAACCCGACACTTCCTCAAACGGGTTTTCACAGGCAGAGAACGAGCGAGAGGGAGAGAGAGAGAGAGATAGAGAGAGAGAGAGAGAGGGACGGCGGGAGGGACTGCAGAATTGTGTGTAATGTGTGTGCGCCATCTCTCTCCCTCGTCGGACACACACACATACACAAACTTGACTGTGTGTGTGTCTGGGACGTAGGCATAGTGTAACCCGACACTTCCTCAAACAGGGTTTGACAGGCAGAGAACTAGCGAGGAGAGAGAGGGAGAGAGATAGATAGAGAGAGAGAGAGAGAGAGAGGGATGGCGGGAGGGGCTGCAGAAGTGTGTGTAATGTCACGAAAATGTGAGTCTTTCTCCCTCTCTCTCTCTCTCGAACGCAGTGAGCGCTCCGTAATATGATCATGATCATTATGATCGACTGGAATAAAATAAAAATAAATAGGTTTACTACTTACATACTGTAGTTGCCTCCTTAATACTGTAGTTGTTCATTAATGTTACCTAAATGTCATAAGTGAATTATATAGAAACAACTCACCAAAATTGACTATTGCACAACTGATTTGACAAAGAAAAATCCACCAAGGGGGGTGACCCCCCCTTTACCCCCCCGCCCCCGCACCCTCCCTTGCCTGACCATGGCATTTAGTGAAATTATGCTACTGCTAGGGGCTGAGCCCCCCTAAAGGTCTGATGCTAGAACCGCCCCTGGTTGGCGGTGTGAAAATATGCCGAGAAACATTCATATCTTTGGAACCGTTTGTGGTAAATTGTATTAGAATCAGGAGATGATCTTATCTCCATCAAAATGTAAAGTGTATTTCTCTGTCGCATAAAAGCTGGCTGGCAGTGCGCATAGAATAATCTACTCCAGTACGCGCTCCGCAAGTCTGTAAGCTTGTGCATAACGGAGTATAGAGAGAGGGCTCTATAGCAGAGGTCCCCAACCATCGGGTCGCGGACTGGTACCTGGCCGTGGATCATTTGGTACCAGAGAAGGTGTTAGGTGGGGGAGGGGTTAGGTGGCAAAGGCCAGTGGATATTTGTAGTTCTGCATGCATCTTAAGAGAACAGTCACAAACCCTTTGAAGCTCTGTAGCTCAAAACGGGCTATTGTGTTATCATCTTTGTTAATAAGACATAGATTGAAAAGTGTCTGCCCAATTTGTACATGTGATGGCTTATTTTTAAGGTATGAACCTGTACTTTCATATCATGAAAGAAAAAAACAACAAGACCCTAATGTCTGTGCCTGGTCACAAATTATTTAGATGTGTACATTCACTTATTGTCCCTCTGTTCCCAGCTATGGCCTCCAACATTGTGCTGAGTGAGGAGCAGGTCAGGTGTTCCATCTGTCTAGATGTGTTCAGGAACCCCGTCTCCACTCCCTGTGGCCACAACTACTGCCAGGCCTGTATCACAAGATACTGGGACAGCACTGCCCGCTGCCAGTGTCCCATGTGTAAGGAGAGATTCACCATAAGACCTAAGCTGCGGATCAACACTTTCATCTCAGAGATTGTTGGTCAGATGAAGAGGTTGTCTCCAGTAGAAGAAGCCTCTCCCACCTCAGAGCAGCCCCGGGCTGAACCAGTAGTGGTGCCCTGTGACATCTGTCCGACATGCCGTCAGCTTGTGACTGCAACTTGTTCCTTTTTCTTTTTTCTTTTTTTTCTTTTTATATTTTCTTTTTTAATTATTTTTTAAACAGACATATAAACAAACATGACAACACACGATAAGATATACAAGCATTAATTAACAGTGCATATCCAATGAAATGACCATTTAGTCAAATGTCAATACAGGATATACCCCTAATACCTGTTATCTAAAAACCTACACACATATGCTCCAGCTCGAACCCCCCCCTCCCGGACCCCCCATTGGATAATCCAACCATTATAACTTGTTCCTAACCAGACACTACCATTATATGCTAGCTTTTATTCTCTCCACCACTTCTAACCACAATGTCATTTTGGATTCATTGAGACCCAAAATTCTTGCTGTAGATATTTCTTGATAAATCACATCGAGATATGTAAGAGTCCAGACCTTCCGGCACATTTTTTCCGGTTGAAACCATTGTGATGCTATCAGCTTTTTAGCCACTGTGATACCGGATAAAACCAATCTCTTTAGCTGTGGAGGTACTGCATGCTCAAAGACATCATTCAGCAGTAATACAGAGGGGTGTACAGGTATATCCAGAGTTAAGAGATTTGCTAATTGCTGGGTCACTTCTTTCCAAAATATCTTAACTGGTGGGCAGTCCCAGTACATGTGCATAAATGTCCCTTCATCCCCATTTGTACATAGGGAGCATTTGGAGTCTTGTTTAAGACCCATTTTGTTCAGTCTTATAGGAGTTAAGTATGTCCTGTGAATATAGTTAAGATTGATTTGTTGATGGTCCGGGTTCCTTGATGCAAGTCGTACATTTGCCCAGGCCTCTTGCCAGTCAAAGTCTGTCTCCAGGTCTGGTATATCCCTCCTCCAGACTGAGTCTAGATGGAGGGTTTCATACGAGGCCGTTAGTAATTGATGATAAAGATCTGATACAAAACCTCTCGATGTCTCTCTTTCATAGAAAAATGTGTGGTATCTGTGGTGTACAATTGGTATCTTTAATGGAACACCGTGAGCCTTCAAACATGCCAATAACTGTGCGTAAAAATAATATGTGGACTTGGTGAGATTACATTTTTTGCGTATTTCATTGAAACTACAAAAACCCTGTTTGTTGAAAACGTCTCCTAATGAGTGTATGCCTTGCTTTTCCCATCTAGGGAATCTTATAGGTTGTTTTCCAATCAAGAGTGCATTGTTATTGAATAAGGGAGTATGATTATGCCATTTATGTGGGGTAGAATATTTTGTGTGTGTTTCGCGCCATATCCGGATCGCATGAGTGATTATGGGGCCAGATTTCCGTTCGCATTGCTTAATTGATAATTTGGTGTATTTTGGTGTGGAGCTACTATATTTTCTTCTAAATTTCTCCAGGATACTAATGCTTGGGGATCAAACCATGTTGTTAGTGGTCTTAAAGTGTACGCCTTAAAGTAGTGGTAGAAATCTGGAAATGCCATACCTCCGTCTGCTTTGTTTCTCTGTGCGGTGGATCTTTTTATACGTGGTGGTTTGTTATTCCAAATAAATTTGTATGTGGAGGAGTGTAATTCTTTCCAGTAACCCTTTGGAGGGGGTAACGGTAGCATTGAGCTGAAGAAGTTGATTCTAGGTAGGACGTCCATCTTAACTATTGATATCCGTGCCTGTACTGAGTTTTTAAGTTTTGACCACCTGACAAGGTCGTATTTGATCTTGTTTTGGATTTTTATGTAATTGTGCTTCACCGTTTGGCTTATGGTAGGGAATATTTCGACTCCCAAGCATCTAAAGTGTTTTACCATCTGTATCTCTTTTGGGAGGGTTATATTTCTTTTTGCAGGGGCGTTAAGTGGGAGGAAGGCCGACTTCGGCCAATTTATCCTAAATCCCGATAGATCTCCAAAGTCCTCAATCAGCTTGAGAAGATGAGGCAATGCGGTGTTGGGGTTTATATGCATCGTCCGCATATAAACTAATTTTGTGTTGTGTGCCCTTGATTATGATTGGTTCTATGGATTGGGATTGTCTTATATATTGTGCTAAAGGCTCTAATGATAGATCGAATAGTCCGGGACTAAGAGGGCAACCCTGTCTAGCTGAGCGTGATACCGGAAAGATTTCGGAGATGATTGTACCTGTTGTAATCATGGCCGATGGGTCTTTGTATAATACTTTAATCATATCAATTAATCCTTTTCCTAACCCCATCCTTTCTAATACTGCCCATAGATACGACCATTCCAACCTGTCAAAAGCGTTCATTGCATCCAGAGACAGTATCGCCTTAGGTGTGTTGTCTTCCTTGTTGGCATCTAGTACGTGTAGTAATCGTCTTATGTTATCAGTGATCAAGCGACCTCTTATGAAGCCAGTTTGGTCCGGATGAATTAAAGACGTCATATGCTTTTGTAGTCTGATGGCTAATACCTTAGAGTACAATTTGATATCGGTTCCGAGGAGGCTTAAAGGTCTATAACTACCGCACTCGGTGGGGTCTTTGTCTTTTTTAAGGAGGACTGTTATGAGTGCAATATTGTCATTCTTATGGAAGTTCCCCTCCTTGACTGAGTATAAAATCATATTTAGTAATAAGGGTCCAATTATGTCCCAACAAGAGAGGTACATTTCTGGTGGGATACCGTCTCTTCCAGGAGCCCTACCACTTTGCATTTCAGATATGGCCTCCCTAAGTTCATCTAGTGTGATCGGTGTTTCTAACTGTTTAGCATCATCCTCTGAAAGTTTAGGTAGGTTAATTTGATTAAGATATGTGTCCATTTTGTTTGGATCGAAGGTTGTATCTGATTTGTATAAGTTGGAGTAGAATTCTTCTGGTTAAATAAAGGTTAAAAAAAAATCTGCAAATTTTGCGTTGACTCCAACTTGTTCCTGTTTGCGGACGACTCAGCCCTGCTGGTCTCTGACAAGAACAAGTTACAGGTTGAAAAAGCCCTCAGCTCGGAACTAGGCAAAATCTGCATATGGCTCGCCGACAACAAACTATCATTACACATGGGCAAAACAGAGTCCATACTCTTCGGTTCAAATCACAAACTCAGCAAGACCGACGGCTTCTCGGTTACAGTGGGTGACCATATTGTCACAAGGAAAGATGAAATTACCTACCTAGGTTCCATCCTAGAGGCTAATCTTTCCTGTGACAAAATGGCATCCAATGTAATAAAAAAAAGTCAACCAACAAACTCGATTCTTGTACCGGATCTCCTCTCTGGTAAACAAGAATACCCTGAAGACTCTGGCAGGAGCACTCATTCAAGGGTACTACGACTATGCTTGCACCTCATGGTACCAAAGCACCTCAAAGGCACTAAAAAACAAATTACAAACATCTCAAAACAAGCTAGTCAGACTACTGCTTGACCTGACTCCTAGAACCCACCTCACCCCGGCCCACTTTGACAACCTAGGATGGCTTAGAGTAGACGACAGAGTACAGCAACTTGCAATGGGCCTGGTCTACAAGATACACTATGCAACCAAGGTACCCATGTACATGTCAAAATACTTCCCAAAGGTCAGTGAATACCACGATCACAACACCAGAGGGAGCTCCACAAATCATGTTAAACCCAGATTCGGCTCAAACAAGGGACTAAACACGTTTCGCAATTATGCCACATCAATGTGGAACGCCCTACCCAAAGCTGTAAAGGAATGTGAATCACTACCCACTTTCAAAAACACTCTCAAAGAACACCTACGGGAGACTGCAATTTGAAACTGGCCCCTACAAATGTCTTAACCCAGTTGTACAGTAAATTACCAAGTATGGCTTTGTCAGTATTCCAATGTACAGTGTACAGTGTCCCCCCCCTACCCCAACCCCCCCCCCCTCCAATGTACAGCCCCCACCCACCAACCCCACCCCACCCACCCAACCTCCTCCAATGTACAGTTTCTACGACAAATGTATATACACTCTTTTTCTGGACACTTTTTGTATCACAAACAGTACTGTATTTGCAAATCTGGTATGTCATAAATGTATAGATGTAGCAGTACTGTCTATCTGGATGTCATGTATGTCATATATGTTATGATGAATTGAAAATGGGGGACCCTGATGTAAACAAGACGAAAGTCTTTCTCTGGTCTGCATCCCCTTAACAATTGTATGTATTGAGCTGTACTGTACTGTACCCATTCTGCAATCTGTTAATAAACTTTTCAATCAATCAATCAAAACAATAACGATATGTTCAAGGCCCTAGCAGGCAGGATTAACCAATGGGCCATTGCGGCCGCGGCCCGTGGGCCTCAAGCTCCCCCTAGTGACCAGGGGGCCTCCACTACACTTGTAGGAGCCATTAGGGTTTGTACTGGTGTTCTTGTTTTGTTCTTGACTTATTGTTATTATTCCTTATTGTTTCTTTTGCTTCTTTATTTTGCCATCAACGGTACAGTTGAACATTACAGTCAATTTTGAATGGCACATTTTGTATTTTCGCCCTTCCCCCCCTCCCTCCAGGGTTCCCACAGACATTGCAAAATTTTATTCAAGGAAAATAAATAAAAGGATACTGTTCACTCAAGTGCTGTTTTCTATAGCAAAAATGTATAACAATTAATAAAAAGAAAAAATACACATTTAATCGGATCCAATATTTATGGCTCAAGCCAATCTCCGACAATTAGCACTACCTTGTGTCAAAAACAAGCACTAAGCATTTCAAGGACCTTGTAAGAACCCTCACCCTCCCTCCCATTTTCCCTCCCCTATCCTGCCCAATCCTACAAATACACAACAGAAAACATAGAACATACAAACACATCTCTCTCACTCATCCTTCCTTCTCATTGTGTCTTTAGCTTGGCTATGTAACCAATAAAAGGGCCCCATACTATTTTAAACTTTTCACTAGACCCCCTTAGGTTGTATTACATTTTCTCCAGATTTAGAAAGAACATGAGATCTTTGAGCCATAGGGATGCTTTGGGGGCTGCTGGTGATTACCATTCTAGCAAGATCTTTCTGCGTGCTAGTAGGGATGCAAAGGCAATTCTATCTATTGTTCTTCTCCTAACCCTTTGGTGATCCGGTCTTGGTAAGACTCCAAAGATGGCTATTTCTGCACTGGGAGTTAGCTCCATGTCGAAAGCCTCGGCGAGGTGTTTGAAAATAGCTGTCCAGAAGCTGTGTAGGCGAGGACAAGACCAAAACATGTGCGTCATATTTGCTGGCGACATGTGACATCTATTACAAGAGTCTGTAATATTGGGATATATTTTGGCGAGTTTAGAGTTTGTGAAGTAGATGCGATGGACCACCTTAAATTGCATCAGATTGAGCCTGGAACAGGATGTACTATAATTTACTATGGCCAATACTCCATTCCAAATATTCTCATCTATAGCATCACCCCATTCCTTTCCCCAGTCCTCTTTGATTTTATCAAGAAATGTTTCTGTGTTACGGGAGATCAGGGTGTAAACCCTTGATATAAGACCTTTTTGATTTGTGGGGATGTCCAGAATTGTGTCAATTACTGAGTTGGAGATAATAGGGAAGGAGGTATTATGTTGTTTAACCCAGTTTCGAACTTGAAAGTATCGGAATAAATGAGATCTCGGGAGGCCAAATCTTTCACACAGATCGCTAAAACTAGAGAAACCCTTATTGGTGTATAGGTCCCTCACTCTAACTAGGCCTGACCTTTGCCAGGTCAAAAAGGCTGCATCAGTGTGGGGAGGGATAAGATAAGATAAGATAAGATAAGATAAGATATTCCTTTATTGATCCCCTTGGGGAAATTCAGGCATCATAGCAGCATGGGGGGGAGGGGGGGAGGGGTACAGGTAGTAAAACAACACAGTATACAGGTAGTAAAAGACAACACAGGCAGTGTAAACAATTTGATCAATATGGTCAATATAATTTACTATCTGACTAGCTGAGGAATATTCACATTATTCACAGTGTCACATGAGGTGCAGTATGCAAGAGGTAGTGTTATAATTTACTATCTACTGAGTATACATTAATCAAAGTACCAGGGTAGTCTACTTTGTCCCCCTTGGGTTCCTATAAGTCCCAGGTCAATGTCTGGTAGCAGTCGCTGTCGCTGCCCCCTGTTGTGGGGCCTGGAGGCTGCTAGTCGCTGCCCACTGTTGTGGAGCCTGATGGCCGCTGGTATGAAGGACTGTCCGAGGCGGTTAGTTGAGTGTCGGGGGGGGGTGAGTCTGTGGCTGAACGAGCTTCTCATCTTGACTAGCTCGTCGTAGAGGGGGTGGTAGGGGTTCTCCATGATGGCATCCAGCTTCCTTATCATCCCCCTCTCTACCATCACCTCAAGTCTAGGTAGCTCGACTCCCACCACGGAGCTAGCCTTCCTCACCAGCTTGTTGAGCTTGTTGGTGTCCCTTGAGTTGATGTAGCCTCCCCAGCATGCCACAGCATAGAAGAGGATGCTGGCCACAACAGACTGGTAAAAGGACTGCAGCAGTTTGTTGCACACATTGAAGGACCTGAGTCTCCTCAGGAAGAACAGCCTGCTCTGTCCCTTCCTGTAGAGGGCCTCTGTGTTGTCCGACCAGTCCAGTTTATTGTTCAGGTGTACCCCAAGGAACTTGTATGAGTCCACCATCTCCACATCCACCCCTCGGATGGAGATGGGAATCGGGGGGGGCCTCTTCTTGCCCCTCCGGAAGTCCACCACCAGCTCCTTGGTCTTTGGGTTTTTGTTGAGAGGTGGTTGTTGCAAATGGGGCTGTGGCTGGAGAACCCAAGGAGTCCAGAGGCGCGCCTGACTTGAAGCCATATTTTCAAAGTTGATACAACAATTGGGTTTCTTGAAAATTTGGTCGGCCGGATTGGCAATTCAGATGAGAGCAGAGCCAATAGTGAGGTAGAGTGACAGGATCCTGCTTCAGATTCACACCAACTCAGTGTCGGTTCTTGGGTCCATAAAATCATCTTGTGGATATTGGCTGCCCAATAGTAGTTTCTTATATCAGGGAGTGCCAATCCCCCACCCTCTCTAGGCCTCTGTAAGAACTCTCTTTTGATTCTGGGGGGCTTGCCTCCCCATATAAAATGGGAAATCAGTGCATTTACTTTAGTAAAAAAGGATTTGGGTAAGAAGACTGGAAGGGATTGAAAAAGGTATAGAAAACGTGGAAGCACATTCATTTTTATGCAGTTTACCCTCCCCACAATAGTTATATGTAAGCTATTCCATCTCTCCAGGTCTAATTTAAGCTTGGCTATTAGGGGTGAGAAATTATTCTCGATAAGGTCTGAAAATGTACGACATATGTTCACTCCCAAATACTTAAAACTGTCTTTAGATATCTTAAAGGGGAATTGCTTTTCAGGGATCTGTAAGGCTAGATTATTCACTGGGAAGCATTCACTCTTTGAAAAGTTAATTTTGTAACCTGAAAAGGTTCCGAATCTATTCAGCAGTCCGATAGTCTGGGGGATGGTAGACAGTGGATCAGAAATGAATAATAATAAGTCATCTGCATACAAGGAGAGTATATGTTCCGAACCATATCTAAAGATTCCTTGATTGGAGTTGGCGGATTTGAGCGCAATAGATAAAGGTTCGATTGCTACGGCAAATAGCAAAGGACTCAGAGGACATCCCTGGCGGGTACCTCTACCAAGGTATCTCTGGTGTCTCACCGGATGCAGGAGAATGAAGAATATTTAAAAGGCGCCGGATATTAGAGAAGGAGTTGCGGTTTTTCATAAACCCTGTTTGGTCTAATGATATGATACCTGGTATAACCGAATCTAGCCGCATGGCTAGTGCTTTTGCTAGGATTTTATAGTCTGCATTTAAAAGGGAGATAGGGCGGTAGGAGCTGCAGTCAGATTGTTCTTTACCCGGTTTTAATAGCAAGGTTATTGAGGCCTCAGTGAGAGTTGGAGGCAGAGCCCCTTGGTCCAGAGAGTGATTGAACATTTTTAACAGGAGGGGGGTTAATTTATCTATGCATTTTTTATAGAACTCTATTGGATAGCCATCTGGGCCAGGGGCCTTGCCACTTTGTATCAGTCTAATCGAGTCTGCTATATGACCAAGTTCTAGAGGTTGGTCTATTTCGCTCGCTTGCGTGCAGGTTATGCATGGGAATTCCAGGTTGTCAATAAACCTTGTCATGTCTGTATCATCCGCAGGGGTTTGTGAGGTATAAAGCTTGGAGTAGAATGTTTTAAAGGTCTCATTAATAAGAGATGGGATGACTGTGAGTTCTCCGGAAGGAGTCCTTATTTGTTAAATTTGTTGGGATGTCGATCTACTCTTAATTTGGCGTCCTGCCTTTTCCCCATGTTCGTAGAAAGACCCACGTAATCTTAAAAGTCGTTTTTCAGTCTCACGAGTTGAAAGTAAATTATATTCCATTTGGAGATTTTGTCTTTCCTTGTCTAATTCAGGGGATGGGAATACTGATAATTTTCTGTCTAATTTTGCAATACTTTCCATGAGCTGTTCCTGTTTTTGTTTTCTCAGTTTGTTTTGTCTTGCAGAGTAGGATATAATCTCTCCTCTAACTACCGCCTTAAAAGTCTCCCAGAGTAGGGATGGGGATATGCTGTCATGGTTATTGGTTATAAGGAATTCGTCAATCACCTTGGATATTGTTTGACAGAATCCATCATCACTTAACAATGTGCAGTCCAGCCTCCAAGGGGTGCATGATTTTTGTAGGAGTGAGAATGCGATGTCAAGTAACAATGGGGCGTGATCCGATATAACTATAGTTGAGTATTCTGTATTATTGACAGCCGGAATGAAATAATTATCAATATAGAAATAGTCAATTCTAGAGAATGTTTTATGGACCTGAGAGTAGAAAGAAAAGTGTTTTTTACTCGGATTAAAAAAACGCCATGGGTCCACACATCCTATTTGGGTCACAAATGATGTAATTGATTTGGCCATTTTAGAAGGAGAGACATTCTTTGGATTAGATTTGTCTAGCCGTGGGTCTATTGCACAGTTGAGGTCGCCCCCCAAAATCAAATGGTGAGAGTTCAAATCAGGTAAACATGCTATTACTTTTCCCATGAATGCTGCGTCATTCCAATTGGGTGCATATAGATTAACTAGCACTACCATGACATTATTAAGGGATCCTGAAACTATAATAAACCTGCCCTGGGGGTCTACAGTAACCTTAGTTGGTCTGAACTGTACTGTTTTATGTATTAAAATAGCTGTACCCCTTGCTTTACTACTGCAATTGGAATGGAAGGTTTGTCCAACCCAAGAGGCTTTCAACCTATGATGATCCTTTGTGTTCAGATGGGATTCTTGCAGGAAGGCTATTTTGGTTTTAAGATGTTTTAGGTGGGAGAATATTCTACCTCTCTTGACTTGGCCATTGATGCCTTTGACGTTCTGTTGAAGTGCCACAAAACTACAGTGACCCTTTTTGTATTTGACATCCTGTTCTCTCTCTGTCACTTGTATGATGTACTATTATGATTATGATATGTACTATTATGATTATGATTATGATGCACTTGTATGATGTAATATATTAAGCATTAACATATATATATAGAGGATTAAATATATGTTTATTGTATATGCTGAAGGACCATGTATTATGGACCATGTATACAGCAGTGCAATTGTTCCGTTCTCTGTTAGAGTGTTAGGAATGTGTGCTTCCCTCCCTGTGTCTGACCTTTGGCGTCTGCAAGGAAAGTGCACCACTTTCTGCAGTGGTTAACCCTTTCCTATCACACTACCGAGGGAAAAGCCATCATACAACGGGCGATGATTTAACTACATATGTGAGGTGTAAACATATAACCAATGATTAAGTATATGTTTATTGTATATGTCTGTATTGTACATGTATATATATATCTGCATATACCTGTATATATCTATAAGCTCAGACCAGTGCAAATTGCACAGTCATGACATTGATGTATGATGAGAGGACTCTTTCTTTCTTTCCCACAGCACAGTAATCTGTTACTTTTTTTAGTTACTAACTAGTGGAGTAGCGATGAGCCAATGACAACGACACAAATTGAAAGAAGGAGTGTTTATCTGTGCGTGCTATAGGACGCTACGGACCTGTGTATATAAGGTACTGCTCGCTCGCTCTTGCGGGGGTGACTTTTTTAGCTCCATTCCAGAGTTGAGCGGTGTATGGAACCTGGAAAATGGCAGTTTTGGAAAAGAGTATTTCTCCCTCTGATGATACTCATAGATGATATCTCTTTTCTGTTTTAGATTTGAAGAGCTGTGCTAGGCTCTTAGCTAATCTTCTGTGATGATTTTTAAACCAGAGAGTTTTTATTGTTCTTCTTGAGAAATATGTTGACTACGACTTTGATGAGTTTTTTGCTTTGTTTATTTTCCTGGATTGGATTTGTCCAAGACAGTATTATTGTAACTACTTTTTCTAATTAAACCAAACTTTGTTAAATACTTTTATTCAACTCTTGGACCGCGTTCTTTTACTACTCCATTATGATCTTTCAAAATGCTGGCAACGCCTTGCTTTCATCTGAGATAAATGGGAGGTAATTATGTCCTGGTAGCCTGACTACAGATTCAATCTATTGCTGGTTACTTCTTCTAGCTAAAGTTATATCAATGACTATTCAGTACTTCTTACGTCTGTACCCGGGTTGGAGTAAAAAAAATATGGCTTCAAAGCGGATACCTTTATATTGAGCGTGTTTTCGACCTGGTCTAATGGAAATGATTATTAATATTATGCGCTAATAGTACACTATTATTAATAGTACTACCTATTAAATAGTATTGCTGTGAATATGACTATTCAATGAAAGGAGTTTTCCCAAACAGACATTCTGTTTATTACAAACAATGAAGAGGTTAACAACTCTTATACGCTTATATTTCATATGAAATGGATAAAACTAACCAGTGACAATGAAATAAGCGTGATTAGGATTAGTAATTGACTCGAGAACTTGGCGAGTTTAGCACCTCGCTGGGGCCACAGGGTTTTATCTCGAATCGGTGTTGAGATAGATAGAGACACCTGTAGCTCTTAACACGTTCCAAGAGACAAATCTTAGACTTGCTCCTCTCTTATTCGATGCATTAGCCATATTCAGATATCAGGGTATGTGATGAAGTAGCATAGGATCTTGTTGAAAGGAGGCGAGGAGAGAGGACAGAACTAACACAGACAAAACTAACACAAATAAACTTGTAGGATCTAACACCCAAATTCCCTGACACCCAAACACTCCTTGCGGAGAACATATACACATACTTACACCTCCCTAAGCTTGTCCTAAGAACTAGAACTAGCAGCAGGGCTCCAAATACTGTGTCACTTCCGTATGACATAATCACTAACATTCTTGAGCAAACTAGGCTCCTGTCTTATTCACAGTTATGTCCATTTAAGTATATTAGAATAGACCGTATGAAAGCCAACAATAACAACACCCCTGGGTCAGTGGCGTCGCGTGGGTAAAATAACAGGGGAAGCCAAAAAAAAATTATTAAAAAAAAATTATTAAATATTTTTATTAATATTTTTTTTTAAGTCAAGCAGTCACCATGTACACTACAGTATGGCTCGGCGGCCAGTCAAACTTTATTTTTATTTATTTAACAGATTGCAGAATGGGTACAATACAGTACGGCTCAATACACACAATTGTATAAGGGGATGGAGACCAGAGAAAGACGTTTGTCTTGTTTACATCAGGGTCATTAATACTGCTGGAGCATTGGTTCATTTTTGGTCCGGGTAGGGAAACAGGTCAAACAGGGTAAAGTCAAATGAATAGCCTATGGCAGCCCTATTGGACTATATCAGATAGAAAAAATAAAGATAAAAAAAAATTTATAAAAAAAAAAAAAAAAAAAAAAAAAAAAAAAAAAATAATAATAATAATAATAATAATAATAATAATAATAATAATAATAATAATAATAATAATAATAATAATAATAATAATAATAATAATAATAGTAAAAAATTATAATAAAATAAAGAAATCTATTAGAAAAGAGAATATATTATGTATAATAATATCATTAACAAAAAATATAAAATAGGAGTGAAAACATAAATAATAATAGTACAAAAAAGGGGTATTATATATAAAAAATGGAAAAGTCAAAATAGAGTAAGTAACAACAAAATCAAGATTTATTTATAAATAAATTATTATCACTATATCCAAATGTATATCTAAGTTGTATATATACTAGAGCTGGGCCGTTAACGGCGTTAACATGCTGCGTTAACGCTATACTAGTATCGCGCGATAATATAATTAACGAAATAATCTAAAAAAAAAAGAAAAAAAAAGAAAAAAATCAGGAACGCCCTGCTTCACATTCACACAGTTCCATTCACACCTGGGAGCTGCCCAGTACAACCACAGTTGACACCATTGGCCACTGAGCAACTCCACTGGAGCAGTTGATTCAAGTCATGTCACATAGTTCAAGTTTGAAATGATTCTTTCTGTTTTGCTCCTGAGAGTGTGCTAGATACTGTACTGTACTGGTAATATTATTTATTTGTGTTAACTTCTGAATAAAACAACTTATTAAACACAAGTACATTTTATTGAACATTATTTTGATATTTCATTACCAATTATCATAGCAAAACAGCTTTTTCAAACAGTCTGTAATGCATTTTGGAAACGGGAGATGGGCTCATGGTGTAATGGGCCACCTGGCCTGAGAAACATAAGGAGGAAAGAAAAAGTAAGGACTTACTTCTGGTCATTATTTGGGTAGAACACACATATTAATGCCTTCGGCAGGTTTTTTTTTTTTTTTTAGCCATTTTAATCTAGATTAATCTAGATTAAATCCAGGATTGCAGATAGATTAATCTAGATTAAAAAAAATAATCTATGCCCACCTCTAATATATACCCATATATCTACATATGTATATTCATACACATACGCCTGTTCTAATACAAAATAATAGTACTCAAGTAACATATTTAAATATCCTTAATAATTATAACCATAGCAGTGATAATAAGGGGGAAGGGAGAGGACGAGCACTTGAGCATCTGCGCGCATGCATGCTCGCACCCACCCCTCCATACGTCCATCCATACCCACACACACATCATTCCTTTTGTTCGCATGTGTACATGCGCGCACGCACAGAGGCACGCACGGATAGTACATGTCGAGGGCCCGGCGCGAGGGACACCCCCAGTTACCGTTTGACAGAGCTCATAGACAGCTCCAAGATTATATATATAACTAGGGATGTCCGATATTATCGGCCGACCGATATTATCGGCCGATATCGGCAGTAAAATGTGATATCGAAAAATATCGGTATCGGTTTAAAAACAAAAAAAAACAATATTTGTTATATATATCCAGTGAAATTATTAGTTACCTGAAATTATTCCGTTTTTTGGACGGGGAAACCCTGCATATATCGGTATCGGTTGATATCGGTATCGGAAATTAAGAGTTGGACAATATCGGAATATCGGTATCGGTAAAAAAGCCAATATCGAGCATCCCTATATATAACGGATTCCGGCTCCCATGCCCCGTGCCAACACGAACACACACACGACACACACGAGCCCTCGACACACACACGAACAAACCCACACACACATAGATGCGCGCACACATTTCCACCCAAACACATCAATTTGGCTGAAACGCTAGACCCCCCCCCAAATGCTCAGGTGGGAGGCCCCACGTCCCCGCCATCAACGTATACATTAAATGAAGGTGCCCACACACAGACCCACACACATGGATCCGCGCATGATGTGTGCGCGCACACACACACACACACACACACACACACACACACACACACACACACACACACACACACACACACACACACCTCAATTGGCTGAAACGCTAGATCCCCCCTCCTGCAGACGCTCAGATAGGAGGGCCCAGTCACCAGCGCATACATTTAGTGAAGGTAGAATACAAAAAAATAATAATAATAAGGGAAATTAAGACTAGGCTACTATTTACATATAAAGTCGGAAAGTCATTAGTTACCACTGATTGTCCGTCTGTAGAAGTGCGATGGCATTAGTGCGCTCTCAATCCAGGTGATGTTGTAGTAAATCTGTCCGACTCAACTTTCACTTTGGCCTTTTCTGGGGACTCGAAGTACAGTAGAGGGTATCGTTTTGGAACGAAACCTGAAGACGGGCTGGATGTAACATGCAGAACTTTATTCCCTTGTGATAAAGAGAGCTCTTCACGGCGTTGAACGCGGCTCTCTTTTTGGCCAAAATGGCGCTGATGTCCGGGTACATTCTTAACCCATGGCCGCCGCACTCCAGCCTACCTTGCCTTGCCCATCCCAGCATTTTTTCTTTATCATGGAAACGGAGGAATTTAACCATGAAAACTCGGGGTTTCCCCCCGCGGCTCCCACCCGACCCCGGTCCGATAGAACGGTGGGCCCGCTCCATCTCTGGAGGGTCGTTGAAAACGGCAGGTCCAGTCATTGCCATGCCCCTTTCACTTCCTTCGGGTACGTTGATGATTCTCACATTGGAACGCCTGGATCTGTTCTTGAGATCATCCACTCGGTCCTGGAGCATCGTGGTTGTGGACCGCAGCCCTTCAACAATGGTTTCCATCTCGGTGAGTTTTTCGAAGTTGTCTCCCACCAGCACGTCGGTGTTATCGAGCCTGATTTTGAACGTTGACATCTGTTGTCCCAGTGAGTCCACCGACTTTTTCAGAGTTTCTGTTGATTGTTGTATCAAGCTTGCTATGTCGGATTTGAAGCTATCACATTGTCTACTGAGTAGTTCCTCCAGGTCGTTTTTATTGATTGGGAGTTCCCCGGCCTCATCAATGTTGCCCTCTGAGGTTGTATCTACCATACCAGCAAGCTTAGCAGCTGTGGCGCTCATTGCACGAGTTGAAGTAGTCGGTTGTTTCTGCTTTATATTGCTCATTGTACCACAGCACTTTTGTACAATAGTGTATAAATGCAAGATGGTCCCAAACGTTTAGGTTGTTCGATTTGGAAGGTTTAAAGGACGTTTTAGACAGAGCCTCTCGTTTGCACGTCTGCTCACTGATACATCAAACCGGAAGTTGTTATGTTTCTTCTTGACTTGTTTAAAGAAGACGTGTCCGGCCCATGGGGACATTAACGTGTGTTGTCGGGCCTTACAAATACATTTGATTTTATTTGATTTACTAGGCTGCTCATAAGGTCTAATGTGAGCCGTATGCATGCCCGCCTCTCTTGGCTTAACGTTGAAAATAGATTGTCTTTTAATATACTTGTGCTGTTCAAGTTGGTCATGAGCAGTAAAACTCTGTTTTTATACATAATCAGATTGTTTTTAGTAATACTGTGCATGATCATTACACTAGAGGTTCCAGTAGTGGGCAGCTTGAATTGCCAGGTCCTAAAACCAGCGCTTTAAGGAGATCTTTTATTTTTAGAGCATTAACTCTTTGGAATAACCTGCCTCAAAACCTCTGCTGCATTTACAGTAGATTCACTTTTAAAAAGAATCTTAAATTGTTTTTAAATTGTTTTTAACACTGTCAAGTATTTTTTTGTTTTTGTTTTACACTGTAATGTAATTTTAGCTATCTTAATTGTTACAGTAGTTTCATTATGCATTGTGTGTACTGACTTTTAATAATTTAGTTTTTGCAATAATAATTGTTTTTGTATGTTTTTTTGTGTGTGGACCCCAGGAATACTAGCTGGTTGCTATGGCACCAGCTAATGGGGATCCCTAATAAAATCAAATAAAAATCAAATCAATTATGACGGTGGCATATTATTTTATTATTTATAATTCCCCCCCCCCCCCCATATTGCTAGGTTTTAGTGAGTTTTGCCTTACCTTCGCGTGGGGTATGTCTGGGAGTGTTTGCATTGCATTCATTTATTTTGCATTTATTCTAAATTTGTTGGACCTTATGGTGTTCTTGTTTTGTTTCTTGACTTATTGTGATGTTTCTTCTTGACTTGAAGATGTGTCCGGCCCATGGGGACATTAACGTGTGTTGTCGGGCCTTACAAATACATTTGATTTGATTTGATTTTATAATATTATTGGACACCTGGTGGCGGGTTTTTAGATTTGACAGCACTGGTTATTTAGAGGGTCACAGGTGCTGTAATCAGAAAGGACACAGGTAGTGAGGAGCACACCGTTCTTACCAGAAGCTCAGCAGCT
This sequence comes from Notolepis coatsorum, assembly GCF_963971535.1. Lineage (NCBI taxonomy): Eukaryota > Metazoa > Chordata > Actinopteri > Aulopiformes > Paralepididae > Notolepis > Notolepis coatsorum. The sequence goes on from NC_140171.1 coordinate 122,959,923, forward strand.
CAGCAGCCAGAATCAGAAAGAAATACCAAGTGAATATAGAATACCATATAATTCCTACAGAACCCACACTGGCAACAATTTAATGTATAACTGCAACTTCAGAAATAAAAACCCCTAAACCTGGAATCACGACTGGACATCCATCATTGCTGTGTCTACTGCGTAAGATCACTATACCAGTGGCGGCTACTGACCAAATTTTTTGGTGAAGCACAAATAATTATATTATATTATATATTAAATAATATTTTTAAAACTTCCCCAAGGCTGCAACTCCCCCATATACCAGGTGTCAGGCTCCTCATTCGCTTCCATTCATTTTGGGGACCATGTTTAAATATCATACTTCTGAACTATAAACAAACTACTGCTGTGACGATTTCAATAAAACAGACCATGTGAGTCAATGGTACAGTACATGCTTTTTTTGGCATTTGCATTTTCCCTGCGTGGAATGTTTATTGAGTGGTTACCATGGTTACCTGCTGTCTTGCTGGAAGAAAGATTCTAAACATTCTGTGAGAAGTTGACAGTTGGTAACATACAAAACCATTCAAACAGTTCTTATTCTTATTACAGTTGCAAACTAATTCTACAGGTTGGTGTTCATTTCTCAAAAACAACAAATAATCTGAATGCCATAGGAAAGGGCTTGATTAGTGATCAGGATGCTCTCCTGACCCTTCCCAGAAATAGCTTTGTAATTAAGGCCTCACTATCACACAGACTGAAATGTTGTTTCTGTGAGTGGAGGCAACTTTCTCTGAGAAAACAGGAGAGCAGCTCAGCGTTGAGGGAAACGTGAACAAGAGTAACACTTAAAAGGACAATTACGTGGGTAATTAGAAAGTAAACGCATGCATTTCAGCCACCGACACACACACACACACTGGACGCAGCGGTCCAGAAGAAATCGCTCGTTAGCCACAGAGTAAAATACAGCCAAATAATTGATAATCAACACAGACCCACACAGCTACTAAAATATATATATTTTAAATCCACTCACCATTGACATTACTTCTTTATGAGGAAATAGTGTCCTAGTCCCTTGATCACTTGTAAATAAAATCCATCCTTTGATATTTCGTTCAATGTTGCAAATCCAGAAAGGCAAACTACAGTCTTTTGTGAAATGTTCCATTTTTGGGACTGTCCAACTAGGTGGTCACCCAAGCGATTCAAGTCAACACAACAGCCAAAGCAGTGAGAAAGCACTCACTCGACCGATCTCATCTTCCGTTGAATAGTGCAGCTACAAGTCCGACTCGAGACACATTCTTTTATCCCATGGAAAGTGTAAACAATAGGCCAATGTCACCTTAACACTCGGAGCAGGAAGAGGAAGCGAACTAAGCTAGCTAGTAGCTACTACCAGAGCCTACCAGAGCCTTCTCTGGCTACAACTAGCGTTAGCGACCACGCTATGGTCAACTACACTATACAAAAATATATAAAAAAACGATGCACAATACAGTTGAACAATAAAGATCAAAAGATGAATTAATTATTATATTAGGCTGATCTCTTTTTTTCTTTTCTCAAATTTCACCGCAGTTCTCACTGTTACTACAGCAGCCGGAGATCACTGGTGATGACATCATCACAGTCACACAGGTCTTCTCTGATTGAGTGTCAGAACGTTGAGGGCTGTCAATCATTCAACCCGCGTTCGTGAGTGGCGTGCGCAAAACTGCACGGGCCGGGCTTAGATGACTATTTTGAAGCTCAAATAGCCTATTTTGATTGGATAATTATATTCCTAAAATCAACCCGTGCAGTTTATTGCACTGAGTCATTGACAGCTCGCCATTACTGCAGTTATGTGAGCAGGCCTGATCAGAGAGCTCAGAGCTGTCACTTGGCAATTTTTGAAGAAAACAATTTATTCACTGGAATTTTGTTTTACAGAGGAAAACATTTCTAATAATAATAAAAAAAAAAAATAATAATAATAATACTAATAAAAAAAAATATAATTATATGTAAATTAATAATAATTATGAGTGAAGTTCTGCCTCACGTGTTGTCATGGAATAACCTCCACTGCTCCCTACCATACCTGTGAAGTAACAGGCAAAATAAAACAGGACATTGGAAAGGAAAAATTGCCGTTACATTCAAGTAAGAACGACGCTCTACACTACAGGCATGAGTGAAACTAGGACATCATCAAAGGCTTCAGAAGGACAGATTGTTTCACAGCCAGGCGGCTGATTGGGGTGATTGGAAACACCTGCGCAGCCCTACTGGGTGAGTTGTGAATTAAGCTGTTGGAAATCTGTGAATGAACTATCATGTCTGGTGGCAATAGTGATGCCCAGCCACAAGATGGCAATGTTGGACAGGATCCTGAAAGGGAAAAACGAGTTTGCAAGTATACAGCCAAAGGCTTGGAAATGTTGGTTGAAAACTGTCAGAAGACAAGAGGCTTGTGTGTCAAAAAGGCTGCTAAATCAAGAGATGCATTGAAAGGGCTCATGAAGTCAAATGAAAATGCAAATGCAGTAAATCGCCATTTGAATGAATTAACCACTCTCTGTGATGAAGCCAAGGAAAGTCATTCATCATTGATGATTTTACCATTACCTGAAGAGGAAATTGAAAGGCAAAACGAATGGGTTCAACCAAAAATTTACATTCTAGAAGGTTTTATACAGGATGTACATCTGTGGCTATCAGAAGTGGAACAGCAAATACATGTCACTGTTGAAAAGGAAACACATGTCACTACTGAAGGTGAAAGACTGAGTGATGTAAATTCTGATGATATTGGACCTCATGACAGTGTATCAAATACTTCAAAATCAAGATCCACACACAAATCCATTGCATCAAAAACATCTTCCACTTCATCTGCTCGTATTTGAGGTTTGAGCTCAGGCCGAAAAGGCTGCTATAATGGAAAAGGTTGCTGCCTTAAACAAAAAACATACACTGGAGGTACAACAAGATCAACTCAGAAGAGAAAATGAGGCACAACAACAACAATTCAGAATGCAACTGGAACAACTGGAAATGGAAACAAGCTGGCAGCAGCAAATGCAAAGGCACATGTACTGGAAACAATGGGATCAAGGAACAGTTCAAGAGTGTCAAGTGGGAGGAGCTCAGACTAGCAAAAAGGAGCTGCTGCTGCTCAAAGGGAAACAAAGCCTCCCTCCCTGCCACAGGTTGTGAGGCCTAAACAGCCTATTTGTGATACACCTGCCAAAGCTCATTCTATGACTCCTCTAATGCAATATTCTCTCCCCAGCCAACATGTTCAAACTGAAAATATACAGATTCATTTGGAAAAGGATGTTCAAGGTTATGTCATTTTGTCATGGTTTTTGCCTTATTTCACCTTTCTGTGAGGGACAGCTGTCTATTTTTGCTTTATTTCACCTCTCTGTGAGGGATAGCTGTCAATCCCTGTTTCCTGTGGTTAATTGCCTCATGGGTCGGCAGGTGTGTGGGCTTGATTGCACCTGATGCAGTCCAGCTGTGCCTATGGCCATGTGGAGTCTATTTAAGTTTGGAGATCGCAGTGTCAACTGCTTTTTCATTTCCTAGTGTTGGTTGTCCTTTTGGTCATGCTCATTATATTGAAGTGTAGTCTGATCTCTGATTCAGAATTGAGCTTTATGGTAGTCATTCTTATTTTAGGCTACTCACGTGATTCTACACATAAACTCCCTTAGTGGAGGTTTATTGTTTTACTTTTTTCAAAAAATAAACTCCTTTATTAGGAGGTATCCTTGTGGCTTATTTACTTTTATACTATACCTCTTTATTGAGAGTAGTCCTGTTTTTTGGGACTTGATTTATTTTCTTAATTACTCACTTTGAGATTTCCACCTGTAAAGGTTGTTTTCTGTTGTTTAATTTTTCCCCTCTCCTAAAATATCTGCGTAAGCAGTCTAGTGGTTGTCTGTGTCACGGGTAACTTTAAGAGTCCCTGTTATCTGCTCATGACCCACACACACACACACACACACAGTCCTCACACATTTAGGTGATGTTTGCAATGTGCTACAAAGACAGAATGACATAACTGCTTTGCTAAGGGAAACAAAGCCTCCCTCCCTGCCACAGGTTGTGAGGCCTAAACAGCCTATTTGTGAAAAACCTGCCAAAGCTCATTCTATGACTCCTCCAATGCAATATTCTCTCCCCAGCCAACATGTTCAAACTGAAAATATACAGGTTAATTTGGAAACGGAGCCACAAGGTCATGCCATTCATACTACACCCCCTGCCGGTGATATTTGCAATGTGCTACAAAGACATAACTGCTTTGCTGGTTAAGCAAAATCTGTATTCCACTCTACCACCAAGAGACATTCCTGTGTATGATGGTGATCCATTAAAATATGAAGGTTTTATCAGTGCATTTGAGGGAGGAGTGGAGAAAAGAACTGATGATGACAGTGACTGCTTACACTTCCTAGAGCAATATACAAGAGGACATCCAAAAAACCTGGTCCGCAGCTGCCAACATCTGCCTCCATCACAGGGCTATCAGAGGGCAAGACATCTACTCAAAGAGCATTTTGGGAATGAGCACAAAATTGCAACAGCATACATGGAAAAGGCCTTTGCTTGGGCAGCAATCAAGCAGGAGGATGTGAAAGAATTGCAGGCATTCTCTCTCTTCCTCAGAGGCTGTTGCAATGCAATGGAAAATCTAGCCTATATGGAGGAGATGAATGTTGTGTCAAACATGAGGATCATCCTTATGAAACTACCATACAAGATCAGAGAAAGATGGAGGAACAGGGCATGTGAGCTACAGGAGCTTGGACATCGTGCTATTTTCTCAGACCTGGTCAATTTCATAGAGAGACAGGTGAAAATACTGTCTGACCCGCTTTTTGGAAACATCCAGGATGCTAAACAGAATTCAACTGTCAAAACCTCAACCATCATTAAACCAAGAGAAAGGTCAAGCCCAAGAAGCAGTTTTGCAACAACAGTAACACCCATGGAAACAGCAGTGGAGTCAAATAGAGTGCAAAGAAATGTATTCATCAGTTCTCATAATTCTTGTCTGTTCTGCAATAAAAGTGATCACACATTGGAGAGGTGTCCACAGATGAAGAAGAAAAAACACAGAGAGAAGATAGACTTCTTAAAGGAAAAGGGAGTCTGTTTCGGCTGTTTGAGAAGAGGACACTTAAGCAGAGACTGCAAAAGTCGTTTAATGTGTGGTACATGTATACAAAAACATCCCGATATACTCCACGTTGAACAAATGGCACAGGAATCATTAGGAGACAATACTGTCGTTTCACCTCACACCTGTGGTCATATTGGGGCCAGTGATGAAACCTCCCTCTTCTCCGTAGTACCAGTACAGGTAAAGAGCCACAAGGGGGACACAGTATTGGAAACGTATGCATTCTTGGATCATGGAAGCACATCTACATTCTGCACTGAAAGCTTAATGAGAAGGCTAAACATTCCTGGACAAAAAACGAATATTCTTCTCCGTACCATGAACCAAGTGAAGCCTGAGACCAGCTACCATATTACCGGTTTGGAAATAGCTAGGATGGACACAAACAACTTTAGTCCATGGGCCAGAGGCCAAAATTTCACTTGTCGGTGCCACTCACGGTGAATAAACTTACATATCATTTTTTCAAAGATCTATGTCTGTAGATGATATTTTTGTATGATAGCCCTTCCAGAGTGGTAGCTTAATCTTAATTATCAAGTCATGAAGTATACCTACCCCCTCAGGAAATTGCATTTAAGATGCTGGCGCATATCCTGTTTAGACTCACGTAGAGGACATCTGTCAATGTTTCACAATATTGTGTTTGGTATCATTTTAAAGGGGACTATGTAATCTTTCATTCAAGCTAAGATGTGAATCTTTCTGACCAATATAGAGGTCACTGGAGCTCTTTGAACAGTCAACAACACACATTTTACACGATTTTCGCCTAAATGATATACTATCTTTTAGCCTTGTGTCATCTAGGAGTAATAGGGACACAAAATACAAAATCTACAACACTCTCAGGACCATAAGGATTCAGGAAATGTATAATATGCCTATACTATTTCTTATCAGGGGTGATTGTGAGCCTTAAATTAGAAGAGCGGTATTAGGCTCCTATTAAAACTATACAGAACAGCCACTAGGATAATGTCACAAAGTGGTCTGTCTTTATCATACATATACAGGAGCAACAGGGGCACAAAATACAAAATCTACAACACTCTCAGGACCATAAGGATTCAGGAAATGTATAATATGCCTATACTATTTCATTGTTACGGGTCATTGTGAGCCTTAACCTGTCCATGAATGAACTTGCCAAAGAAAACCAGTCTCTTAAAAGGGAGCTTCAGACCTTGAAAAGTGCTAGTGCCCAAGATGTCATAGCCAACACAGCCATCAAGCTGAGAGAGGACATCAATAATCAAGATGTTCCTCAAGCCTGGCCACCTGACATCAAACCAGAAGCAGAATGTCCTGTCATTCCAGAATCCCTTAGAGTCTTTCTGTGCTATCTACTCTCTGGCACTAATTATCCTGATCATGCATCCCAGAGAGTTTTGCGGCTCATACAGTCATTCGGCCATGACATGGTATATGCAGTGACAAGTGGAAGGATCAAACCGTCCAAGCACATCGTTTTGCCATTCAGTGTCAAGTCATTGACAGGGAATGTAGAGCTGATAAACATCCTCAACCTACTTGGTCACAGCGTGTCCTACTCACAGATGGAGGAAATCGACACTGCCTTGTGTCTGCAGAAACCCTCAGCATCAGGAAGTGACATTGCCTTACCAAGTAACATCCATCCTGGTGTATTCACAACTTTAGCCTGGGACAATATTGATCGTCTTGAAGAAACCATCAGTGGAGAGGGAACATCTCACAGAGTCAATGGGATTGCTGTGCAAGCAAAGACGGTCAACCCAGTCCCTGTCCAACCCATGCCCACACAAAACAAAGCAGAGAAGCATTGACTCATCCCAGCCAATGTTACCAACTTACAACACTGGACAACGGGCTGGGCCACCACAAAGCAAAAGTGCAGATGCTGATACTGCTGCCAATACTCAGCTTGCCAGAGAGAAGAACCTTGTTTGGGTCCTAGCAAGAATGTCACAGCAAGATGACCAGTCAGTCAACATCCTGACTCGCGGTGATATGACAGTCATCCCTCACAATGTAGGCTATCTGCCTACCATCAATGCTCCAGCGACACAAATGTCTACTGTCAACGAGGTGCTTAACCAGTCACTAAGCATCATGCAGTGCTTAGACCTGACAAAGATTGTCTGTGTCTTTGACCAAGCCCTGTATGCAAAGGCTGTTGAGATCACATGGAAACATGCTGGCAAGTTCCAGAATATCATCATCAGACTTGGGGTATTTCACACCATCTGCACACTGCTGGCAATCATAGGAAAGCGTTTCCAAGATGCTGGACTCCAAGACCTGTGCATTCAGTCTGGCATGATCGCAGAAGGCTCCATTGCTTGGGTCATGGGTGGCCGCAAGTACAACAGGGCAGTGCGACTACACAAGCTCTTGTATGAGGCTCTCATGCGACTGACATGGAAGGGTTTCCTCTCTTGCTTGGAAACAACTGAATGAGATGGTTTATTTGGATGAAACACTGAAGGTAATTGACAGCCTTGGGGAAAATGTCTCACAAGCCACTTTGAAGGAAGCCCTCGAGAACAGCTCTTGTGCACGCATCATAGAACTGTTTGAAGTCTACCGCAAGTTCCTCAGAGGTGGGAACAGCAGCCTCTCCAGCTTCTGGGTGTCCTATTTGGACATGGTCGAAATCTTGCTGGGGCTCATCCGAGCATCCCGAGAGGGAGACTGGATGCTACACTTGGCAAGCATTCGAGCAATGATCCCATGGTGCTTTGCCTATGACAGGATGAACTACGCACGCTACCTCCCCTACTACTACGCCCAGATGTCTCAGCTGTACATCACACACCCAGATGTGTACACAGAATTCATGAAAGGAGGCTTCTCTGTCCAACTGGGCCCCACTAATCCCTTTGGCAGGATCCCAGTTGACCAAGCTATAGAAGAAACAGTGAACAAAGACACCCAGACAGCTGGAGGGATGAAGGGATTCAGCTTGAAGTCAGGAGCTGTGGCCAAGTATTACCTAACCGCTGAGTATACATTTACATTTACATTTAGTCATTTAGCTGACGCTTTTATCCAAAGCGACTTACAAGTTCTGTACGACAAGCCATCAGGAAGAGCACAACTCTATCAGCTGAGTAACAATGTTCATCAAAGTGTTGAGTGCTACAATGTAGGTTAGTTTATTAGGACAAGTGCATGACAGTATGGTTAGTTAGGGTTAGATTTTTTTTTTTTTTTTTTTAATTCAGATAATGGTTGAAGAAGTGAGTCTTTAGTCGACGGCGAAAGATTGGACGTGTTTCGGCTGTCCTAACTGGGGTGGGTAGTTCATTCCACCATTGTGGGGCAAGGACTGAGAATAGGCGACTTCTCTTTGATGACCCTCCCGGAGCTTGGATAGGAGTAGGTCTGAGGCGGCCAGAAGATGCAGAGCGTAGGGGTCTTGAGGGTGTGTAGTTAGAGACCATTGACCGGAGGTAGGCGGGAGCAGTTCCCTTTGCCGCACGGTATGCTAGGTCAAGGGCCTTGAAGCGGATTCGTGCAGCAATGGGGAGCCAGTGCAGGTCCCTAAGAAGTGGGGTGACATGGGCCGACTTCGGTAGGTTTGAGATCAGGCGGGCCGCTGCGTTCTGAATGAGTTGAAGAGGCTTAGAAGTATAGAAGTCCAGTATAGAAGCATGTACCTCAGACAGCTGAGAGACCTGACAGATCAAGGCACGTCCAAACTGTCCCATCCAGATCTACAGCGTCCAAGAATCAAGAGAGATTAAGCCGATGTCCAGTCTCTTCTTGTTATGCAGAACAAGTGGTTCAATCCTATGTCCCCTGATGAGAACGATCTGGTTAGCCTATCCACTGGCTTCATGGCTCCACCTGATGTGACAAGAGATCTCCTGAGAGCTCATGAGATAGGAGAAGAGGCATACCAGGTATTCAAACAAACAAGGTTAGATGAGGACCCACCATCTTTAAAGTTTTATGACAAGTCAGAGGATTGATGTTGTGTTTGATGTTTACCGCCAGACTTCAATCAAAGATGCTGAACGACAAAACCGGGGTGCAGACACTACGGTCCAATACAAGAACCTGGCAGGAGGACACCACGTACAGCAGTGGAGAACTTTCCTGTGCAGTCCTTCCAACAAGACCAGTCTCATCAAGTTTCTGGTGGAAGAGTGGAACCTCCCACAATACAGAAAGAGGCTGCATGGCAAAGTGTTGTACACAACCTGTGAGGAAACCTGCTACAGGTTGACAGATGGTCGGTGTGAAGAAGTAGCAGAACTGCAATCAACACATGAAGATGCTGACACTCGCCTGCTCCTGCATGCATCAGATGCTGCAAACATGGGCTCAAAAGCAGTCATCATCATAGCTGAGGACACTGATGTCATGGTGCTTTGTCTTGCCTTCCAGAAGGACATCACCTGTCCCATCTACATGAAGTGTGGGACCCAGAACCGCACACGATATGTGAACATCAGCAAACTTGCAAGCTCAGTTGGAGACAGCCTCTGTGACAGCCTAATTGGCTTACACGCCTTCACTGGCTGTGACACTGTCAGTGAATTCGCTGGCCGGGGGAAGCTGAATGCCCTGAAGATGGTGAAGAAGGATACTTCCTACCAAGAAACCTTCAGTGGACTAGGGCAGTCATGGGATGTGAGTGAGGAGCTGTTCCAGAGAATTGAGGAGTTTACATGTTGCATGTACTCTGCTAACAGCAGCACAGTAGAGGTGAACCAACTGCGCTACCAGCTCTTCTGTACCAAAAGGGGAGAGGTCGAGTCCAGCCAGCTTCCACCATGTAGGGACTGTCTCTTCCTGCATGTTGAACGAGCCAACTATCAGGCAGCAATCTGGAAGAGCAGTCTGCAGTCTAACCCTGTGGTCCCAAGTCCTACAGAGCATGGATGGAAAGACGATGAGGGCAAGCTGGCAATTTACTGGATGCGCTCCCCACCTGCACCAGATGTAGTCCTGGAATTGCTAAGATGCAAGTGTGTCCGTTCATGCAAAATGCCAAGCTGCACATGCTTATCAAATGGACTGGCATGCACAGATATGTGCAAGTTACAGACATGCAGCAACCAAAAACTGCAGGATGATCCAGAACCTGACTTCGAACTCGAGGAGTCGGAGGATGAGAGACGAGCAGTTTGAGTGATTCAATGTACATTTAGTATATAATGTTGTTCTGTTTAATAGGTTGTTCATAAAACTCTAAGTGGTTCCTTATCTCATTGTGGTATCCTTTATGTCCTGTATATGTATGATAAAGACAGACCACTTTGTGACATTATCCTAGTTATCTGACCCAGTTAATAATGCCCATCTAATTTAAGGCTCACAATGACCCGTAACCAGGGCCGGACTGGCCATCGGGAGCACCGGGAGTTCTCCCGGTGGCCTGACCTGGACAGATTAAAAAATAAAAAAAATTATATAATTACACTTTTTTTTTTTTTTTTTATTATTATAATATTTTTTGCCCACAGTCAGGCCACTGAACTTAGACGCCATTGTTTCTAGTTGCGGCGGTGCGATAGTTAGATAATAGGTGGGTGGGGTGGGGGTAACAACCAGGATTTCACTGTCTGCGACAGAGTTGGAGTAGTGTCTGACTCTCCCCCTCTCGCGGAGCATTCTCACACACACCCAAATGGAGCCGTGCTGTGATTGGTGAATGTGATTGGTGGAGGCGGGACCAGGCCATACAACTGATTGACAGCGGAGACGGCGAATGGAATGGCAGAGATGGCACTCTCACGAGATAAAGCTGGGAACGAGGTTACACTGAGCCAGGTAGTGAAGTGGGGACTCGGGAGAGAGATAGAGCGAAAGTAACATTGATGTCAAGATGGACAGTGGAAGAAAGAGAGGGTGGATCAGAGAGGGAGAAAGCAAACAAAGCAAACAAAAGAAAGGCCCTTGCATCAGGAGATGCTGCTAAATCCGGGAACATTTATCAAATGTTTTCTTGCACCAAGCCCAAAGTCAAGGGACCAGCAGGTTAGTCAGTGAGAAAAATAAACACGTGGATGTTAGCTTGATTGATTGATTGATTGATTGAAAAGTGTATTAACAGATTGCAGAATGGGTACAGTACAGTACAGCTCAATACATACAATTGTTTATTTGTTTATTGTTATTCGCACTTACAAATATACATTCTGGAATAAAATAAGTAAAAAGAAGAACAGTTAAAATGTGCAGGAAAGGTCAAAAAACCCAAGGGCCTCCCCTCTTAAACCTATATAGGATAACTACACAAAAACAATCCCTCCCGTCCCCCCCGTCCCCACATTATGCACAAACACATGTGCATATCCCCCTCTCATACACACAGATACATACAATACAGCATTATATATTATATTATAATGTTGGGTAAAAGATTTTAAAATACTTTACACAAATACACATGGATACTATAGACTACAATTGTTAAGGGGATGCAGACCAGAGAAAGACTTTCGTCTTGTTTACATCAGGGTCCCCCATTTTCAATTCATCATAACATATAAGACATACATGACATACAGATAGACAGTACTGCTACATCTATACATGTATGACATATAAGATTTGCAAATACAGTACTGTTTGTGATACAAAAGTGTCCAGAAAAAGAGTGTATATACATTTGACGTAGAAACTGTACATTGGAGGAGGTTGGGTGGGTGGGGTGGGGTTGGGTGGCTGGGTGGGGGCTGTACATTGGAGGTGGGGGGGACGGGGGACACACATTGTACACTGTTTTATTTGAGGTTCATAACAGTACATTGTACTAAGCAATTGTTGGCTCATTAGTTTGTGATTTGCATGCACTAAAATGCACCAGAATGCAGGAAATTAAGTATTTGTAACTAAAATGTTCCTGGTGGGGGACCCCCAGACCCCCCGCTTAAAAAGTGGCCTGACTGCGGATATATTTCACGCTATATCTCCCGGTATGAATTATTTCCCCAGTCCGGCCCTGCCCGTAACAATGAAATAGTATAGGCATATTATACATTTCCTGAATCCTTATGATCCTGAGAGTGTTGTAGATTTTGTATTTTGTGCCCCTGTTGCTTCTGTATATGTATGATAAAGACAGACCACTTTGTGACATTATCCTAGTGGCTGTTCTGTATAGTTTTAATAGGAGCCTAATACCGCTCTTCTAATTTAAGGCTCACAATCACCCCTGATAAGAAATAGTATAGGCATATTATACATTTTCTGAATCCTTATGGTCCTGAGAGTGTTGTAGATTTTGTATTTTGTGTCCCTATTGCTCCTAGATGACACAAGGCTAAAAGATAGTATATCATTTAGGCGAAAATCGTGTAAAAATGTGTGTTGTTGACTGTTCAAAGAGCTCCAGTGACCTCTATATTGGTCAGAAAGATTCACATCTTAGCTTGAATGAAAGATTACATAGTCCCCTTTAAAATGATACCAAACACAATATTGTGAGACATTGACAGATGTCCTCTACGTGAGTCTAAAGCAGGATATGCACCAGCATCTGAAATGCGATTTCCTGAGGGGGTGGGTATACTTCATGACTTGATAAGTATGATTAAGCTACCACTCTGGAAGGGCTATCATACAAAAATATCATCTACAGACATAGATCTTTTAAAAAATGATATGTAAGTTTATTCACCATGAATGGCACCGATATCTGGTCTGGCCCATGGACTACTTCATTCAACTGCCTGATGTGTTCACTCATAAAACCATGCCAGTTTCACAACACAATATTCCAAAACAACAGGACTTGTCACCATGGCCATATTTGAACCATACCACAATACCTGAAATAGACTCTGGCATTGACCTCCTCATCGGCACAAACGCCTCAAAGGTACTGGAACCCTGGGAGGTGGTCAATAGCCAGGCAGATGGACCATACGCTGCAAGGACCCTATTGTGGTGGGTCATCTGTTAGGGTTTGAAACCGACCTCAACAGCACGGCACAGACAGGTAGTTCAGAGTTAGCCAAACACTAGGGTGTATTTATTACAGAATCAAAAAGAGCCAAATAACAATTCTGAATCAACAAAAAAGGAGAATGCCTTCGGCAGAGTTGTCTGCGGCTCTGCAGATCCTCCCGGTGTTAGAGGTGGGGAATCGGCGTAGGCGCCGCTGCGGCTCTGCAGATACTCCCAGATCCAACTCGGAGTGGAAACGGAGAGAGAGAGAGAGATTAACAACAGTCCAACAGTACACAGAGGCAGTGCAGTTCAGTCCTCCCTTAGCTGAGTCCAGTATGAAATACAAGTGACTTGATCTTCGGTGTAAACTACACACAAGTTAGCTGAGTCCAGTACAAAACAAAACGGTACTTCTTCAGTGTTATCCAAAACACACAACTTAGCTGAGTCCAGTACAAAACAAAAACGGTATTTCTTCAGTGTTATCCAAACACACAAAAACAGATAATCCAAAAAGGTTTGTTTCCAAAACTCACCAAAGCGCAAACGCGGAAAGCGGGCAACGAGGCGCAGCTCCAAACGGATGATCAAGATATTCACCAGCGGCGATCCAAAGATGTCCTGGAGGGAAAGTAGACGAGGCACAACAACGGGGGGAAGACAGGCAGTAGCAGTAGTAATCAAAACGACCCAACAACGTTTGAAAGAAGGTCCGAGTATATGAAGCCTCTGGAGCGCTAATCACAATCTACGACAGGTGCGTGATGGAATTGGTAATCGCTCCTGAAGCGTGTGGCGGGGAATGCACCAATCAACACAGTACCTTGAAGAAGCGTGTGACGGGGAACGAGCCAATCCTCACATCATCTATGGTCCCTTAAGAGGAGACAACACCATCAGGGATGAGAATGGCTGCCCTGCTGCTGCTGTCAATAGAATATCTATTCTAAACACAGAGGAGTTACTTGTCAAACAGTACAATCAGGATTTCAGTGAAAGAGCCAGTAAAGAAACAGAGGAAATGTCAAGAGAAGAGGTAAAATTCCTTGATATTGTAAACCACTCTGCAAGAATGAAAGCTGGACATTACTGTCTAAACTTACCTTTCAAACCTAAGAAAATCAAGACTTAAAACCACAAGAAGAAGGTCAAGAGAAGGAAACAGGATGATGAAGAGAACATCAAGCCCAAGAAGACAAAGAAGAAAGTGGCGGACGGAAAAAAGAAAGCCGAGAAGGAGCCTGAGGAGAAGTGGACATGCAACCACAAGGACTCCTCTGACACAAAACACAGAGACAATAAGAAGGAAAGGATGAAGCACAAAGATGGCGGCATGGACAAGCACAAGGACAAGAGAAAGAGCAGAACCAAGATAAAAGAAGAAGTGTGTGATTCATATCAGATTGTAGATTCTGTGGAGGATAAGCCAATAGATGTTTATCTGACCACTGATGAAGGGTCTGAGAGAGCAAAGAAGGACAGAACATTTGAGAAGGATGATAACACTTCTAAAAAAGATGACAAACTACCAACAAAGAGTGACACTCCTGTCAGGGATTCTGAGTCAGGAAAAAGAGAAGGAATTCCTCGAAAGGAAGACAATCTGACCAACACAGAGGGGTCTGATAAAGGAAAGAAGGAAAACACAAGTACAAAAGAAGATAGTGCAGCTACCACTGGACAAATCCATTTTCTAGATAGCACTACATTCTACAGTGCTTAAGTACATAAACAATGAAACTAAAACATTTTCAAACATTTGTAGCAAACAGGATCTCTTTTATAAGGGATGCTCCTGACATATAACGATGGAGATATGTGAGCACAAAGGAAACTCCTGCAGATTCAGCATCAACTGCAGACCGCTTCTTAAGCTGCAAAAGATGGATCAGAGGACCAGACAAATATCCAAGATATGTCTGCTCCAAGAGACTGAAGTGTAAAGAAGCGGAGTAACGCCTATAGCAACAGGCTTTAAACATGTACAATATGCCTACAGAAACAGGCTTTCAACATGCACAACATGCCTATAGGAACAGGCTTTCAACATGCACAACATGCCTATAGGAACAGGCTTTCAACATGTACAACATGCCTACAGGAACAGGCTTTTAGTACATAAGTTTGAAGAAGATTTTTTATTTTATGTATTTTCTTCCGAAATTGGCAATGAAAGAAAAAGATATTTTTTTTGAGAATTGTACATTTTGAATATGGCCTCCTGAATATGATTTTAGTATTAATTGTCATTACACATGAGACAATTAGGGGCCGGGGTCTAGGAGTCATTATGATGGTGGCATATTATTTTATTATTTGTAATATTATTATTGGACACCTGGTGGCGGGTTTTTAGATTTGACAGCACTGGTTAGGTATTTAGAGGGTCACAGGTGCTGTAATCAGAAAAGAAACAGGTAGTGAGGCGCATACCGTTTTTACCAGAAGCTCAGCAGCTCAGAAGCCAGAAGCAGAAAGAAATACCAAATTAATATAGAATACCATATCATTCCTACAGAACCCACACTGGCAACAATTGAATGTACAACTGCAACTTCAGCAATAAAAAACCCTAAACCTGAAATCACGACTGGACATCCATCATTGCTGTGTCGACTGTGTAAGATCACTCCCTACCATACCTGTGAAGTAACGGGCAAGAGAAAACAGGACATTGGAAAGGAAAAATTGCTGTTACAACACTAGTAAAAAAATTTAAGAAATACAAAAAAATATATATATATAATCAGATCCAGCGTTTACTTTCACAGCGTCTATAGTGACTTACTAGTATTATCTTATCTCTATCTATTTTTATAACATTTTTTGTATTGCAAATAAAAATATGATTGATTGTGTTTGATAATGAGGGGGTGAGTCCTGTGTCACCTGCCGAGACACGCTGTGGGCGTGTTTTGTTTACCTGCAGTCTAAACTGTCATGGCGGCGCCCACTAGTCGGTTTTTACACATGGATATTTGATATTCTCACTATTTGTCTTTTTTTGAGCACAAAGAAAATAACATTTGAGTTAAATATAAATAGTGTCTTGGCTCAAAGATCCTATCACTTTGTTTGAAACAATCTGACAGCATCAAATCAATTTGCGCGAGAGAAGATACCGTTACAATTCAGAACGACGGACCCAGTGGGAAATGATACCAAAGATTGCTTCGTTTGCTTATAAAAACGATGTGGTGGTCAACAAAAAACGAATTGCAGTACGCAAAACGTGCGGGTCGAAATCACAGATGGAGACGCAACAACTTCCAACTTCGTTCAACATTTTGCTGCACAAAGAACAGTAAGTAACGTGTAGCTACAGTAGTTAAAGCCATCGATACAGTCAGTGTGGTAACGTTATCATTACATCCAAGATTGATACATGGCTGGATAGGCAGTTGGTAGTCATAGTCTTGTCTTATAAAATAAATAAACAATCAGCAATGTCTCGCTTGATGAATGGCCAGCAGTAGCCTAACAGTACTGCTGTTCCTTAAAAATGTCTATTGATTGAAAATTGTATTAATAGATTGCAGAATGGGTACACTACAGTACGGCTCAATACAAACAATTGTTATGGGGATGCAGACCAGAAAAATACTTTCATCTTGTTTACATCAGGGTCCCCCATTTTCAATTCATCATGACACTTATGACATACATGACATACAGCTAGCTATACAGTACTGTTTTAGGATACATTTATGACATACAAGACATACAAGTATACAGTACTGTATAAGAGACATAGATCATGACAAACAGAAATATATACATTCGAAGGGGAATAAACTGTACATTAGAGGGGGTTGGGGCGGGGGTTTGGACATTTACAGGGGCCAGTTTTTAATTGCAGCCACCCGTAGGTGCTCTCTGAGAGCGGTTTTGAAGGAGGGTAGGGATTCATAGGGCGTTCCACATTGTTGTGGCATAATTGCTAAACGTGTTTAGTCCCTTGTTTGAGCCGAATCTGGGTTGAACATGATTTGTGGAACTCCCTCTGGTGTTGTGGTCGTGGCAGTGGCGGCTGGCCACCGGGGGCGCTAGGGCGCCGACCCACCTGTTAAATGAGAGAAGAAGAAAAAAATATTTTTTTTAGTTTTTTGTTTTATAGCCCTATAAATAATATAAACATGTTTAAAATGAATAATATTTACTCATTTTAAGTATGTTTGTGTTTCCAATGCACAATATAACGTTAATATATCAAATAAAAAAATTATCGTTTTCCTGAACAGGAAGTGACTCACTCCTGCCGCATTTCTCCTGCCGCATTTCTCCTAGCCGTATTTCTCGGCCCGGGCTAGATGCAATCGCGCTCTGAGTGCGTGTCAGTGTTTCATCGCTGTATCCGTCGCAGCCAATCAGTGCGTAACGCGTTGTGCGTTGAAATATGATGTTTATGATGGAAGCCGGGCGCGATTTGAAGCGGTCTAGGCAAGCATTTAGAATTTCCGTCTAGAATTTCCGTAGCCGCATTTCGCGGAGACGCTCTCTTTTTCCGTAGCCGCATTTGATTGGCCGACGCCAGTTTCTACACTGGTTAAGCTTTCGAAGTAGGTTAAAGAGGTAACGTTAGAGTTTGTCTTAGAGCGTGACGGCAAGTTCTTTCGACGGTTAAGCTTAGGCACTCTTTCAAAGTTGGTTAAGGTTAGAGTTTGTCTTAGAGCATGGTGATAGAACGCCAGGTAGTTTGCAGGCTGTTCGACGCGGAAATGGGCAAAGACACAGCTCGTTCATTGAATTCATCACAGTACTGTTGTGTTGTGCTAACAAGCTAATCTGGATGCAGTCACTCTGGGCAGAGTGGATAACTGGATATACATCAACAGTGGACATTATACACTTTATCAAGCCCTCCTGCTCGACCACGTAAACAGTGAGTTAATTCGGTCTCTCTCTCTCTCTCTCTCTCTCTCTCTCTCTCTCTCTCGCTCTCTCTCTCTCCCTCTCTCTCTCTCTCTCCCTCTCTCTCCCTCTCTCTCCCTCTCTCTCTCGCTCTCTCTCGCTCTCGCTCTCTCTCGCTCTCTCTCTCTCTCGCTCTCTCTCGCTCTCTCTCTCTCTCACAATCCTGTGTCTCCGAGAAATGCGGCTATGAAATGCTGAGATGATAATAGCACTTCAAAACGCGTTGCTGTGTTGTGAACTATAACATTAATTTCGCTGCTGCTGATGCATAATGTATGAATGAATGAATGGTGAGTTGTTTAAAATGACAACATATACATGTGTTAATTATTTATTGGATTGATCCGAGAGACAGAGAGAGAGATTGCTCCAGAGCATTTATTAACGTTACGTTACATTTTCAACTCGACCCACCAATGGAAGATAGTACCAGCCGCCACTGGGTTGTGGTATGGTCGTGGTATTCACTGACCTTTGGGAAGTATTTCGACATGTACATGGGTATCTTAGTGGTGTAGTGTATTTTGTAGACCAGGCCCATTGCAAGTTGCTGTACTCTGTCGTCTATTCTAAGCCATCCTAGGTTGTCAAAATGGGCAGGGGTGAGGTGGGTTTTAGGAGTAAGGTCAAGCAGTAGTCTGACCAGTTTGTTTTGTGATGTTTGTAGGCTTGTTTTTAGCTGAACAATAAAGTATAATATATATTGTGTGGTACCCTGTCAATAACTTTGGCAGACAGGGAATATAATTAATTTTCAATACTTAAAAAAAAGTCCTCAACTATACTTTCTCTCTCTCGATGGATAGCTGTTTGTTGACGTGTTAAAAACCCATCAGTAGCAGGATTACTGTAATTTTGATTACTGTAGTTTGCCTGGTATGTAGCCTTGGTTGGTGGCTGCCCCACCAATGTTTTACATATAAAAACACCACTGTGCGGGCGTGCACATGTGTGTGTGGCTGTGGGGGCCTCCACAAGAGTCTGGCCCAGAGGCCTCTCAATTCTTAATCTGGGCTTGCCTGCCTGGTGTGTCTGGTCTCTTACTGCGAGACTCACCTGGAGCCTCATTGGAGAGTAGCAGCCTGGAAGAGTCACAAGCTAATCGACCCTGTGGAGAACCTGGAGGACAGGGTGTGTAAGAATCACCACAGACACCTGGAACTCTTCTGCAGGACAGACCAGAAGTATGTGTGTCAGTCGTGCACCGAGGGAGACCACAGGACACACGGCACTATTCCCCTAGAGCGGGGGTCGGCAACCTGTGGCTCCGGAGCCGCATTCGGCTCTAAATTTTTTTAACTCTTACATTTTTTTTGTATATATTTTTTTTCTTTTATTTTGGAGATCGATGTCATACTGTGACACTGAAATGAAAAAATATTTCATCAACTAAAATATACAGTACGTCACACCCCGCGCCTCTCCCTGCCGTCTGCAAGTGGCTAATCTTGAGTTTCCGACCCCCCAGTAAGCTAACCATGGATAAATCCAAAAAAAGGAAAGTCTGAGGAAAATAGAGGGTTTAATTCAGCGTGGACAGATTAATTTGCTTTCACGACTAACGATGCAGGCTTACCTGTATGCCTGATATGTGGTGCGAAATTTGCGAACAACGAAAAATTTACTTTTTATTTTATAGATTTTCCACAAATAAGGGAAGGACTCAAATAGAGCTGCATAGTTCAGGGTTTTATTTCAATGTAGGTCTACAGATGCCAGTGTTTTTTCTCCTTTTCTGTGTTTTATTTCAAAGTAGGTCTACTACACATGGTAGTCTTTTTTCAAAGTGGACTACTTTTTATTTTATAAATGTTCCACAAATAAGGGAAAGACTCAAATATACCTGAATAGTTCAGGGTTTTATTTCAAAGTCGGTCTACAGACACCAGTGTTTTGTCTCCTCTTCTGTGTTTTATTTAAAAATAGGTCTACACAGCCATTATTTTTTCTCCTCTTCATAAGAGTTTGAGGTTTTCCTTTGTTATAACAGGTAAAAACAGCAATAAAAAGTCAAAATTCTTCTTTTTGTTGCTTTATAATTCCATTAATGTGTGCTATAAGTATAAAGTATAATAAATCGTAAATTACTTTGGGTATGCAATTGTCAGGCGTTTTATGCTTATGTGGGGTATGCTTGGGGTTGGGGATATATGTAAGGGATAATGTATAGCTACGAGGTCATTGTCGCAAAATAATTGAGCGAGACTGCGTTCTGGAACACCGAGGCGCCGCACCGAGGTGTTCTAAATGCAGTTAAGGTCAATTATTTTGCGACAATGACCTTGTAGCTATACATTATCCCTTACATTTTGCGACAATGACCAATAGCTATACATTATCCTGCTTATTACAGGGCTAACTTACTAACAATATACGTAATTCATTTTACACCATCGACAAGACGAGATCAAATGCAGACGCAGTTGTTCTGTTGCTCCTCCGTCATCGGCAGGTGTGTGGACTTGATTGCACCTGATGTAGTGCAGCTCTGCATATGGTAAAGCTTAGCTTTCGTGACTGCGATCAAAATGCTTGATTGTGATTGGTCAATAGCGCTCTGTTGCCCCTAGCAGCGGTCATTATTGCGTGTTGCCCCTAGCAGCGGTGAATTATCGAGAAATAATTGGCCGCTGCTAGGGGCAACAGAGCGCTATTGACCAATCACAATCAAGCATTTTGGCGAATGTTAAAAAGCCATGTAATAAAAAACGTTTATCTTGTTATCTTCATTTTAAGGGTAAATAGGTTGTGCGGCTCCCTGAGCATTTTATTTTGTGGGAGGGGGGGAAAGTGGCTCTTTTGATAGTAAAGGTTGCTGACCCCTGCCCTAGAGGAAGAGTTGTGTAGGAAGAAAGCTCAACTGGCAACGATGAAGGGCGACATACAGGAAATGATTCAGGAGCGACAACTGAAGATCAAACAGGTCAAACAGTCACCCGAGCTCAGGAAGAGAGTGGCAGAGAGAGAGGTAGCAGACAGCATCCAAACCTTCACTTTTCTGGTGCACTTCATAGAGAGGAGCCAGGCGGAGCTCGTTGACGTGATGGAGGAGAACCAGAGAGCAGCGGAGAAACAGGATGAAGGCTTCGTCAAAGAGCTGGAGCAGGAGGTCACAGAGCTCCAGAGGAGAAGCGCTGAGCTGGAGAAACTCTCTCACACAGAGGACCACCTCTACCTCTTCCACAGCTGTCCATCTTCCTCCACGCCTCCGCCCACCAAGGACTGGTCTCAGATCAGCATCAGCAGTGCGTCGGCTGTAGGGAGTCAAGTCAAGTCAAGTCAAGAGTTTTATTTGTCACGGCATACAAGTATACAATGAAATGCGGGGGGTCTTGCCCGCAACGATTGTGCATAATGCAATAATAATAATATAATAAGAATCCAATAGAACGACATTGTGCAATAATACAAGTAATCAAAGTAGGGCATATCGGTATATGTACATGCATTTTTACAGAGCATGGTAGGACATGCTAGGTCCTGTGGTAGTGCAATACACTGTTAGCTACGGATGAGGCACTGGGTCTTTATGTACACTGCTATACAATGCTATATTATACAATCTCAAGTTATACTATACTATTCTTAAAGTGACCTTTCCTTTTGTAAAGTGACCATAAGTGTGAGCGTGATGAAAGCTGTGACTGAGCTGGAGAAGACGCTTCATGAGGAACTGCAGGCAGTCAAACTGAAGATGATCCAGCGGTTTGCAGTGGATGTGACTCTGGACCCCGGTACAGCATTTCACAAGCTTGTCCTGTCCAAGGATGGGAAACGAGTGAGAGATGGAAAGAAGGGACAGAGAGTCCCAAACAACCCAGAGAGGTTTGCCTGTCACACCTGTGTCCTTGGAAAGGAAGGTTTCTCCTTAGGGAGATTCTACTATGAGGTGCAGGTTAGGGGTAAAACTGAGTGGATTTTGGGTGTTGTTAGAGGAACCATTAAAAGGAAGGTGAAAATGATACGGAGTCATGAGAATGGCCACTGGTCTTTTGGGCTTTGGCGTGATGTTGGCTACATAGCCCATGCTGAGGCAGACGTGGTCCTTCGTCTGAAACAGAAGCCCCAAAAGGTGGGAGTGTTTGTGGACAATGAACAGGGAGAAGTGGCGTTTTATGATGCAGGAGCCAGATCCCTCCTCAACTCTTTCACTGCATGTAGGTTCTCCTGGTAACAACAAAGACAGTCGTAACTCTGTCCCTCTAGTCATCTGTCCTGTCAGTGGTGCCGGCTTTGTTAACAGAATTCGGCTATAGGGCGACAATACCGGAGTCTTAAGGCGAGCACAGAAAAACTCAGAAGAAGCTTCTATCCCCAGGCCATCAGGCTGCTAAACGAACAATAATCGCTTAACGAACAATAATCACTATGCAACAACCATCAAATGCACACAGCACACACACCCACACGCACACACTCACTCACACAAACAACACACTGCAGCACCCACTCTCCACACTTTAGATCACACAAACACACTTACACTTTATATTTATTGATAAAGGATTTGCACTACAACTCGTACACCTACTGTGAATTGTACCTAAATTGCACCTCGTCCCATTTCTCCATTTCTGCCTTGCACTATATAGTATTGTATATTAGTACACTGCACAGTATTGTATATTGTATGGTAACTACGTCTATTCTGCATCGAACATTGTACATATGTCTAAACTGAACACTGTGACCTCATTTTTTTACTTCTAATTTTACTATGTTATTTTATTTCATACTTATCTTGTCTTGCACAGTCTCTGGAGCGCAACAGTAAGACGCATTTTGTATAAAAGTATTCTGTACTTCTGTATGACAACTATTAAAGAAACTTGAAACTTGAACAATAATGTGGTCAAGAGGCATGGTTTCTATCTTTTGCCTTAACTGGTGTGGTTTATTTATTCACATGAAGAGCAGCAGTAACATATAGGTCTCCTCTCTCTGAGAGGCTTGGGGGAAGAGAAAAAAGTGGGAGGAGACATATCTATTTATACTCGCCACCTGGTAGTACTCCTGAGTGTCTCCGCCTAGAGCGCCCTCTAGTGGAAACAGCTATATATGCAGATAGACAGTTACTAATGTAAACAGTTATATATATGCAGTTAGACAGTTACTAACAATCCTACACAGAACCTCTGCCTTCAACACTCCCACTTAGGGTTTAGCATACTGGCTGACTTCTTAGAAAAACATTTTACAAAGGAAATAATATAATCCCGAAAACATCAACAGGGTATGACAGTCAATATCTTCACATTAAACATGACCCTTGCAAATCCCTTCAATTTTAATTTGAAACAGGTTTCCTCATAGTGTCTGCTACTCTGTCGTCCATTGGACAGTAAACCGGTGTCATTCTTTCTTCTCTGATGACATATCTGATGAGATGATATTTTCTATAATGGCATGTCTACATCTATGTTGACACATTGGGTTCCTAGCAATCACAATGGTCCCCTGGTTGCCCTCATAAACAACAGTCTCCATATATACACAATGTCCATCATTTTTAAATGGTGTTGACAGAACGCCACTCATCTTCAAAAACACCATCTTCGGTATAGAGGATACATTTCAATTACCTACTACATTTTGAGCAATATATTCACAATCCCATCTCCATCACTCCGAGCAGTTGTTCTAGACAAACACACCCTGCATTGTCATAGCTAGAAACATATACTCAGCTTCACAGGCTGATAGTATCACTGTGGGCTTTAAGCCTTACACCTTTACTGTCTTTTCTGAAACACCGCTGTCCGTCTGCTGCACCTCTGGGATAACGAAAGACATATTTTTGACGTAGTTCAATGCTTCTCTGTGGGGTCAGCAAAAATACTGTGACACTCTTACTCACTACAAAACATAGGTCAGGGCGAGTACAGGTTGTCTAACCAAATTAAGCTACCCACAGTTTTTCTATACATCTCTTACTTTAGTCAAAACATCTCAGGATCTTTTCCACATATCTCTTCTGGGATATTTTACACAATTTTCAGACTGTTCGAAGTCTATACCTATAAAATGGTTTAACCTCCTGGGTCTTTCTCTTGTTGTCTGGTGCGATGATCAAATCCTCCACTTCTGTATTTAAACATTGTAAATCACCCACCTCTGTACTTAAACATGGAATTAAACATAAGATTAATTTCAGTATTTCAAACATGGTAACTCATCCACCTCTGTACTTAAACATGGTCTCTAGTCAGACATTCAAACCTGGATTCTACTCCTCCTTCAGCATTTAAGCAATTTGTCACCCTTCTTCATTATTTAAACATGGGGTACCCTCCTTCAGCATTTAAGCAATTTTCTACGAAACATACTTTGTATTTGCCGTGACCTTCAATACCCTCCTGGATTGAATACACCCATTTCCCTCCCACTGTCTGTCTGCCCTCTGGTAACTTGGTTGAATACACCCATTTCCCTCCCACTGTCTGTCTGCCCTCTTCGGGGGACAATGTGGCCTCTTTAAAGGTCGGGTTTACCCCACTGACTACCCTGTAGTAGTACTCAACGGAGGTAGGTGTATTGTCCTCCTCGTCATTCCCTTTCCTGGCATAGTCTGTCAGATATTTTGGGGGTTTGTGTTCCCTTGAGCGATACCTCCCACTGCTTGGGGCACTTGTCATCGCCCTCTGGGCGTTTCTGACTGTCTGTCTGCACGACTGTACTAAGTACACTGGGTTGATGTGTCTCTGTTTCTACACACCTTACTCTGGAGTCCAGCTCTGGCTCCTCTGTCTGTGTCTCGCTCTCACATGTTGCCTTCGTGACAAACTTGACTAGCATGTGTTTCTGCACTCTCGAGTTACCGGGATGATAAACTAGGAAAGCAGGGCTTCCTTTGTCGTGTCCTACGAAAAATCCTTTTACACCCTTGGACTTGGGTTTTCCCCTGTCCTGCAGGTACGCATAACACACTGATCCAGATCGGTGCATTCTTTCCTGTCAGTGCTGTATACGGGGTGGTGCCAAAGTGCTTATTAAAGCTCCTGTTTCTGGTGTAAGCGGCTTCTTGCACCGCATAATGCCATATGCTCTTAGGTAAGTTACTATCTGCTAGCTTACTCTTAGCCATTTCGAAAAGGGTATGCCATTCCCTCTCTGCCACCCCGTTCTGGTGTGGGGGATATGGACGTGACGTCTCGTGTCTTATCTTATACCTTCTCAACAGTGATTGGAACTCTCTGTTTGTGAACTCGGTTTCGTGGTCGGACCTCAAGCATCCTACATTACCATAAGGGGCTACGTCTGCCAGGAATTTCTCCGAGGCCTGGGGTATGTCACTCTTTGCTTTAAGAAAGTAGACAAACACTGCCCCTGTGCACACGTCTGTAAAAGACTGTACATATCTAAAGCCTTCTATGGACTCGTTGCTTAATGGGCCGGCTAGGTCCGTGTCAACTAATGCAAGTGGTACCCTTACTCTGTCTGTGGGATTTCTGTATCTCGATTGAGTAAACTTCCCCGTTTTGCACACTGCACAATTTTTGTCAGGTCTACGCTTTTCTCCTTCAATGTGCATGCCTTCTGACACTACTTGCAGTTTCAGTAAATCCTCGTAATTACAATGACCCATAATCTCGTGCCATGTCTGAATATCGTGACAGGCCGTCCCGCTACACATATCATTATTATCATTACACTTGTCGTTGTCATTACACTCCGTTTTCAGATAATATATTCTCTGGTACATCTTTATGTCAAACCGGGTACCGTCAGGTTCTACAAGAACATTTTACCTTTATCAAAGAATACCTTGGCACTGCTTGCAGTAGCAGCTATTACAGAGAATAGTCCTTGTGGGAACGATGGTACGTAGAGAGCGCTCTTTAACGTCACCGTACGCCGGCGCCCCTTACTGTCCGTGAGGCATACCTGTGCGTCTACCCTCTCTTGCGCCAATCCGTAGGTGTGTCTCCCGTCCGCCAGCTCCATGCTGTGCCTCTCCGGGTGGAAAGTGTCGTCAAAGTTCTTGAACCGACTCCTGTCGTTGATGATATGGGACGTCCACTCCCCTTCTCTGGGCCAGCTGCAGCTGGGCCGGTCCGGCGGTGTCCGCCGTCCGCGCCCCGAAAGCGCAGTCTTCTTGTCCCGTTATTCTCCGGGCGTCGTCTCGATCCGTCTCACGTCGACCGTCGCCGCCATCGTGTCCGCTGTCTTCATCCTGTCCACAGCCGTCTTCTTGTCCGTGGCCGCCATTTTTTCCGTGGCCTCCGTCTCGTTCATGGCCGCCGTCTCGTCCGTAGCTGCCAGTTTGTCCGTGGCCTCCGTCTCGTCCATGGCCGCTGTCTCGTCCATGGCCGTCATCTTGCCCATGCACGTATCGCGCGCTCTGGTCGTGTTTCTTCATGTATCTTCTGAGGCCTCGAAGTTCCTTAACTTAGCCTTGAACTGTCCCAACGTCATGTCTGTTGAACCGTGTGTTACCAGGAGTGTGAACGGTTTGTACAGCTCCGGTAGTCCTCTCATCATCATCGCCATCATTAGCCCATCGCTTGGTGCTTCTCCGGCACTCCTCAATGGCGTTGTGATCTGCTCCGCTCTGTTGACGTATTCGGTCACAGTCTCGGTGGTCCCCTTCCTCAGGCCCGTTAGTGCTATGTAGAGGGCCACGACTCTGGGTCTTCCTCGCCCGATGTAATGCTCTCTCAACACCTCCAGGCTTTCTCGGCCTCTGTCTTTAGTGTCGCGGAATATCAGCCCCAGGCTGGTGTTGTCGAGCAGCGGCGCTAACTCACAGTACGTGTTTGCGTTACGCTGGTCGTCCAGGGCTTGCTCTTACGCCGTCAGTTCTCCCATGGGGGCCGCCAGGATCGTCTCCTTCAGCCCCGCACCGTGCATGCAGCATAGCATGCGCTCTTCCCAGAGCTCATAGTTCTCTGCTTTTCCATTGAATGATGGCCATTTGCCCCTTCTCTTGTTTTCCATCCTCTTCGTTAGTGGTAGGCTTAGCTTTAGCTCTTGTTGGCCTAGCGTCTAGCCACACGGTGCTCCCGGCGCTAACCTAGTCTATACTTCAGCTAAGCTTGCTACAGTACCCTTATTATTTCGCCCCAGCGTTATCTGGGCCCATAACCTGTTAACAGAATTCGGCTATAGGGCGACAATAATGTGGTCAAGAGGCATGGTTTCTATCTTGAGCCTTAACTGGCGTGGTTTATTTATTCACATGAAGAGCAGCAGTAACATATAGGTCTCCTCTCTCTGATAGGCTTGGGGGGAGAGAAAGAAGTGGGAGGAGACATATCTATTTATACTCGCCACCTGGTAGTACACCTGAGTGTCTCCGCCTAGAGCGCCCTCTAGTGGAAACAGCTATATATGCAGATAGACAGTTACTAGTGTAAACAGTTATATATATGCAGTTAGACAGTTACTAACAATCCTACACAGAACCTCTGCCTTCAACAGGCTTAACCCTTTAAACACCATATGTAACTGTACAGGGCACAGATGTTATGAGATGGTGTTCAGTTCACCCTTCGCCCATCTCTGTCCCAATCTAGCACTGAAACCCTGGTCCACTCCTTTGTTACATCCCGGATCGACTACTGCAACGCTCTCCTCACTGGCCTTCCCACCAAACTCCTCAACAGACTCCAAATGATCCAGAACTCTGTTGCCAGGATCATCACCCGCACCAACTCATCCGACCACATCACCCCCGTTCTCATTCAACTACACTGGCTCCCTGTGCAGGTTTGATCGGATTGATTACAAAAACTACTCACCTTCAAAGCCCTCCACAATCTAGCCCCCATCTACATCACTGACCTCCTCCAGGAGTACACCCCCTTCCGCTCATCCTCTGCTGGACTTCTATCCACCCCCAGCTCACGCTTCAGCACCATGGCTGCTCGAGCTGTCAGCTGCTCAGCTCCCAGACTCTGGAACTCCCTGCCCCCACATGTCTGACAGTCTGACTGCATATTATCAACATTAAAATCACAACTAAAAACCCACCTGTTCAAACTGGCATTATTCACTGTAACCTGTGTGTCACTGTTTTATACCCCCTGTTGTTTGTTTTGTTTTTAACTTTGACTTGCCATGATCACTATTTTTTACTTTGACTGTCTTGTTGTTTTTATGCCCTGTAAGGTGACCTTGGGTGTTTTGAAAGGCGCCTCCAAATAAAATGTGTTATTATATACATATATATAGTATATATTATAATTATCTGAAGCTGAATAAATGATAGGCAAGGCTCTTTACCTGGACACTAACTACCGCAAGTAAAAGACTGGAGCATGCATAAAGTCTGCACTTTTATTGCAGGGGGGTGACTGAGGCAAAGACAAAGGTCTATATATTCTCCCACATAATTATTTAATTGACAGCCGAAGTGAGTTATTAAGTTATTAGTTCTTCTTGATACAAATCTTTTGTATGATTTTCATATTCACACACTCACGCTGCACACACTCACACTATGTACACTTTACAGAAGGAAAGGTCACTTTAAGAATAGTATAGCTTGAGATTGTCGAATATAGCATTGTATAGCAGTGTACATAAAGACCCAATGCCTCATCCGTAGCTAACAGTGTACTGCACTGCCACAGGACCTAGCATGTCCTACTATGCTCTGTAAATAGCTCATGTACAGATACCGATATGCCTACTTTGTTTACTTGTTTATTGTTGCTCTATTGGTTGGACTCTTATTATTATTACTTGTATTATGCACATCGTTGCGGGCGAGACTCCCCGCATTTCACTGTATACCTGTATGCCGTGACAAATAAAACTCTTGTATCTTGTATCTTGTATATTTATTTTTAAATAATGAAAATGATAAAAAAAAAAAAAATAAATTAAGAAGAACTAATAACTTAATAACTCATCACACTAAATAATGTACTGTGACTACCCAGGTAAAAAGTTCTCTACTGTTGAGCACCAAAACACTTTAATTCTAAACTTCGAATGGCTGAAGCACGTTGGACTTTGGGACTCTGAAAAAAGGATACTTGTGACATTAACATCCCACAATAAGCAATTTACGGCAGCTGACATTGAAGGTGATAGTGTTAATACAATAGAGAGGAGCCTCATCCGACACACTTTTAGTTGGAATTGAGTTAAGTACACTGTCACACTGGATGACTCATGCTGATGAGATACTAGGCTTGAAGTTACTGACGATGAGGATGATGATACTGATGATGATGTATATAACTTTGATAATAATAATAAGGATAATTGTAACTGAGGGGTACAATTCCCTGACTGTATTAAATAAGTATGGTATCATTAAACCACTACTGCGTTATGTACATTACTACTGGCCATACAGTACACAGGTATATGAGATGAACACACCCACAATAACACGGCTTCACAAGAAATACTGTTTAGAAGAATATTTATTAGCAGCACGAAGATTATCTTACATTACTTATCAAGATTGAGAGTTGCGCTTGTAAGGCGAAGAATGTGCATGAATAGGTCAAGAGCGTAAGTCCATGAGCATATTACGCAGGAGATAATTAATACCACCTGTATCATAAGAATTATATATGGTACACTAGTAGATTAGCTGGAGATACTAAAGGGGTCCCTCCGGTTGTAAGCCAGCAGGGGAGAGGATTTGTCGGTCGCAGAAAGTCTGGGTCAACGAGGAATAAGGAGACTCCAGGTACAGGAGACAGTGCAATAATCCCTTGATCCGTAGACGAACAACAGCTATTCTCCGGTATGCAGTGCCGCATGGAGGAAAGCTAGCCAGCCTCAGAGTACTAGAGGCGGGCTCGACGTGGTGCTCCTCACAGGGTAAATCCCACACAACAGTGGGTGTAGACGATTCTCCGCTCCAACAGCTACAGGACCAAAGCAAATATAATCCAGCCGAAAAGGGCTCTGTAGTCGTCGGTGTAGGTTATCCAGTGTACATATCCACACGGTTCTCGTCTAGGGCTCCTCGGATGACGGCACCAGGTTAGGCCGCCCAGCCTGGATAAGCACACTAGCTCGGTACGATGAAACGTTGGTAATGCTGGTCACTGTAGAACGGTAGCCGCACGATACACTATACATAATAGACTATTACTTAATAATAGAATAGGTCGAACTCGACGATACAGCGTTAAACTCTGACACTTCAGCTATCAATTCGCACGCGGTCTCAAGGCTCTATTTCGGGGCAAAACGGGCCCACTTCACAGCACGTTGTATCGTGGTGTGAGGCTTCAACTTATTGGGTAACACACTGCTGTATCCACCTGCGACGTATTTATACGTAAGGTGAACAATCTAGTACCAGCCTTATTTCTGTCTCGTATTCTTGCGCAGAACCGGGCATGTCCAGGCATATCTTAGCGGTGACTTTGAACTAGACATTGGGGGCATGGCCGTGGCGCCTAGGGGATCGCTGTCCAATAGGAGAACGAATATTATGGTCTGGCCTGTACTAGGTAAAGGGATATTCCGTGTATATGTACAAAGAATATACAAGGGATATCAGACGATATACAAATACTATACAATATATCTCAAGTAATAAATATATATATTCGGTTTAATCTGACCCTTTGTAACAGCCGCCTCCTAATTAGTCCGCACCTAATTAGATAAGCAGATACAGATTAACCGCACTGTCCACTACTCAATGTCCGTTGTGAGGGTAGGGCAGTTCACAAAGTCAGGGGGTCATGGTCGTCATCAAGAGAGTCGGGGAGCCTTGGCAACTCTATCAGCCTCGCCACGGGTCGGGTGTATGTCCGCCCCTGGACGAGCACTTCTGCCGCTCTGACCTTTCCGTCGGCACCAGTGATCACTTTGCTTACGCGGCCGGCCGGCCACATAGCTCGGGGTAGTGACTGGTCGATAATCATGACGACTGTGCCCTCCGTCAAATTGTCTCTTTCTTTCACCCATTTCTGGCGGGTCTGTAGAGACGGTAGATAGTGGAGGAGGAAACTGTTCCAAAACTTGTCAGCCAATACTTGACTGTACCTCCACATTCTTCGGCCGTTCGCTTCTTCAGGTCTGTACACTGTCTGTGGGAGCGCGGGGTCCAGCCGCCCCATCAAGAGAGTGTTGGGGGTGACTGGGTCGACATCTGCTACATCACTTGAGACGTAACCGAGGGGCTTTGAGTTCAATACTCCCTCGATCTCCGTGAGGACCGTCGTGAGGACTTCTTCCGCCACGGTCTGGGCCCCAAGCACGGCGTACAGGGCTGTCTTTATTGAACGTACTTCTCGTTCCCAAGTTCCACCGAAGTGAGGTGCATTCGGGGGGTTAAACTGGAAATCAATCTGAGAGGGAGCGAGGTGGGTCTTAAGTTCTGGGCCCATAGCTTGGAAGCTCTCTCTCAGCTCTCTTTCTCCTCCTTTGAAGTTTGTCCCGTGATCAGACAATAATATAGACGGTTTTCCTTTCCGCAATGTGAATCTCCGGAAGGCCATAAGGAATGAGTCCGTACTCATGGTTGGAAGGAGTTCTATGTGTATCGCTCGGGTGGTCATGCATTTGAATACAATACCCCACCGCTTCTCCGTCCCTCTTCCTTTCTTTACATACAGCGGGCCGAAACAGTCCATACCGGTGGAGTGAAAGGGCTTGTCGCCGAGTCGGAGGCGACAGGGGGGTAGGTCAGCCATCCGGGGTATACTGGGCTGTGCCCGCCACTTGCGACAGTCTAGACAGGTCCGCTGGAAGCGTCGTACTGCTTCTCTTCCTTGCAGTATCCAATAGCGACGTCTGATCTCCGCGAAGACTCTCTCTGCCCCGGCGTGGTGCACGTCCTCGTCGTATTTCTTTATGATGAGCTCTGTGACCTTGTGTCGGCTGTTTAAGACTATCGGGAACTTGACGTCATCCGTTAAGTCTGGGGCTCTCCTCAGACGACCACCCACTCTGATGAGATTATGGGCGTCGCTCTCAGGGGCCAAGTGGAGCAGTCTGCTGTCTGACGGGACTGGCTTTGATCCCTGCAGACAGTCTAGCTCGTCGGGGAACGAGTCTCTTTGGGCTCGCTGTAGCAGAAGGAGTTCTGCTTCTTCGTAGTTAGCTGCATTAATGTCAGTAGTGGACGGAACCTCAGGGTGGTGCCACAGGAATGTCTTTAACTGCGCACTCTCAAGGGTGGGGCAGTCGTCTATGTTGGGATCTGTGGGGACTAGTGTGTGTGTCAACCCACAGAACATAGATTTCTTCTTCTCTGCCTCCTCTTCACTCGCCTCCCGTGGGGTGGGTGTAGGCCACTCTTCTTCCGGGAGCTTGAGGAACTCGGGACCGTCACTATAGAGATTGTGACGGGTGAGGTCATCCAGGGACATTCCCCGTGTGATGACGTCGGCTGGGTTCTGTTTTGTGTCCACGTACCTCCAGCTTGCTGCTTCTGTTAAATCTTGTATCTCTGTGATTCTGACTCCCATGAAGACCTTGTATCTACACGAATCGGACTGGATCCATGTGAGTACGGTCATGGAGTCTGACCACAGGATTGTTCTTTGCACCGGGATGGTGAGTTCACGTTGGATTAACGTGGCGAGTTGCGCTCCTACTAGGGCTGCGCAGAGCTCTAGACGCGGGATAGATTGTTGCTTGCGGGGGGCTATTCTTGAGCGAGCCAGGATGAAGGCAGTATGTATTTCTCCTCCCTCCTCTCGGGCCCGCAAGTAGGCCACCGAACCGTAGGCTACTTCGGAGGCGTCGCTGAAGACGTGCAGATCCATCTGACACGTCTCCGGCCTCACTGTGGGTGGGAAGTAGCTGCGGCGTATGTTGACACCTGGGAGCGAGCTGAGTTCTGTCTCCCACTCTCTCCATGTGGAGGCAAGGTGTTCGGGTATGGGATCGTCCCAGCCCTGGTCCTTGTCCCATAGCGCTCGTACAATCATCTTTGCCCTGGTGGTGTAAGGTAGAATACATCCCAACGGGTCATATTGTCTGGCGAGTGTTCTGTATACACTCCGTCTTGTGGTCGGTAGTGAAGTCGACCTTCCCTGCTCCTTGGTCAGGGGTGTGTGTCTATAATGGAGCGAGTCTGTTTTGAAGCGCCAGACTAGTCCTAATGTCATTTCTTGGGCTTCTCCTGGGATGGTCGCCATCCAGGTCTCGCTGCTTGCTGCCTTGTCCTCTGGGGAGAGGCTGCGCAATACTTGCGGGTCGCTGCTGGCCCACTGCCGGAGATCAAAGCCGCCTTTGATCAGGGAGGCGCGGAGCTTGAGTAGGAGGGCCTCGGCTTCTTCTGGCGTCGAGACGCTTTGCAGACAGTTGTCCACGTAGAAACTATTTCCTACACTTTGTCGGACCTCTTCATCAGCTGCTGGGTCCTCTGCGACGTGTTTTTGCAGTGCGAACGTAGCACAGCATGGGCTGCATGTGGTTCCGAAAGGGAGGACTTCCCATTGATAGATGGATGGTTGCTCATCCCCGATCCTCTCTCTCCATAAGAACCGCAGCAGGGGCTTGTCCTCTTCCACTAGTCGCACCTGCAGGAACATCCCTTTGATGTCGCCGCTGATGGCCACCTTGTTCTGGCGGAAACGTAGCAACACGCCTAGTAGAGAGGGGCCGAGTGTTGGGCCGGGCAAGAGCTCTTTATTCAGATTTTGTGATCCGATCTGGTAGCTGCAGTTAAACACAATACGATCCTTGCCGTTGTGGTGGACTTTGTGGTGCGGCACGTACCATGATTCGGTCGTCTGATCGGCCTCTTTAATGTCAATTCTCTTTATGTGTCCCGCTGTGATTAGCTTGTCAATCTCAGCGCGGTACACAGTAGCTTGAGCGGGGTCTCTGGCTAGGCGCCGCTCTGTGTTCGATAGATACCGCTCCGTCGCTTCTTTTGGGGCGTGGAAGGTAGGCATACCCTCTCGCCTCAGGAGTGGAGTTGCGTATCTCATCACTCCGTTGACTTTGACTCTCTTTGTCCCCTGCTCGAGGAGGGCTATGGCATAAATGTCTTCCTTGGAACGAATGTGTTTCTTTTCGTTCTTAAAGGGCATTGTCTCTAGTGTCCATAGCCTCTCGACGTGCTGTAAGAGGGCGGTGTCTTCTTCTGTCACTCTGGAGTGGAGGCAGCGAGTGGCTGCTGTTCGGTTGGGAGACCTGGAGAGGGGGCCTTGTAGCGTCCATCCTAGGCGGGTCTCGACTGCTGCAGGACAGCCTCTGGGCCCAGTGTGGACCCGGTCCATCGGGACGATGAGGTGTGCATGGTCATCAGCAGGGTCGGGGTGGCACCGTCTATGAGCGGTATAGGTAGTTGACGCAGGTGCACGTATTTGTCCATCAGCTTGGCGATGGGGTAGGTGTACTGCGACAGGCCTATGTCTTGGCTGGTGAAAGCGTTAGTGATCCTATACCGTCTCTCTGGCTGCCCGCTTGCTACGATAGTGAAGGAGATGTTCTCACCCTTGATCGTCTTCAGGTCTCTTCTTATAGTCCGAATCGTCATCGTTTCTTCGCTCCCCCGCAGCCCCAGCTGGGCCGCAGCGGACGCGAGGAGAAGGGTCTTCTCTGACCCGTCGTCAAGGACGGCGTAGGTGTCCATGACCTTGTCCTCGTAACTCAATGTTACGCGGACCACCTTCAAGAGCACCCGGGCGCCCCCGCTGCTGGCGGGGTCAATGTACATAACACTTGCCTTTGTGCTGCTTGAGGGTGCAGGCTTTCTTCTGTTACTGTCATGTAAAACGTCCAAGTGGGCTCCGTCACACCGACTACACCTCTTCTTTAAGCGGCACTCGGCTGCCATGTGACTGCGCGCACAGCGGTAACAGCGGCGGTTGGACTTTATCCATTGACTCACCTCGTCGGCGGTCATCTTCTTGAACGTGTCACAGTGTGACAGCCAGTGTTCCTTTTCGGTAGACGGTCAATATTCCTTATCTCTTGTATTACGTAGTCCCATATGCGTCCATAACGTTGGTCGAGGGCTACTAGAGCCGCGGTGTATGGGGTACTTGAGTTGGAATATGCCAGCGCTATATTATGCGCTCTGGGCACCTTCAGGTGCTTGAGTAGGATAGCATACTTGTACGTCTCATCTGGGACATCGGACATCATTGTCTCTAAGCACATTCGTAGCTCTGTGTACTGTGCTCTGTTCTCGTGTGTGAAGTCCGGGAACGTCGGTGTGCCAAGGTACGATGCCATGGATGGCTGGCACATCGGTGAGCGTTGGGGGAGAGGCCTCCTAGGCGAGTCTCCTCTTACGTGTCGTGGTGGGCTGGTACCTGGCGGGTACCAAGGCCCGTGTACCCAGGTGCTGTTCCTCGGGGCTGGTCGTGCGTCAAGCTCACCCGTGAGTTGAGTCGGGGGTCTGTAACGCAGGGCCTCGGGGGTAAAGTCTGGGCTGTACTGGACCTCCTGGTCCTGTGGAGTACGATGCTGCTGTTGGGCTTGACTTTCCTCCTCTCCCTCTTCTTCTTCCTCTGCCAGGTCTTCTAGATCCTGTAATCGTCTATTTAGTCTCTCTGCGGCGTAGGCCGGGTCTTCCCTGTTGCTGGGTCTCGCATGGACCGGTCGGGGAGGGGGTTCGGAGAGGTGTATAGGCTCTTTCTGTTGGCCGGGCTCCGGGTCGCTTGATCGGGTAGGGGAGGGTGCCCTAGACCCTTGTCTTGACAAGGCCCTGGAGCTCCGTGCGGAGGGAGGGGGGGTTGCCCTGGCAATCAGTTGCTCCATTATCTGCGCTTGTAATCGGTTGCGCTCGGCTTCGCGCTTGATGTGAGCGAGGTCGCGCTCTGCTTCACGCTGGGCTTGGGCTGCGTCGCGCTGTGCATTGGCGGCTTCGCGCTGTGCATCGGCGGCGGCGCGCTGGGCTTCGGCGCGGTCTCTTTCCATATTCTCTTCCGTCTGGAGGCGTCTGGTCTCCAGGCGTATGCGGTCGTCGTCGCTCCTTTGCTGCGCCTGGAAGCGCTCTCGCTCGATCGCAGAGTGTTCGCGTTCACTAAGGGCTTGCGCTTGGAGTTGCGCGTGGAAGCGTTCTCTTTGGTCTGCAGATTGTTCGCGCTCACTTAGTTGTTGAGCCTGCAGGCGGTCTCTTTCCATGGTAGAGTGTTCGCGCTCACTTTGGTGTTGCGCGCGGAGGCGCTCTTGTTCCATGGAAGAATGTTCGCGCTCGCTAAGCGTCTGTGCTTGGAGTCGATCGCGTTCGGTGGAGGCTGCCAGGGTGGCGATAAATGCCTGCGCCAGCATCTTGTCCGCCTCGCTGGGGGAAGACACTGATGGAGGTGATCGGCTTCTGGCAGTGCTCGTTGGAGATCCGTTCTCCTGTCGCGCTCCGAGGAGGTCCATCTCCTGGGTGCGCGTCTCTTCTGGTGGTGGGTCGGGTTCCATCCCTGGAGGGCTTTCTTTATCCTGGAGCTCTCCGGGGACTACCTCGTTGACGTTGGCGGGGGGTAAAGTCATGTCAGGTCCCTCCTGGTCCCCCCCGTGAGCTTGGTCAGTTACGTTAGAACCCACTAGGGTCTCTACTGGCGGGGTCGCCTGGTCGGTAGGGTTTGACATACTTTTACTATCCACCTTTTCCGCGTTTAACGTCTGTATAAAGCTAGGTAATAGACTGGCAGCGTAGTCCTCTAGGTAACGAGGTGGCTGCCGTCTGCGCTCCGGGCGATCTAGCTTAGGAGAACCGTTTGTGGAGTGTTCATCATTGGCCATGTTAATATTAATATTATATTAATATTACGCTAATTACCCTCCGGCTCGAAGGACCAATTGTAACTGAGGGGTACAATTCCCTGACTGTATTAAATAAGTATGGTATCATTAAACCACTACTGCGTTATGTACATTACTACTGGCCATACAGTACACAGGTATATGAGATGAACACACCCACAATAACACGGCTTCACAAGAAATACTGTTTAGAAGAATATTTATTAGCAGCACGAAGATTATCTTACATTACTTATCAAGATTGAGAGTTGCGCTTGTAAGGCGAAGAATGTGCATGAATAGGTCAAGAGCGTAAGTCCATGAGCATATTACGCAGGAGATAATTAATACCACCTGTATCATAAGAATTATATATGGTACACTAGTAGATTAGCTGGAGATACTAAAGGGGTCCCTCCGGTTGTAAGCCAGCAGGGGAGAGGATTTGTCGGTCGCAGAAAGTCTGGGTCAACGAGGAATAAGGAGACTCCAGGTACAGGAGACAGTGCAATAATCCCTTGATCCGTAGACGAACAACAGCTATTCTCCGGTATGCAGTGCCGCATGGAGGAAAGCTAGCCAGCCTCAGAGTACTAGAGGCGGGCTCGACGTGGTGCTCCTCACAGGGTAAATCCCACACAACAGTGGGTGTAGACGATTCTCCGCTCCAACAGCTACAGGACCAAAGCAAATATAATCCAGCCGAAAAGGGCTCTGTAGTCGTCGGTGTAGGTTATCCAGTGTACATATCCACACGGTTCTCGTCTAGGGCTCCTCGGATGACGGCACCAGGTTAGGCCGCCCAGCCTGGATAAGCACACTAGCTCGGTACGATGAAACGTTGGTAATGCTGGTCACTGTAGAACGGTAGCCGCACGATACACTATACATAATAGACTATTACTTAATAATAGAATAGGTCGAACTCGACGATACAGCGTTAAACTCTGACACTTCAGCTATCAATTCGCACACGGTCTCAAGGCTCTATTTCGGGGCAAAATGGGCCCACTTCACAGCACGTTGTATCGTGGTGTGAGGCTTCAACTTATTGGGTAACACACTGCTGTATCCACCTGCGACGTATTTATATGTAAGGTGAACAATCTAGTACCAGCCTTATTTCTGTCTCGTATTCTTGCGCAGAACCGGGCATGTCCAGGCATATCTTAGCGGTGACTTTGAACTAGACATTGGGGGCATGGCCGTGACGCCTAGGGGATCGCTGTCCAATAGGAGAACGAATATTATGGTCTGGCCTGTACTAGGTAAAGGGATATTCCGTGTATATGTACAAAGAATATACAAGGGATATCAGACGATATACAAATACTATACAATATATCTCAAGTAATAAATATATATATTCGGTTTAATCTGACCCTTTGTAACAATAATTATGAATAGTCTGACAACTGATGATTTCGTGACAATGATCTGTATTGTCTATGAATGGAAAAAGAACAGATAAACACCCTGTAATCAATGTTGTCTGTATAGTATACACACACACACCTCTCATCCCTCTTGTGTTTAAAGGGGCAGTTCACCCAAAATTCCAAGAAACATATTCCCCCTTACCCAGAGCGCGATCTATCCATCCACATGGGGCCGCGACAGTGGCTCGGGAGGTAGAGCAGTTGTCTGGTAATCCGGAGGTTCCCGGTTCGATTCCCGCTCCTCCCGGGCAGCGTGTTGAAGTGTCCTTGAGCAAGACACTTAACCCCTAATTGCTCCTGATGAGCAGGTTGGCACCTTGCATGGTTGCCTCCGCCGTCGGTGTGTGAATGTGTGAGTGAATGGCTAAAATGTGAGGAAAGTGCTTTGGATAAAAGAGCTATATAAATGCAGCCATTTACCACATAGTTTGGATGTAAGTAGGGCTGGGCGATAAAACGATAACGATAACTATCGCGATAAATTATTTCCTCGAAATAAACATGAAACGTGGTCGCAAAGTTTCGATATATCGATTTTCCAAGCTTGGCTCCGTTCAGCCTCGGCTCAGCACACTCACTAACAACAACCAGCGTTACGTGATGACGTACTTACGCACAACAGCTAACAACCAATCAGTGAAGGAGATGGCCGAGACCCGGAAGGAGGTAGGACTCACTCAACAACAAGGCTTGCTAGGCTAATTAGCTTGCAAGGCGTTGTTTTATATATTTACGTGCCGAGTATGTGTGTGTTTTGAATTCTGAGGCCACGTTTATGGTAGTGTGGGATATACAGTGGACGTCGTTTCAATATATTGTGGCGGAAGAGAGTATTTTAGTGTCATATTTAGCACATTGTCATGGAATAGACCGCTTAGAACCAACAGGCTGGCTAGGATAACTAGCTTGCACGGCACTGTTTTATATATTTACGTGCCGAGTATGTGTGTGTTTTGAATTCTGAGGCCACGTTTATGGTAGTGTGGGATATACAGTGGACGTCGTTTCAATATATTGTGGCGGAAGAGAGTATTTTAGTGTCATATTTATTGTCATGAGATACTCCGCTTGTCGGCTAACGTGCGCAGACTGATGACGACATCAACTCGACTTGAGACATTCGCAGCAGCATAAGAAGTTAATTAATATTTTAAGGCGTACTCATTAAGTCCATTGACAACATGGTTTGACTCCCAAGCATTAGCATCTTGGAGAAAAATAGAAGAAAACATAGTAGCCCCACATAGACTGAAGGACATGGCATACACTAAACTACCAATCAAGCACTGTGAACGAAAATTTGGCCCCATAATTACTCATGCGATCCGGATTTGGCGTGAATCACAAAAAAAAAATCCTAACCCACAAAAATGGCACAATCATACTCCCTTATTCAATAACAATGCTCTCTTAATTGGAAAACGACCTATAAGATTCCCTATATGGGAAGAGCAAGGCATACACTCATTAGGGGATGTTTTTAACAAACAGGGTTTTTGTAGTGATAAAGAAATACGCAAAAAATTTAATCTCACCAAGTCCACATGGCTTTTTCACAAACAGTTAGAGCTATGTTTGAAGTCTCACGGTGTTCCATTAGACAGACCAATTGAACACCACAGATACCACAAATTCTTCTACGCAAGAGAGACATCGAGAGGTTTTGTTTCAGAATTTTATCATCAATTACTAACGTCCTCGTATGAAACCCTCCAACTTGACTCTGTCTGGAGGAGGGATATACCAGACCTGGAAAATGACTTTGATTGGCAAGGAGCCTGGGCAAATGTCCGACTTACATCAAGGAACCCGGATCATCAACAAATCAATCTTAACTATATTCACAGGACATACTTGACTCCTATAAGACTGTGCCGAATGGGGCTCAAACAAGATTCCAAATGCACCCAATGTACAAATGGGGACGAAGGGACATTTATGCACATGTATTGGGACTGCTCACCAGTTAAGGCATTCTGGAAAGATGTGACCCAACAAATATCAAAACTCGTATCTTGGAATATACCTGTACACCCCTCGGTATTGCTGTTGAATGATGTTTTTGAGTTTGCAGTGAATCCACAGCTAAAGAGATTGGTTTTATCGGGTATCACAGTAGCCAAAAAGCTGATCGCATCACGCTGGTTTCAACCGGAAAAAATGTGCCGTAAAGTTTGGTTTCTTACATATCTCGATGTAATTTACCATGAAATATCTACAGCAAGAATTCTGGGTCTCAATGAATCCAAAATGTCAATGTGGTTAGAAGTGGTGGAGAGAATAAAAGCTAGCTTATAATGGTAGTGTCTGGTTAGGTGCGAGGGATAGTGGAGGTACTTCTCAAGGTGGGGTCCGGGAGGGGGGGGTTCGAGCTGAGCATATGTGTGTAGTTTTTTTTTTAGATAACAGGTATTATGGGTATATCTTATATAAGACAACTAACTAAAAGGTGATCTCATTGGATGTGCCCTGACAATTAATGCTTGTATATCTTATCGTGTGTTGTCATGTTTGTTTATATGTTTGTTTAAAAAATAATAAAAAAATAAAATACAAGAAGTTAATTAAACTTGACGGACATTATATCGACGATAATTATCGATATCGAATTATATGAAAATAATTTTATAATTTTATCGCGATAACGTTTTTGGTCATATCGCCCAGCCCTAGATGTAAGTTGCTGAGTTTTGGAGATATCTGCCACAGAGATGTCTGCAGTCACTACAATACATTTGAACAATTCAACAGCAATGTCTCTTTCCAGAAATCATGACACGGTTACTCAAGATAATCTACAGACCTCGTTGTGAACAGTGTCAATGATAACTATTTTCTACCAAAGTTAACCTCGCTCCAATAATAATGTAATTAAAGATGAAAAATATGTTTTTTGTGAACCGCCCCTTTAACAATTAGTTGTTATGTGAATGTTACACTATAAATTTACTAATACTATATATCTTTTTTTATGCATTTAGTTACATACTGTGTCAGAAACAGGCCACGTGAGCGGATCGGCGCGGGCGAGAAATCCGCTCATCGCTCATGTTGACCCCGCCCCCAAGTCGCTCTCCGCTCGCTCACCGCTCACCTTGAATCGAGCGCTCCCCGCTCCCCGCGCCACATCGCTCTGCAGATTTTTTATTTTTTTTGGAGCATGGTGTAAATTAGCTCAAACTACAACAGTCTACACCCCCTGGGCCCCTTAACAATTGTTTGTATTGAGCCGCATTGTAATTGTACCCATTCTGCAATGTTAAATAACGTTGTTTATCCATTCACTAGCTCTATTAAGTGATGATAGCTAGCCTAGCCACAATGCCATGGTCGCTGCCATTAACGTTAGCATGTAAGCTAACGACAACAACAATGGCATCAAAACTTTTTCTAACAGGATGTGAGTGACAAAGCCTGAACAGGATATCACAGGTTCACCCTTCTCATTGGTTGAAAATGGCCTTCATGTTTGTACATCGCCATCTGTTGTTTTGGCATTGTACTACATGTATATTACATCAGTGTTAAACCACTGTGTGAGCGGCCCGGAGCGGATTGGAGCGGAGGAGAACTCTCGCTCCGGATGTCGCGCCGACCCATTTTAAAACCCACTCCTCGCTCACGTCAAAACCGCCCGCTCCGCTCCCCGCGCCGCTCACGCTCCGATCCGCTCACATGCACTGGTCAGAAACTAGGTCTTTTTCAACATCATGTCTTTTCTGTACTGAAAACTCATGACTTCATACAAGTTCATAATATATATATACATAATATACATCCTCAGTGTGCTGCTAGCTAGATCAGTACACTTTCAATTAAATGTATTCGCAGGAAGTGGATTTTCTTT
The DNA here is from genome assembly GCF_963971535.1 of Notolepis coatsorum. NCBI lineage: Eukaryota > Metazoa > Chordata > Actinopteri > Aulopiformes > Paralepididae > Notolepis > Notolepis coatsorum. The sequence continues at coordinate 123,001,795 of NC_140171.1, forward strand.
CTAATTAATATATTGAAAAACATTTGGCATGAATAGGCTGTACTTTCCCACCTAACGACGAGTAAATGAGAATTGGTGTTCTCTCATCAACAAGTAAATGACCATTTCTGTTTAAATGTTAAACATTTACATATAGGCCTTGCACAGTTTGTGTCATTCTCCCAACATGGCTTCCTGTAACATAGCAACCATTATTTTGTACATACCAATGGAAGAGACAACAGTTGCTATAAAACTCTTAACAGTCGGGCCATCATGCCCGTGCGCGGGATGCATGCACGTCGCGGCACTTTGCGAGCGTCTACCAGCTCGGGGCTGCATTTTTCGCCAATCATGTAATACACCGTTTGAAAATTGAATTTGCCGCTTTTCCAACGCCACCTCACTCGACCAATTCCGTGCCTCGGTTCTCAAGTTACATGACGATATGTCAGGCGAGTGTCTTCTTACAAGGCTGCGCGTCAAATGACCACGTCGGACTGTTATATTAGTCGTACTGGCGAATCGCGTCCTGCTCTTCGCCATCGAGATATACTTCATCTCCAGTACCTAGTGTACTCCATCAACGAATAAAAACAATACACCCAGCACCTGCCAGGCCCCGCCCCAGTGCTACGTACTATATAGCACTAGGCGTGGTCACCACTCGCTCTTCCTCTATTTTCGTTTCCATCATAGCGGATGCGTGCACCCTATGCAACTAGTTGTCATGAAAAGTTTAGAGAAATTGCGTAATATTGATTGCTTACCGGAGATTTGCTTACCCCTGGAATCTTCGCGGCATGTTCCAACGACACGTCGGGTCTATCCTGATCTTTCCTCGTCTTGTGGCAGCAGATCGAGGGACAGCGTGCAAGGTTTGGCTATCGAGCCGACTCGTACACAGGTAGGCCCTGTGTCATCAGGCATTAATGCTAGTGTTAGTAATGCTGGTTGTTTTGTTACACAACCGAGTTGTGTGTCGGCGCCAGGGGCGGGATGTTTTGGTGAACGTTCCTCTGAAGTGGACGGTTTCCAAGCGATCCTGGAGCGCGCTGCTAACACTAATGCTATAATGCTGGGTCACTGTTCTAATGTTCCCCGCCATGGGATGTTGCCGCTTTTCCCTCCTCTTAACCGGTTCATTGATGAAGGTCAGTCGGTAGCTAATGTGGGGGGTTTTGCTGAGTCCTATTTACCCTTTTTTCGGAGCCCCCAGGGTGCAGGGCGGGTGTGCCGTGGCTAGGTAGCCAGGTAGCATAGATCCTGTGCCCCGGCGGGGTTGAACGGTGTCCCACCCGGAAGCCGACGCTTGAGAGCGAGTCGGCCTGGCGGGTGGCAGTATGGACTGATGAGAGTTATACTGCTGCAGGATGGAATTTAGCGGCGGCCAGTGTTGTGGCTCAGCTGACCACATTAGCGTCGGGTAGTGGGGCTACAGGACCAGCCGACGCTGAAAACATTTTGCATGTTTTTGGTGTTATAGAGATCTTGAATCAGTCGCAAGCTATAACTGCGGGGAGGATTAGGATGCTATCAACGTTTGTTAATAGGCATTTCTGGTTGGAGCAATCTCCTCTTGGGGAAGAAGAGAGGTTTTCTCTCCTCACGGCTCCTTTTTCCACAGAAAGGCTATTTGGTCGTTCTGCGGAGACGCAGGCGGTTGTTGACCTAGGTCCCACACCGCCTCACGCTATGCAGCCAGAGGTTGGAGCATGGCCTCGTCAGCGACTGTGACGAGGCCCTCGACAGGCGGCCATGTTTCCCCTGCCAGTGGTACCCTGGGCGGAGAGTCAACAGGAGTCCACAAGGCCGACAGCCTTGGCGGCCGAGGGATCGGCCATGTTGGATGTACTCGGCTTGGAATATACAAGCCGTCGCCATTCTGCCGCGAACAGCCCGCTCCCCGATAACTTTTTTCCCTGTCACCAGCGGAAGAGGGGCTCTGATCGTTTTCCTTTGGCTGCGGGCCGCGAACCTTCTTTGAAGCGTATGCGGCCCCACGTTTCGCTTCTCATGGGGACAGGGGCTGACACCCAGTTGATGGCTGAGCCTGGGTCTGTCCGTGAGAATGTTGTGCTGTCACGTGGCTCCCGCGCCGCACGTTGGTGAGCCTGGTGTTACGGCTGCCACTAGTTACAGTGGTCAGCAGGGGGACTCGAGGCCTCTTCGTATGAATGCTCAGCACGAGTTACCCCGACCTCGCCTTCGCCAGGCGGGGTATCGCGTTGACGCCTCCCACTCCCACAAGATCGGCAGTGGTCTGCAAAGAAGAGGCGTGCGTGATTTGGGTGGTAGCAATATCACTGCAGGGCTACGGTGTGTAGGAACCCATGGGGTCTAGCTGCGGAACAACTCCTCAGCATGCTCTAGAGGGGTGTTCAGTGGGGGAGCGTGTGTCAACTAGTTTGATGGCAGCTTCTCCCGTATCAAACCGGCCCTTTCTGTCGGGGTCCCCCCTTGGGTGCGACCGCCCTGTCCGCTTTGGCGGGTTCAGAGGCTACGCACAGTGGGAGGGACCGGGCCACCTATCTGCTGTTCCTTGCGGCCCAGCGTCAGTTGACGGCGGGTGCGCTCTGGGATTATTATCACATATGGCGACAAGAATGCCGTTTGGTGGAATGGATAAGATAAGATATTCCTTTATTGATCCCCTTGGGGAAATTCAGGCATCATAGCAGCATGGGGGGGAGGGGGGAGGGGTACAGGTAGTAAAACAACACAGTATACAGGTAGTAAGAGACAACACAAGCAGTGTAAACAATTTGATCAATATGGTCAATATAATTTACTATCTGACTAGCTGAGGAATATTCACATTATTCACAGTGTCACATAAGGTGCAGTATGCATGAGGTAGTGTTATAATTTACTATCTACTGAGTATACATTAATCAAAGTACCAGGGTAGTCTACTTTGTCCCCCTTGGGTTCCTATAAGTCCCAGGTCAATGTCTGGTAGCAGTCGCTGTCGCTGCCCCCTGTTGTGGGGCCTGGAGGCTGCTAGTCGCTGCCCACTGTTGTGGAGCCTGATGGCCGCTGGTATGAAGGACTGTCCGAGGCGGTTAGTTGAGTGTCGGGGGGGGATGAGTCTGTGGCTGAACGAGCTTCTCATCTTGACTAGCTCGTCGTAGAGGGGGTGGTAGGGGTTCTCCATGATGGCATCCAGCTTCCTTATCATCCCCCTCTCTACCATCACCTCAAGTCTAGGTAGCTCGACTCCCACCACGGAGCTAGCCTTCCTCACCAGCTTGTTGAGCTTGTTGGTGTCCCTTGAGTTGATGTAGCCTCCCCAGCATGCCACAGCATAGAAGAGGATGCTGGCCACAACAGACTGGTAAAAAGACTGCAGCAGTTTGTTGCACACATTGAAGGACCTGAGTCTCCTCAGGAAGAACAGCCTGCTCTGTCCCTTCCTGTAGAGGGCCTCTGTGTTGTCCGACCAGTCCAGTTTATTGTTCAGGTGTACCCCAAGGAACTTGTATGAGTCTCCACATCCACCCCTCGGATGGAGATGGGAATCGGGGGGGGCCTCTTCTTGCCCCTCCGGAAGTCCACCACCAGCTCCTTGGTCTTACTGGTGTTGAGTTGGAGGTGGTTGCTGTCGCTCCACCCCACGAAGCTCTCCACCAGGGCTCTGTACTCCTCATCATCGTCGGTGATGTAGCTTACGATGGAGGAGTCGTCTGAGAACTTCTGCAAATGGCACCCGCTGGAGTTGCGGCAGAAGTCTGAGGTGTAGAGGGTGAAGAGGAAGGGTGACGGCACAGTTCCCTGGGGGGCGCCGGTGTTGCTCACCAGTACGTCAGACTGACTGTCCTTTAGTCTGACGTACTGTGGCCTCTCAGTGAGGTAGTCCTTGATCCAGGCCACCAAGCCGTGCTCCAGCTGCATCGCAGAGAGCTTCTCCGCTAGCAGTGACGGCTGGATGGTGTTGAAGGCGCTGGAGAAATCAAAGAACATAATCCTCACTGAGCTGCGCGGCTTCTCCAGGTGCGTGTACGCTCTGTGGAGCATGTAGATGATGGCATCCTCCACCCCGATGTTTGCCTGGTATGCAAACTGCAGGGGGTCGAGGGAGTCACGCACCAGGGGCTTGAGGTGTTGCAGGACCAGTCTCTCAAACGTCTTCATGACGTGTGACGTCAGAGCGACTGGCCTGTAGTCGTTGGGGGTGCTGGGACGTCCCTTCTTGGGCACCGGGACAATGCAGGATGTTTTCCAGAGCTGGGGCACCCTCTCCAGCCTCAGGGAGAGGTTGAAAAGATGCTGGAGCGGTGCTGCCAGCTGCTCTGCACATACCTTGAGCACCCTGGGATTGGTGTTGTCCGGTCCTCTGGCCTTGTTTACATTAATTCTGGAGAGCTGCCTACTGACCTGACTGGTTGTGATCGTCAGGGTTGGGGGTGGTGGGCAGTCTGCTGGTGTTGGGGTTGGGGTGCCGTTGCTGATGGGTGTGGGTGGGTGGGGGGTGGGGGGGCTGCTTTGTAGGTGTGATCTGGTGCTGGTGTCGATGGGTGGGGGGAGGGGTGTGGGGAGGCCACTCTGGTCAAAGCGGTTGAAAAACGAGTTGAACTCGTTTGCACGCTCTGGAGGGCCCTCCACAGCTGTGCCCTGTGGAGAGAATGTTGAGGCTGGGGCTTGTTTTGCAGTTCGCACGACCCCACCCTCCGTTCTCAGGTTTGGTGCAGACCCTATTGTTAGGGTCAGCAGCAGTGACAGCTCTGGCCGACGAGATCCAATCTCTGTTGGCGAAGCAGGCCGTAGTCGTGGTCCCGAGAGAGGACGCGATGTCAGGCATCTACTCCCGTTATTTTCTGGTGCCCAAAAAAACAGGAGGGGTCAGACCTATACTGGATCTGTCCGCGTTCAATCGTCTGATTGTGGCGAGACCATTCAGAATGTTGACCGTCAAACACCTGCTACTTGCTGTCAGGGTGGGAGACTGGTTCACCTCCATAGACCTGAAGGATGCGTATTTTCACATCCCGATCTTCCCTCCTCACAGGAAGTTCCTACGGTTCCTATTTCAGGGCGTAGCGTACGAATACCAGAGGTTGCCATTCGGCTATTCTCTGGCTCCCCGCACATTCACCAAGTGCGTAGAGACTGCGCTGGAGCCTCTACGTCGTCAGGGGATACGAATTCTATTCTATCTCGACGACATTCTGCTCCTCAGCCGGTCGGAGGAGGTCGCCAGGTCTCATACCAGGCTGGTGGTGGAATTCCTCACCAAGCTGGGTTTTGCTGTGAACTGGAAGAAGAGTACGCCTCTTCCCAGTCAACAGGTGGAGTACTTGGGCTTGACACTGAGATCAATACCCATGATTGTAACCCTCTCGGAGCAACGGAGGGTGTCTATCCTCCACGCGCTCTGGGGTTTCCGTCCTGGGAAGACGGTCACGCCGCTGCAAGTGATGCGCCTGCTTGGTATGATGGCATCTGCTCACGCGGTGGTCCCTCTTGGCCTCCTCTTCATGAGGAGGATACAGAGGTGGTTCTCCAGTATGATAATAGACAAATGGAAACGGTTGCCGGACCGGGGCACAGCTGTGTGGTTCCCGGTCCTGATCCAGCTACTGGTAGCCCGCCCTGGCCTGTTCCTTGGTCGGCGAGGGCCCTCTCTCAAGCGCACGGGTTGCTGTTTCGGCTCCCGGTGATACGCCAACCTCTGATGGTTTGGCTGGTGAGAGGGTAAGTCTGGAGAGGATGGACCCTTCTGTGGTTGACACCATCCGGAATGCGCGTGCTCCCTCCACTATCGCGCTTTACGCGGGTAGGTGGCGTATGTTCCAAGAGTGGTGTAAGGCGGGGGGCAGGGACCCGGTGTCCTGCCCCCTGGATGCTGTCCTTATTTTCCTTCAGTCTCTCCTTGATAGACTGTCGGCTTCGACGGTGAGGGTATATGCGGCGGCTATATCCTCTTATCATGAGGGGTTTGAGGGTGTTGTATTGTTCAGCCACCCTCTTGTGAAGCGTTTCCTGCTTGGCGTTCGACGCCTTAAGCCGGTGAAACACTCTTTGGCTCCGAGCTGGGATCTTCAATTGGTCCTCGGTCGGTTGTCCTTGGCCCCGTTTGAGCCTCTTGAGCAAGCGCTGTTGGAACAGCTGTCGTTCAAGACTGCGTTCTTGCTGGCCATCACCTCCGCTAAACGCGTGGGTGAGCTTTGTGCTCTCTCGGTACGGCCCGAGTGTCTGTCTATTCGTTCCGATAGCGGTGCCACTCTGCGGTCTAATCCAGCCTTCGTGCCAAAAAATATCCGGAGTTCTTTCCGCTCCAGGGATATTATGGTTCAGGTGTTTCATCCGCCTCCTCACGCTAGTGAGTTGGAGGCGGGCCTTCACCCGTCATGTCCGGTCCGGGCTTTGGGGATTTACCTCAGCCGTACTCAGGGCCTCAGGGCTACCGATCAGCTTTTTGTCTGTTGCGGTGGCTCTCGTGCTGGTAAGGCACTGTCAAAACAGCGCCTGTCCCATTGGTTGTGCGAGGGCATTGCCCTTTGCTACACGTTGGCCGGGCTGGCTCCCCCTGGGGGCGTCAGGGCGCACTCCACTCGTGGGGTGGCGGCCTCTGCCGCGCTACTGGGTGGGGCCTCGGTGGAGGACATCTGTGCTGCGGCTTCATGGTCCTCACCGGGTCCCTTCGTAAGGTTTTACCTCATGGACATGACCAGGGGTTCTGTCTCCCAGGCGGTTCTGAGGTCTGAGACCTCTCCTGCTTCCCATCCTTTGGTGGGGTAGCAGGAGTGTGTGGGTGTGGGCCACAATGTGTTGTGTCACATGTGGTTCCGCCTGTGCTGTGCGTTCAAGAGGTTCTAGTTCCCTCTTGTTCGCACTCGGGTGGAGTTGACTGCCGCCCCCTCTTCATTAGGAAGGATGGGGTGACGGGACTCCCCTCCCCCCTGATGTGGGCTTTAGGGTCCTCAGGGGGTGCATTTGTCGGTCCTCGCGTCTGCTCTGTCCCCATATCTCGATGGCGAAGAGCAGGACGCGATTCGCCAGTACGACTAATATAACGATTATGTATATAACCTAGTTATATATGAGTACTGGCTGAGCGTCCTGCTCTTAGCTTGCCCTGAGGTCCCTTGGGGTAACTTTTCTTGGGAAAAGTTTTTTCCGAGGAAGAGCGAGTGGTGACCACGCCTAGTGCTATATAGTACGTAGCACTGGGGCGGGGCCTGGCAGGTGCTGGGTGTATTGTTTTTATTCGTTGATGGAGTACACTAGGTACTGGAGATCCAATACAATCCAATCCACTTTATTTATATAGCACATTTAAAACAACTAAGTTGACCAAAGTGCTGTACAAGTCCACAAACATAGGATAAAACATAAAACATACATTTTTTATAAAAGCACATAATAAAACAGTACAATGTGTCACATAAAAAAAGCCAGTCTCTCAAAAACGGTTTAAAAAACAAAAGCCAGAGCAAATAAGTGTGTTTTGAGGCGTGATTTAAACACCTGCAGAGTGGGGGCCTGCCTAACATGCAGTGGCAGCTCATTCCAGAGCTTTGGGGCTGCCACTGCAAAAGCACGGTCCCCCCTAAGCTTCAGCCTGGAGTTTGGAACGGCCAAGAGGAGCTGGTCAGAGGACCTGAGGGACCTTGGAGGAACATAGGGCAGGTCTGAGAGGTAACCCGGTGCCAAGCCGTTCAAACATTTAAAAACAAACAGTAAAACCTTAAAATCAATCCTAAAACGCACAGGAAGCCAGTGGAGGGCAGCCAGCACAGGGGAAATGTGCTCCCGCTTTCGCGTTCCCGTCAGCAGACGGGCAGCGGCGTTTTGCACCAACTGCAAACGAGAGAGGGAGGCCTGACTGACGCCCACGTACAGGGCATTACAGTAATCAAGGCGAGAGGTCATAAAAGCATGAATAACCGTTTCAAAAACGGAACGGGATAAAAATGGTTTGACCTTGGACAGCCTCCTAAGTTGGAAAAAGCTCCTTCCCACCACAGTATTGATCTGCTTGTCCAGCTTTAGGTCACAATCGAATTTTACCCCTAGGTTGGTGACTGTTGGCTTCACAAAAAGCCCAAGAGGGCCCAAGTCACCAGGAGGAGGCACATGACCATTGCTGGGACCAAACACCATGACCTCTGTTTTACTGTCATTGAGACAAAGACAGTTTGATGCCAGCCATGCCGTAACATCGTCAAAGGCATGCTAATAGTGGTTTTACCGGGTTGCTAGTGTTTCTTTTTAATGGCATGTAAATCTGTCATCTGCGTAGCAGTGAAAGGAGACGCCATGCTTTCGGAGTATAGGCCCTAAGGGGAGCAACACAAATAAAATTGGCCCGAGAATTGAGCCTTGGGGAACCCCGCAGGGGAGAGGTGCTGTGGAGGATACAGCGTCGCCCAGGCTAACACAAAAACTTCTCTCTGACAAATATGATCTAAAAAACTCCAGGGCTTGGCCTTTAATGCCAACCCAGTGCTCCAAACGGGAGAGCAGAATATTGTGATCCACTGTGTCGAAGGCAGCAGTAAGATCTAAAAGTACGAGTGTAGCCGGTGTGATCTTGTCTGCGTTGTGTTTTTAGTCGATTCGACCCCTGTTAAGGGATCGCCCTGAGTGGGAGTTTAACCCCGGACGCCCGCGTTGCGGGCGGCATCACAGACCACTAAGCAAGAAGTGAATTCACTTCTTGCTTCCGGGTCTGGATGCCTCTGGGGAGTGAGTTTACTTGCAGTACCGCTTACCATCCACAGCCACGTCACTACTTGTACCCGTGACTGTGGATATACTGCGGTACCTCCGTTACACTCACCCCCCTAAACTCACTCCACCCAGGGCATCCGGGTCTAACGGCACCACATGTAGCCGGTGTGATCTTGTCTGCGTTGTGTTTTTAGTCGATTCGACCCCTGTTAAGGGATCGCCCTTAGTGGGAGTTGAACCCCGGACGCCCGCGTCGCGGGCGGCATCACAGACCACTAAGCAAGAAGTGAATTCACTTCTTGCTTCCGGGTCTGGATGCCTCTGGGGAGTGAGTTTACTTGCAGTACCGCTTACCATCCACAGCCACGTCACTACTTGTACCCGTGACTGTGGATATACTGCGGTACCTCCGTTACACGAGGATAAGGGAGTCACCAGAGTCAGTGGCGAGAAGGATATCATTAAAAACTCTTAAAAGTGCAGTCTCTGTACTGTGCAGTGCTCTAAAACCAGATTGGAAGACCTCCAGAATGCCATGTGTGTCAAGGAAAGACATTAATTGGACAAGTACAATTTTTTCCACAATTTTGGATAAAAACGGGAGCTTGGAGATAGGCCTGAAATTAGAGAGGACAGAGGCGTCCAGGCTAGGCTTTTTAATAAGCGGTTGCACCACAGCATGTTTAAAATGTACAGGTATATCACCTGTTGTTCATAATTGTTAGGACATTTGGTCCTATGACCCTGCTGACCTCTTTGATAAGGTGAGGGGGGAGGACGTCTAGGGGGGAGCCTGAGGGTTTCATATGGGTAATAATTTCCTCTAGCTGAGCAAGGGACACAGGCTCAAACTGGCTAAAGGTGGCAGGGCAGGTGACAGTAGTAGTAGAATGGTCACATGTAGGGGTGGACGTGCTAGCTCTAATGTTGGCAACTTTTTCAATAAAAAACTGAATAAAAAGCTCACATGTTTCAGTGGAAGCTTCAAGACAAACAGGCTGGGGGACATCAAGAATATGATTAATCGTTTTAAAAAGAACACGAGGCTTGTGGCAGTTGTTTAAAATGATATCAGAAAAATGCTTTGTTTTTTCAGCCTTAACAGTTTGCTGATATCTACACCAGCTGTCCCTCAGAATGTCGAAAGACACCTGCAGCTTGTCCTTTTTCCACTGTCGTTCAGCCCTCCTGCACTCTCGTCTGGCTTCACGAGTGCTGTCGTTCAACCAGGGCTCAGGTTTAGGTTTGGAGCGCCTGGTTTTTAATGGAGCGACGGTATCAAGGATCTCCAGACAGGTGGAGTCAAACCTGGTTAATTCCTCCGTGTTAACACACACGGGGCTAGCTGAGCTAGTTACAGTAGCGCTAGTAAAAGCGGACGAGAAAAGTACAGCAGTGGAAGGGTTAAACATACGGCATCGGCGGGCCGGTGCAGATGGTTTGTCAATACAGCATGGGAGAGCTACATCAAATAAAATAGGCATGTGGTCAGAGAAAAAAGCATCACAGACTTCAATATTAGAAACGGGTAGACCATATGATAGGACAAGATCAAGTGTGTGCCCGTGTTCTTGTGTGGGACCAGACACAGACTGCACAAGATCGAATGAGTCAATAAGATTTAAAAAGTCTCTAGCCAACGTGTATGTTCATGTCACCCAGGATTAAGACGCAGTCATATTTAGGCATAATTTCAGCCAAGAAATCAGAGAAGTCAGTGATGAAGTGCTTATTGTATTTTGGGGGTCGGTAAATCACCACGCACAGCACAGGGGGATAGCGACCCAGTTCAAACATGTTCAGCTCAAAGCTGGAGAATGAGACCGATGACAGTTGTTTACAGTCAAAGTTTTGCTTGAACAGGTATATCTCGATGGCGAAGAGCAGGACGCTCAGCCAGTACTCATATTGTTATGGTTTGACACCGACCCCAAACGCAAACGGCACAGAGAGAGTAGTTTCAGAGTTAGCCAAAATCTAGGGCTTGTTTATTTTACAGAGTAACAGATAGAACTTGATTGAGAACAGAAACAAACTGGGAAACAAGCATGTGAGGAATGTTGCTACTCTGCAGCTTCTCCCCGTGGGGGTTACGTTTGAGGAATCTGTCCGTGACGTCAGAGCCGCTCTGCAGAATCCTCCCGGCAGTACTCCGAGGTGGTAGCGGAACAGGGAGAGAGAGAGAGCGGGTTAGCTCAGAGAACAGTTGGGAACTGACAGGTGACAGGTGAAGTGACATGTCCCAAACAGATAATCCAAGTGACAGAATCTTCGGTGTGAAACACACAGTGAGCAAATGTCCAAACAATAATTCCAAGTGACAGAATCTTCGGTGTGAGACACACAGTGAGCAATGTCCAACAAATATGAATCCCAATGAATATCCAAAACAGGCAAAAAGGGTGAGAGACAGTCTGAACGAAAAACAGGATCTCTTCAGTGTTTACACACACGAAAAATGATTGAGTCCAAAGACTGTCTTGCAAAAACTCACCAGAGCGCTGTGCGTGAAGCGAGCAGATCAAACAGGGCGAGCGCTTCGTAACGGGGAACGGGTTGTCCAAACGGAATACTCCTCGAGAGTCCTGGGAGGCAAAGCACAGGGAAAAGCAGGCGACGGAAGGAACGGCAAATGCAGAGAATATATCAGAACGATCCAACAACACTAAATGGGGAATCAGGGTATATAAAGCAAAAGGGATGCTTAATGACAAGCAGTGACAGCTGCGGGATGAGATTGACAAGCGTGTGGTCGGGGGAGGACCAATCAAACGGCATCTACAGGAAGAAGCGTGTGGAGAGGAGAATGCAATTAATTAACCGGGACACATGGAAAACGGGGTGAATGTGCATGGACGCAGGAAGTCTTAGACGCAGAGCCGCCGGACTGAGTACCTTCAGAACCTCGAAAGGTCCGATGAACCGGGGGTTAAGCTTCTTGGCCGAGAACCGAAGCGGGAGGTCCCTCGCGGAAAGCCACACCCTCTGCCCAGGGTGGTACGTCGGCGCAGGAACCCGGCACCGGTCGGCCCCACGACAGGCGCGCTCAGATGTCCGGAGCAGCGCGGTCCTGGTGATCTCCCAGACCCGTCGGCAGCGGTCGAGGTGGTCCTGCACGGAGGGAACTGCCACCTCCATCTCCTGTGCGGGGAAAAGAGGGGGTTGGTAGCCCAGGGACACCTCAAAAGGTGAGAGGCCGGTGGCGGAACTGACCATGGAGTTGATGGAGTACTCGACCCAGGGAAGGAAACGGCTCCAAGAGGCTGGTCTCTCGGCTGCCACACACCGAAGAGCAGACTCCACGCTCTGGTTCATCCTCTCCGTTTGTCCGTTAGTCTGGGGATGATAACCAGAGGAAAGACTGACCGTCGCCCCCAATCCCTTGCAAAAAGCCCGCCATACCTGGGAGGTGAACTGGGGCCCCCGGTCCGAGACGATGTCCTGGGGAAAACCATGAAGGCGGAACACGTGGTGAGTAAGGAGGTCCGCCGTCTCGGCCGCTGAGGGAAGCTTGGAAAGGGCCACGAGGTGAACTCCCTTGCTGAACCGATCCACCACGGTCAGAAGGCAAGTGTTCCCCTGGGAGGAGGGAATACCTGTGACGAAGTCCAGCGCCACATGTGACCAAGGACGGCTCGGAACGGGAAGTGGCTGTAATAGCCCGGAGGGTGCCTGGTGGGAGGCCTTGCTGCGGGCGCAGACCGCGCAGGCCAATACGAACTCCTTGACGTCGTTCCTCATGGTGGACCACCAGAATCTACGAGCCAGGAAGGAGAACGTGCGATGAACGCCCGGGTGGCAGGCGAACCGGCTGGTATGGCCCCACTGCAGGACCCGGGACCGGACAGAGTCGGGGACGAAGAGACGATGAATCGGTACGTTGCTTGGAGCGCGATGGAAGCGTAGGGCACGCCTTACCACCCCCTCGATGCCCAAGGTGATGGCTCCTACCACCCTGGCCTCCGGGAGGATGGGAGTCGGGTCCTCAGTGGGTGGAGCCCCCTTGGAGTGTAACCGGGACAGGGAGTCGGCCTTCGTGTTGCGGGAACCAGGACGAAAAGTCAGCGAGAAGTCGAACCGACTGAGGAAGCTGGCCCATCTCGCCTGCCGACCGTTGAGGCGCTTGGAAGCGCGGATGTACGTCAGGTTCTTGTGGTCCGTCCAGATGGTAAATGGCTCCTCGGCCCCCTCAAGCCAATGACGCCACTCCTCCAAAGCAGCCACGACCGCCAGCAGCTCCCGATTGCCGATGTCGTAGTTCCTCTCGGCAGGGAGGAACCGACGCGAGTAGAAGGCGCACGGATGTACCTTCTGGTCCATTGCCGAACGCTGGGATAAGACAGCCCCCAGTCCAGTATCCGAGGCGTCCACCTCAACGATGAACTGTCTCTTGGGGTCAGGGTGGAGCAAGATCGGGGCGGAAGTGAACCTCTTCTTGAGGGAGCGGAACGCAGCACACGCCGCTGGGGACCAGTCGAACGGCAGGGCGGGAGAGGTCAGTCTGGTAAGTGGTTCCGCCACTTGACTGTAGTTCCGGATGAACCTTCGGTAGAAGTTGGCGAACCCGAGGAAACTCTGTAACTCCTTCCGAGAGGTGGGTTCAGGCCATTCCTCCACTGCTTGGATCTTGCGAGGATCCGCTCGGGTCAAGCCCTTCTCCACGATGAAGCCCAGGTAGTCGACGGAGTCGGAGTGGAAACGGCACTTCTCCGCCTTGACGAAGAGCCGATTGTGGAGGAGGCGCTCCAGCACACGGCGGACATGCTGGATGTGCTCCTCGAGGGTCTTGGAGAAGATGAGGATGTCGTCCAGGTACACCACCACAAACTCCTCCAGCATGTCACGAAGGACGTCGTTCATGAGCGCCTGGAATACCGCCGGGGCGTTGGTGAGGCCGAACGGCATCACCAGGTACTCGTAGTGGCCCCTGGGGGTCTTGAAGGCGGTCTTCCATTCATCGCCCTCACGGATACGGACTAGATGGTAGGCACTCCGGAGGTCCAGCTTGGTAAAGACGGTAGCCTGGGTGAGAGGCTCGAAGGTGGAGTTCATGAGAGGAAGAGGGTACTTGTTCTTGATGGTGATCTCGTTGAGCTGGCGATAGTCGATGCAGGGTCGAAGGTCCCCGTCCTTCTTCCCAACAAAGAAGAAACCGGCCGCCACCGGGGAGGAGGAAGGCCGAATGAGTCCTGCTTCCAAGGACTCAGAGATGTATTGATCCATCGCCGCCTTCTCCGGAACGGTCAGACTGTAGAGGCGGCTGCCGGGAAGGGGAGCCCCTTGGCGGAGGTCGATGGCACAGTCGTAAGGGCGGTGGGGTGGAAGGGCCTGAGCCCTGGACTTACTGAAAACCTCCATGAGGTCGTGGTACTGGGGGGGTATGGTCGAAAAGTCTGGAGGCGGCTCACCAACGGACCTCCGGGGCGGGGGACAGGACGCCGCCTGTAGACACTGGGCGTGACAGGAGGAGCTCCAGCCCTTGATGGTACCGGAGGACCAGGCGATGTGGGGCTCGTGCAGCGCGAGCCAGGGCCGACCCAGGACTACCGGGACAAGAGGGGATCTGGTGATAAGGAACTGGATCAACGTGGTTTCCAGCGATGGTCAGCATGACAGGGCAGGTGCGTTGAGAGATGTCGGCCAGGCGGTGTTGGTCCAATGCGAATATCTCCAAAGGCCTCACTAGGTCCTCAAGTGGAATGTTGGCCCGGGTAGCAAACTCGAAGTCGAGGAAACTCTCGTCTGCCCCAGAGTCAATGAGTGCCTCCACCGTGGCCCGTTGGTCCGCCCAGGCCAGGGTGACGCTCATCAGATGGCCAGGTGGTGCACGGCTCTGGGAATGAGAAAAACGGCTCACCAGGATCTCCCGGGGTCTCGGCGAGCCTGGTCTTTTGGCCGGGTGGGGCAGTTGGCGATTCGGTGTCCCTCCCGACCGCAGTAGAGGCAGAGACCGGACCTGAACCTCGCCTCACGTTCAGCTTGGCTCAGATGAGAGCGTCCCAGCTGCATGGGTTCCTCCTCGGGAACCGAACGGGAGGGGAAGCTACCACCAGTCGTGTTGGGGGCAGGGCGACCAGCAGTAACGTCACGAGTACGGGGGGTCCGGAGTCCCTCAGGAGGTCCCTGTCGGGCTCTCTCACGTCTTCTCTCCTGGAGGCGTCCGTCGATGCGAATGGCGAGGCTGAACAGGTCCTCGAGGGAATCAGGTTCCTCCCGGGTCGCGAGCTGGTCCCTGACTGCGTCACTGAGCCCCCTCACGAAGGTAAGACGAAGTGCTTGGTCGTTCCAACCGCTCTCCACCGCCGCCAGTCTGAACTCCAGCACGTAGTCGGTAACCCCGCCGCTGCCCTGCCGGAAGGTACCCAACCGGGCTCCAGGGTCCAGACCACGGGCTGGATGGTGGAACACCCTGCGGAGCTCAGCCACGAAGTCCGGATAGGAGAAACAGAAGTCTGCCTCCATTGCCCAGGAGGAAGTGACCCACTGGGCTGCCCGGCCTGAGAGCAAGTTAGTCATATAGGCCACTTGGGCTCCTCTTGAAGTGAAACGACTGGGTTGATGACGAAAAACCAACTCACATTGCATGATGAATGTGGCACAATCCTCGGGGTTGCCGTCGAACAGCCGTGGTTCGGAGAGACGGGGTTCCCGAGGTGCGGGATCGGGAAGCGCGGGGCCTGCCAGGGCTGCGGGGGATGCTCCTGCCAATGCTCCTGAAGGAAGTGGGGATACAAGCAAGGCGTTAACGGTGTCGTTCAGCGTATGTAGATGGAGGAGAATACTTGATTGTTGTCCTGCCAGAGCGGCCAGGGACCCTTGAATAGGCTGGACCTGCTCCCTGAGTTCCTGTACAGCAGCCGCAGCCCTCTCTAGTTGGTGACTGTGATCCTTGGTTAACTCGATCTGGCCAGCTAGTGCTGTTCTGACTCTCTCTGTGTCGGCTGGGGTCGTCATATTGGTTGGATCGTAATGTTATGGTTTGACACCGACCCCAAACGCAAACGGCACAGAGAGAGTAGTTTCAGAGTTAGCCAAAATCTAGGGCTTGTTTATTTTACAGAGTAACGGATAGAACTTGATTGAGAACAGAAACAAACTGGGAAACAAGCATGTGAGGAATGTTGCTGCTCTGCAGCTTCTCCCCGTGGGGGTTACGTTTGAGGAATCTGTCCGTGACGTCAGAGCCGCTCTGCAGAATCCTCCCGGCAGTACTCCGAGGTGGTAGCGGAACAGGGAGAGAGAGATAGCGGGTTAGCTCAGAGAACAGTTGGGAACTGACAGGTGACAGGTGAAGTGACTTGTCCCAAACAGATAATCCAAGTGACAGAATCTTCGGTGTGAAACACACAGTGAGCAAATGTCCAAACAATAATTCCAAGTGACAGAATCTTCGGTGTGAGACACACAGTGAGCAATGTCCAACAAATATGAATCCCAATGAATATCCAAAACAGGCAAAAAGGGTGAGAGACAGTCTGAACGAAAAACAGGATCTCTTCAGTGTTTACACACACGAAAAATGATTGAGTCCAAAGACTGTCTTGCAAAAACTCACCAGAGCGCTGTGCGTGAAGCGAGCAGATCAAACAGGGCGAGCGCTTCGTAACGGGGAACGGGTTGTCCAAACGGAATACTCCTCGAGAGTCCTGGGAGGCAAAGCACAGGGAAAAGCAGGCGACGGAAGGAACGGCAAATGCAGAGAATATATCAGAACGATCCAACAACACTAAATGGGGAATCAGGGTATATAAAGCAAAAGGGATGCTTAATGACAAGCAGTGACAGCTGCGGGATGAGATTGACAAGCGTGTGGTCGGGGGAGCACCAATCAAACGGCATCTACAGGAAGAAGCGTGTGGAGAGGAGAATGCAATTAATTAACCGAAAATCTTAAAGGAACAGAGCGAGTGGGTGAGCAGCAGGCAAAACCTCACACATATAACTAGGTTATATACATAACCTATCGTTAACGCTCGAGAACTGACCAATCACAGCTGATGATGAAAATGATTGGTCAGCATTGTAGCCAACGAGTGTCCACTTCCAACATAACCCCACATGGGGGGGGGGGGGGGGGGGTGCGAGTAGAGGAAGTAGGTGAAAGTTGACAAGCGAACATTTGTTGTGGCTCAATCTTCAGAACGCACAAACGTGGATAGCCACGGAAGATTTAAAAAAAGACGAATTTGGTACACGGTTTACTAAAACCTTTCTCAAGCACTCATTCTTTAATGGCTATGGAACCGCAGTGTTTTCCAGCTCATACCTCTATGCTGGAATAATGGAATCTGGAATCTGGCAACCACTAAAGAGAAATGTGAGTACACAAGTTCAAGTTCAACTCAAGTTCAAACCTCTGTTACTCTATTTCATTAGCACTAAAAGTGATTATCCTTTTTTGCCTTAACTTCAGAATGTTAGCTTTCAAAAGAAATGTGCTATGAGTATAAAGTATAAAGCTAAGCTTTGCAAAAAAGTATGCAGTCCTCAAAATCATGTAAACTATTTTTCACTTTTGACCCACCTGTAAAGAGTTTCATCTTTAACACAATCTGCGCCAAGAACGAGTTAACTCGTTATTTCCCACTGTTGAGATCAGAGACTCTGTATAGGATTGTTAGTAACTGTCTAACTGTACATATGACTGTTTACACTAGTAACTGTTTACCTGCATGTACAATTGTCTCCACCAGTGATCGCCTAGTTGCATATATATCTGTTCCCACTGGAGGGCGCTCTAGGCGGAGCCACCCAGGTACCCTACCTTATGGCAACTATAAAAGGAAAGGTATCCACCCCTTTTGTTCTCTCCCCCAATGTCTCTCAGAGAGAGAAGAGTTGTACTACTACTGCTGCTGACATGTGAATAAAAGAAGCCACGCCAGTTCAGGCACAAGATAGAAACCATGCCTCTTGACCACATTATTGTCGCCCTAAACTGAGTTCTGTTAACACCCACCATGCGTTCAGCGCCAACAACTAGTCAACTTGTTTTTGGGATCGTTATTTCGTTTATTCGCTATATCTATTCATAATTCATGGCTGCAGCCTCTGCAGACCCTTCAGACCCTGTCTGAGCTGGTAGACGGTCAACACCGCCCTCTACTGTCTTGCGGAGCTATTGCACTCCATTGAAAATGGTCTGGTGTGTTTTCTGAGCCGATCTGAGCCGTGCGGGCAGGGTTCAAATATTCAGGCGAGGCAGGCCTTTACAACGATAGCGTGGAACACTAACCCTGCCCGCCCATTCATGTGTAACGCTCTGTAATGTCGGGGACACGATCGCTGTGGATAACTGGAATAGCGATCAGATAATTGGATTCTTTTTTTTGCATTACATCAGAGACCAGGTAAGGACTCTATATATAAAACCTTACGTTGATCTGATATTTCTTTCTCCCGCGATCAAAGCTATCTGTGTGTGTGTGTGTGGCTGTGTGCCGTTGGGTGCAGGAGGTGGGGGTTGGGAGCGCCGTGCTATGAGGGCCATTTCATGTATGCGCGAGGAGATATAATAATGATAATCTAGCGTTGATTTCAGGAGGATTAGATAAACAGCCGAAAAATTACAACGTGATGACTGGATTACACTAAAATGCCTTTTTTTCGTCTTTTCCTGGAATTACTCAGAATCACCCAAACCATACTCATATTCAAAACAGTATAAAATGGAAATGTACGGATGAAAAAACTATCTGTTTTGTGCATGTTGACTGGAAGCAACTCACTGACAATCGACGGGTGTATTAGACCCATAGCTATAATATAAGATATATTTAAAAAATGTTAAGCACTCGCAAATGTCGCAGTCTAAAACTATATCCATTGAATAAAGACCTGGCGCTGAAGGGGGATCAGAGCCCCCTGCTGCTGGCGGTCAATGTGTTAATAGAGGCCTTGCACAGACTGTTTGTGTAGTTCTGTCTCCCAACATGGCTTCCTGTAACATACTGTAGCAACCATTATTTTGTATACCAATGGAAGAGACAACAGTTGCTATTTCAAGACAACAGTTGCTATGTGTTGATATAAAACTGCAAGCAGCTTATACAAGGGTGCAAGCCAAATTATATTATAATATTTTGATACTTATATTACTTGAATTATGAATTCATATTTCAATGAACTGGGGGGGAAAATGCATGAAGAAATTGCCATATAATTATGGGACTCTGGACGATTCATGTGAACATTGTTATGGCTGTATTGCTGGCATTTTTTTAACTGATCTGCAAACTTCTGGTGTCATTGTAACTGACAGACATGACTGAACGTCTGTATTGGAAACAAAGGCTTGTGAGCAACGTTTGATGCTCATGAGGTCATGCATGTATTTTGTGCCATGTCCACAAACGTTGGTTGAAAACCATGGGTGCTGTGAACCATTTCAACTGGGTTGAACAATACAATGCATAACGGTGTCCCGTAGAGATACAAGTTTGGCTAAAATTGGTGCAGGAACAAAAAAGCCATTAAATTGCAGGACATCCAATATGGCTGACTTTATGGGTCCTTGAAGCAATGATTTAAATTTTTTTTTTCTTTTTAAAGCTTCACATCTATACATTTCCATTTAGTCATTTAGCTGATGCTTTTATCCAAAGCGACTTACAAGTTCTGTACAACAAGTCAGCAGGAAGGGTACGACTCTTACAACTGAGTAACAATGTTCATCAAACAGTGCTGAAACTTGGGTGTTGCAGTGATGAGTGCATAGTAGTAAAGACATATTAGTATAGTAGGAAGAGTGCATGATAGTATAAGACAGTAAGAAGGTTAGTTTTTCATCAACAGATTAATCTTAATGTTATTCATAGGACTTACCTGACTCCTATACGACTGAACCGAATGGGGCTTAAACAAGACTCTCGATGTTCCTTATGTTTAAACGGTGATAGTGGTACATTTATGCATATGTATGGGAATGCCCTCCTGTTAAGATATTTTGGGTAGAAGTAACCACGCTATTATCAGAATTTTTATTTCTGACAATACCTGTACTGAATAATGTCTCTCAGTTATCACACTTTGTACATGTAAAGAGGCTAATCTTGTCCGGTCTTACGGCTGCCAAATAGCTAATAGCATCACGCTGGATTCAACCGGATAAAATGTGCCGGAGGGTATGGATTCTTACCTATCTTGATGTGATTTATCTAGAGATATCTACCGCAAGAATTCTAGGTGTTAATGAAGCCAGCATAGCAATCTGGTTAGGTGTGGTGGAGAGGAGATAAAGTATTATATGAACTTTTAGTCCTTGGTGTCAAACGGTATAATGGATGCTATCCAAGAGGGGGTCCTGTGGGGGGGGGGGGGGGGGGGGGGGGGGGCGAGCGAGCAAGAGCATAATATATGTATTAGTATTATATCGGTAATAGTCCTGTGATTTATAGTGGATTTATATTGTTAATGTTTGTGTAATGTCAAAAATAAAAATTTAAAAACATTTGTTAAAAAAAAAAGGTTTGTTTTTCTTTTTCATTTCAGATATTGATTGAAGAAGTGTGTTTTTAGTCGAGGGCAAAATATTGATGGGGTTTCGGCTGTCTCTACTGTATGGTTCATGAGATACGGCTGTTTGAAGGGCAATGTTAAATGCGTGTTACAGCGCCACCATGCGGTTTGGTTCATTCCACTTTTTTGTGTCATCATGTAACTTTTGCTGGTCTATCAGCTGAATGGCATAAAAAGCTACACATGCATTGAGGTACATGTGGCAGAGGCTGAATAATAATAATAATAAAGCCACCAATTACAATACATAGGGTTTAGCCTCTTTGAGGCTTGCTCCCTAACGATAGATGATACATATTGATCAATTGCCCAATCATAGCTGATAAACTTAACTAGAACAATTCTCTTCCACCCTGTCAGTCGTCCGTAAGCTCCTCCTACTGTTGTACCAGAGCATTATTCATCTCCTCCTACTGTTGTACCAGAGCATTATTCATCTCCTCCTACTGTTGTACCAGAGCATTATTCATCTCCTCCTACTGTTGTACCAGAGCATTATTCATCTCCTCCTACTGTTGTACCAGAGCACTATTCATCTCCTCCTACTGTTGTTCCAGAGCATTATTCATCTCCTCCTACTGTTGTACCCAGGGCCGCCTGGGAGAAATGCGAGGCCCTGTGCGAGATTTAACGCGAGGCCCCCCCCCCAAAGGTAAAAAAAAAAAAAATTATATATATATATATATATTTTTTTTTAATACAGTCAACATATTCTTAAATAATAGCGCTGCCCGAGGCGGGGCATGATACAGTCAACATATAGCAAAAGAGAGAGCGAGAGAGAGCTCCCGTTCTACAGTCAATATACAGTGTACAGAGAGAGAGAGAGAGAGAGACACATTGGAAAGAAATTGAAATGCTATTTGGCCCTAAACAGAGAGTACACAGTGGCAGAATACCTGAGCACTGTGACTGAAGATCCTTGAGCACAGCCTAGCCATCGAGAAAGGCCGCCATAGGCAGATTGTGTGTGTTAGAAAGAGAGAGAGAGAGAGAGAGAGAACATGTGTGTTTGTCATGTGTGTGTGTGTTAGAGAGAGACTAGAGCATGTATGACAGATTCAAAAGGACAAAGATCAACACTTAAATCCAAGAGAGAGAGAGAGAGAGAGAGAGAGAGAGAGAGAGAGACACATTGGAAAGAAATTGAAATGCTATTTGGCCCTAAACAGAGAGTACACAGTGGCAGAATACCTGAGCACTGTGACTGAAGATCCTTGAGCACAGCCTAGCCATCGAGAAAGGCCGCCATAGGCAGACTGTGTGTGTTAGAAAGAGAGAGAGAGAGAGAGAGAACATGTGTGTTTGTCATGTGTGTGTGTGTTAGAGAGAGACTAGAGCATGTATGACAGATTCAAAAGGACAAAGATCAACACTTAAATCCAACAAGAAGAGGGTATACCAGATAAACCAAAGCAGCAAGGAGCCAATGGCCGACATCAGCTAAATAGGCTAGCCAGGTACTGTGACACCAGGCCACACACAGCTTTGGCCAATGGCCCAACGCTACCCAAGCTACACAAACGACCATTCATACACAGCACATGTCGTATCTCCAAATGTTGTGAAGTAGCATATGTTTTGCCTGGAAAAAAACATCGTTATTAACAAAACATTCGGGAGGGGAAGGAAGGAAGAGTGGGGTAATGTCATGACATTTTCATTAATCCAAGTTACCTGCACGAGGAACGCAGGGCGAAAGGCCGCAACACAGGTCTCCACGTTGACGAAAGGCCTCTCGCTGGCGGGACAAAAAGAAGCTATGGCCAGAGCCTTGTCATGGTGCAGGCCCAACTACATCTTCTGTCAAAGGGCCTGCTATTCTCAAGGCTAACTGATAGCATCAAACGAACGTTCCCAGCTGACGCTAAACAGCTAACTGGCTAACAGTTAGCTCACACAGTTAGCTACTAGTAGTATTAGCTAGTCGACCAGTTTGGCTCCAGAGAGAGAGAAAGAGAGATAGGGTCAGGTGACTCAGGTCCACGGCGGGTATATAATCATAGGTTGACTCACCATAACGCAGTATCAACGTGGAAGGAGACTTTCTTGGCCCCACGGTGTAATTTCTTCTTCTTCTTCTTCGAGTACTTTCCGGCAGACTGGACACCTTTCGGCGTATTGCTGCCTAACAGATTTATCTGCTCACAAGTTCTCTTCTCCTTCTTTTGAAAAGACATCCACTCGCCTCGCCTCGCTCCTCTGAATAGGTTAGCTAACGCTAGTTAGCATTTAGCTAAGCTAGCTACTAGCCGACATCATGGCTATACCATGAAAGGCTCCGGCCATTTGTCCCGCTAGCGAGAGGCCTTTCGTCAACGTTCCTTGGTGACCGACCGACTGATAATGACCGACCTCTTTCTTCGTCTTGGCTGGCATAACTAAGCATAGTCAAAAGCTGCACGCGCGAAAATGTCAAACGCAGCCGACTCACGCTGCCACGCCGTTGTACTACACTGTCTACACATGATGTAAGTAAAACCACTCCCTTCGTTGAAACCAATGCTGCTGCAGAACCCCAGAGGCTGAGCTCCAATAGTGAGTATGTCTGCAGCTGCAGGACTGCAGACCCAGGAACAAGTCAGACACATTCTACAAACGTGTCTAATGTGAAATATATAAGCATATAAGCAAAACTAGATTTTAGGTCTGTGATGAAAAAGGGCCTCGCGGGAAGGGGGGCCTCGCAAAAAAAAAAAATAATAATAATAATAATAATAAAAAAAATTAATAAAATGTTAGCAAGAATTCTGGGGCTCAATGAATCCAAAATGTTAATGTGGTTAGAAGTGGTGGAGAGAATAAAAGCTAGCCTATAATGGTGATGTCTGGTTAGGAGTGAGGGATAATGGAGGTACTATCCAAGAGGGGGTCCGGGAGGGGGGGATTTGAGCTGGAGCATATGTGTGTAGGGTTTTAGAAAATAGGTATTAGGGGTATATTATATACTAACATTTATATAATTGTAACTTCGCTGGATATACACGGTATACGGTTAAAATGTTATTATTGACTATTTTTGTTTTATCCTGTTTCTGTACTTGCATATATTTTAACCACCTTTACTGAAAGTTTCATTATACATTGTGTGTTGAGTACTGACTTTTAATAAGTTTTGTTTTGCAATAATAAAAAAAAAAAAAAAAAAAAAAAAAAAAAAATTAATAAATTTTTTTGTTTTTTTTTTGCGAGGCCCCCCTTCCCGCGAGGCCCTGTGCGACCGCACTGCTCGCACACCCCCTGAGGCGGCCCTGACTGCAGACCCAGGAACAAGTCAGACACATTCTACAAACGTGTCTAATGTGAAATATATAAGCATATAAGCAAAACTAGATTTTAGGTCTGTGATGAAAAAGGGCCTCGCGGGAAGGGGGGCCTCGCAAAAAAAAAATAAAAATAAAAATAATAATAATAAAAAAAATTAATAAAATGTTAGCAAGAATTCTGGGGCTCAATGAATCCAAAATGTTAATGTGGTTAGAAGTGGTGGAGAGAATAAAAGCTAGCCTATAATGGTGATGTCTGGTTAGGAGTGAGGGATAATGGAGGTACTATCCAAGAGGGGGTCCGGGAGGGGGGGATTTGAGCTGGAGCATATGTGTGTAGGGTTTTAGAAAATAGGTATTAGGGGTATATTATATACTAACATTTATATAATTGTAACTTCGCTGGATATACACGGTATACGGTTAAAATGTTATTATTGACTATTTTTGTTTTATCCTGTTTCTGTACTTGCATATATTTTAACCACCTTTACTGAAAGTTTCATTATACATTGTGTGTTGAGTACTGACTTTTAATAAGTTTTGTTTTGCAATAATAAAAAAAAAAAAAAAAAAAAAAAAAAAAAAATTAATAATTTTTTTTTTTTTTTTTTTTGCGAGGCCCCCCTTCCCGCGAGGCCCTGTGCGACCGCACTGCTCGCACACCCCCTGAGGCGGCCCTGACTGCAGACCCAGGAACAAGTCAGACACATTCTACAAACGTGTCTAATGTGAAATATATAAGCATATAAGCAAAACTAGATTTTAGGTCTGTGATGAAAAAGGGCCTCGCGGGAAGGGGGGCCTCGCAAAAAAAAATAAAAAATAAAAAAAAAATTTAATGAAAAAAATAATAAATTAAAAAAAAAATAAATAAAAAAAATTGCGAGGCCCCCCTTCCCGCGAGGCCCTGTGCGACCGCACTGCTCGCACACCCCCTGAGGCGGCCCTGGTTGTACCAGAGCATTATTCATCTCCTCCTACTGTTGTACCAGAGCACTATTCATCTCCTCCTACTGTTGTACCAGAGCATTATTCATCTCCTCCTACTGTTGTTCCAGAGCATTATTCATCTCCTCCTACTGTTGTACCAGAGCATTATTCAGCCCATCCTACTGTACTGTTCCACCTGCTTCTTTAACTTACTGTCTGTTACTAACAGGGACAAACTCACACGGATAACCAACACAGCTGCCAGGATAATTGGTCTCTCCACACCCAACCTCGCAAAGCTAAACAATGTGGCCATTGTACACATTGCAACCTCAATAGAACAGGACATCACACACCCACTCAATCACTACCTCAACGGAACAGGACATCACAGACCCACTCAGTCACTATCTTACCCCCTTATCGCCCTCCGGGAGCAGGTACTGGGGTTCAGAAGGGCCCGTTTTGGGAAAAGCCTGATCAGCCATAGTTGCCTTGAACAGAAGGCCTCGCTGAACAGGCCTGAGTGTATACTGCTGTCTGTTAATGTACTGTATGTTGTTACCATGTGCTGTTGTCTGATGAGTACAGTACTGTGAGAGTGAATGTCCCCCTGGGGACATTAAAGTCTAAGTTTAAGAAGAGGAAATCATTGATCTTAGCACATAGTCACTATTGATATTGAATCTGACATGTTAGCACATAGTCACTATTGTAGTGATTGTTAATTGTACATAATTCACCCACGGAACTATTGTTAGGAACAAGAGTTCCGCCCGAACATTATATGAGGTGGCACTTCCTGCCACCACGAGTCAGTCGACTGCACGCAACGTAGCAGTAGCATGTTGTGTTTGTCTCACAAATAAATGCTGTTCGCTCTACCTCGAGCTACCGTCTCCGACTCCCATCTCTCGGCACTACACTGGTGACCCCGACATTGGTCTCGCTGAAGTATCAGGGACCGAACCGAACATGGCAAACGATGCCGTTATTCTTCGATTGCCGGAGTTTTGGGAGCATTCTGCGGCGGCGTGGTTCGCTCAAACAGAGGCGCAGTTCGCCCTACGAGGGGTTGACGACGACGCCGCAAGATATTACCACGTCGTCTCGAGCCTCGGGAGCACTACAGCGGCGAGGACGGTAGGCTTCATAACAGCTCCGCCTGCCCGGAATAAATACGAGGCGTTTAAGACGCACCTACTCAGAATATTCGAGTTGTCACAGTCAGAGCGGGCCCGACGCTTGCTGGCTATACGAGGCTTGGGGGACAGCAAGCCTTCGGAGCACATGGAGATGATGTTAAACCTGCTAGGTTATTACCACGCGCGTTTCGGCGCGAGGGCGACAAGATGCCGTTCCCCTTGCACTTTCGTCATAACGCATAAACGCAGACACCTGCGCCCAGTAGCAGCGGTGAGCGCAGGTATGTCGAACCGGCTGCTTTTCATTAGAGACACACTCTCCGGTTGCAAATTCCTCTGCGACACCGGAGCTCAGAGGAGCGTCCTGCCAGCTACAAAAGAGGACACCGCCGGCGATGATAGAGGTCCACGCCTGACGACCGCCAACGATACCCCTATCCGCACCTACGGTACAAGGACCGTGGAACTGTGTTTTGGGGGCCAGCGGTTCACGTGGGACTGCATCACGGCCGACATTTCGTTCCCACTACTCGGGGCAGATTTCCTGGGTGCACACGGTCTCCTCGTGGACATTAGACATGGCCGCCTAATAAACGCACAGACACAGGCTTCGTTGGCATGTGTCCGCGATGAGGCGACATACGGCGGCCTTCTTACAGCTTTCACCGACCACGAACCCCTCACGTTTTCTGAGTCAAAGGTAGCGGAGCCATGGTCGGCACGACAACAGCTCACGTACGATTCCGAGTGCGCCGCGAGACACGTCGCTGAGAAGCCCAACGTCGTCATCGGAGCTGTACAGCCGGACCTCGACTACGTCAACAGGGGCTCGGAACAGGCCTCCGACCACGACATCCAGGCCCTCGGGACTGCAGATTCCAGTCTACGCCTGGAGGACGTCGCGATTGGTCACTCGGGTCCGACGCTGCTGAATGACCTATCCACCGGACACCCTAGCCCACAGGCCCCTGAGGACTGGCGAAGGCTCGCCTTTGAGGTGGGGTACAACCACCACAAGATTGAACCCGCCCACGTAGACATTTCCCAGCCCTTAGAGCTGGCTCTCTCCCCCCGCCGGGGCCGTCCGCCGCTACCCCGGGACCCGCCAACGACGGAGCCGCCGTTGGCCTCGTCGACATCTGTGCCCCCGGGTGTCGGGGAGGACGCGGGCGCTTGCGCCGCCCCTACCTCCCCGCCCCTGGCTTTCCGCACTCACCGTGGCCGGTTCATGCCCCCGGGCGCCGTGGAGGGCGCAATCGCTTGCACCGCGCCCCCGGTTGTCCGCTCACGCCGCGGCCGGGTCGTTGTCTCTCCCCGCCGTGGAGATTTTGACCATGGATGAATTCTTGGGGGGCTTGTGTAGTGATTGTTAATTGTACATAATTCACCCACGGAACTATTGTTAGGAACAAGAGTTCCGCCCGAACATTATATGAGGTGGCACTTCCTGCCACCACGAGTCAGTCGACTGCACGCAACGTAGCAGTAGCATGTTGTGTTTGTCTCACAAATAAATGCTGTTCGCTCTACGTCGAGCTACCGTCTCCGACTCCCATCTCTCGGCACTACACTATTGACATTGAATCTGACATGTTAGCACATAGTCACTATTGACATTGAATCTGACATCTTAGCACATACAGACAGTCATAATAATGCAGGACCTGTTGCAGAGGTCTTTATTCGACATGCAACGACACTCACACCTAAATCCACAAAGAATGGATTGCACGGAGCAAGTTGCACCCTTAATTACAATTCATTATGAATTGAAAATAGGGGACCCTGAAAGTCTTTCTCTGGTCTGCATCCCCTTAACAATTGTGTGTATTGAGCCGTACTGTATTGTACCCATTCTGCAATCTGTTAATACAATTTTCATTCAATCAATCACCGTGCAGATTGATTGATTGAATGAAAATTTGATTAACAGATTGCAGAATGGGTACAATACAGTACGGCTCAATACACACAATTGTTAAGGGGATGCAGACCAGAGAAAGACTTTCGTCTTGATTACATCAGGGTCCCCCATTTTCAATTCATAATAAATTGTAAGTAAGGGTGCAACTTGCTCCGTGCAATCCATTCTTTGTGGATTTAGGTGTCAATGTTTTAGTGGCACACAGCGGTTAATTTAGCACACACACCGGAACACACACGCATGCATTGTCTCTTTAGGATCGCCGATGCGATACTACTCTGCGCTTAACCAATCCCGTCGTCCTTCCCCCCAAGGGCCGTCGGGAGCAGACGAGGGCTGCGGCGTGAGCCACGCCCGGGGACCATCCAAGTGCTCCTGCCCGTCTTCTTCACGGACGCGACAGCATTAGCGATCTGTTGTTGTGCATGTTTTTCCATTGGGTTTCTCTTATCAGGGGGGGGGGGGGGCCTTGCGAGCACGGGAAGAACATGCAAACTCCACACAGAAAGGCCTGGGAGATCACTCACCTGGGTACCTGGGCCCTCATTTATCAACAATGCTTAGAAAGTGTTCTATTTTCGTTCTTAAGCACAAAATTTAGAATGTGTGTACGTACAGAAAAATCGGGATTTATCACACGTGCGTACACAGGTTCTATGCACACTCCATGTTGATAAATACCATTTGTTCTACGCTCCGTGCTCGTGCACGATTTTAAGTATTTGCATATATAACCGCCCGTAATTAACCATATACGGTAATGAAACACCCCCATGAAATGTGGAAAAGTGGACTAAGCCGAGCGAACCGTTTTATGGGAGAAATACGCGACAGGCTGACAGACATGTACGCGTACGGTGATGTCGGATATGATATCTATTAACTTCCTAAAGACCATTGCTGCCTGGGCAGCGCAAACACTAATAAAGACTGTTAACCACTGTTTGCCATTGGTGTCATTAATAACCATGCTGGAATATGCCTTTTCTTCGTTTCGTTCGATTAATACCCAGGGATTAAAGTTCTCCATCAATTTTCTACCTGCATATGATTTGTAGAGGCATACAATCTATTTTGATGTCGGTATTAGGTAGCCTATATAAACAATCATACAAGAGCATATACAAGAACAATGAATCTCACTGCCATGTAGCCTACGCCATGTGTAGCCTGCCTATATGTGATCAATACAAACTTGAACTTGAATTCCATCATGTCTGCACGGAGTGAATCCACAGTCACTTGCTCCTCAATAGGAAACCAACCTAGATTTACCCTGAAGGACTGGTTCTAACAGAACCGTTCGTTATACAAGTATCACATTTCAAAGGTACTCAGAGTTGCACGAGGGTTTCGAACAGAGGTACGGGATGGTTTGAAAGCTCGGCGTTGCTAATAAACATTTAAATATTTTGTATAAACTGCTCAAAACGGCATTATTTTCGGCGTTGGCTGCCTGGTTGTGATCACAGCGCATGCGCATCATGCACCCAACGCCGGAAATAATGCAGTGTTGACCAGTTTATAAATAATATTTAAAATATTTATTAGCAACGCCGAGCTTTCAAACCATCCCGTATTTGTGTCCGAAACCCTCGTGCAACTGTGAGTACTGTACCTTTGAAACGTCTCTGTGATTCTTGTATAACGAACGGTTCGGCCAGAACCAGTCCTTCATGGTAAATCTAGGTTGGTTTCCCATTGAGGAGCAAGTGACTGTGGATTCACTCGGTGCAAAAAAAAATACTGTCTTTTACTGTTAGTGTCTCAGTGAAGTTTCAACGGAGAGAGGTAGTCTATTCTAACCAACAAATTGAAGTAGAAAGCATTTAGTTGTGGCCAATCTTATTTGGAAACATGACACAAAACAATAGTATTGTTTTATTTGAAACAATATTTAATCGCGTTTGGAGGTCGGTGTTCTGCATCTGCCCCCGTGCCAAACAAGCAAGCCAACCTATTGTTCGCGCATGAGCCCGTTATAATTACACTACTGTCGCTATTTCACAATGAACTATAATGAATTACGGTTCATACAGAACACGCGCCAGTGTCGGGAGTAATGCACGGAAGCTTATTTCCGCGTTGAAACTAATGCATGCAACTGATGAGAGCTATGCCGTCCGTCTGCAGTCCCCATATTCTACCACAGGGCGTCAGCTACACATGCTCTGGGCTATGCGTAGACATAAGCACAAAGTCAAGTTCACGTTCAAATTGATAAATCCCACACTTTGCTTAGAAATGGTCGTACGCACAGGTTAAGCACATATCTGTGCATACGCAACGTTGATGAATGAGGGCCCAGGTCCCAAAGCGGGAATCGAACCCTGGACCTTCTTGCTGTGAGGCGACAGTGTTACCACTACGCCGCCACGGTGTCAGTCACTATTGACATTGAATCTGACATCTTAGCACATACAGTCACTATTGACATTGAATCTGACATCTTAGCACATAGTCACTATTGACATTGAATCTGACATCTTAGCACATAGCCACTATTGACATTAAATCTGATATCTTAGCACATACAGTCACTATTGCCATTGAATACCTCTTCCCTCATATCAATGCATGGTCAAACCCCTATCACTGCAGTATCAACTAAAACTGTGTTTAGATTGCTAGAATAAATGTAAATAAATCAACAACACAGTTCATGATTATCATGCATTTTATTGGAAATGAGACATACAGTACATATATTAGCAAAATTAACATTTAACTTAACATTGTTAAAAAGAAGGAGAAAATAAATAAACTTCATACAAAACATCCAAACAAACTAAAACTAATTCTCCAAACGCTCAAACCGAATAAAAAGACAAAATACCGGTAGGTACAGAGCAACAAATGCTAATATTAATCTTCATTAGTTTTGTCTGAAATATCTCAACAGTATCTTTACATTCATGTGTAAACACTGGTACGAGGCAAGACATTGGCAGGTTGGATAAACTTTAGAGAGTGCTTTTGTTGTCTTTTTCCTCTCGTCCGGTACTTGTGATCTGAGGACCAAGAGGTAGCCCCAGTCAACGCTGGTTCAAACACAGTGCTTTGCATCTAATTACGACATAATTGGACAAATCAGTACACAGGCAACTTGCTTTGAACCCTGTTCTACTTTTTTGGTTATAGACGGTTTCAACGTGACAACATAAACATTCTAAATGAACCAGAGTTTATTTCCTGTCACAGTGTTTGCTAATATCAATAATCGACAGGAAATAAACATGGGTCCAAAGGCTGTTCCCTAGCAACAGAATTCCAGTGAAACCGTCTATATAAGGACATTAGTGCGTTAACAGTAAATTAGTTTGAAACCGGTATTCATTTTGGGGGCAAAACACCACGTCCTGGTCCCTTAATGATCAACACGGTCTCATCAGAAAACGTCGTACTAATCGACCACAGGAAAAAAATTACATAATGCACATTATGTTATAGCCATAAGTTATATATTTATGTCTTGTATAAGTATATTATACGTTTTGTATCTGCAAAAGTCCAAAGCAAACACTGTGAGACAAACCAACAATGATTGTGGTCACGAGCGAGTGCTCTCACCACTAGACTAATACCACCCACCTACCCTGATACAAACACAGCAATACTAAGGTTATGTTTCTAATAATTAGTATTTAATGTTTAACGGTTATGGTATAAGATATAAAGTTAAAGTAAATGTTATGGTTCGATGGTTATGGTTAGTTTAAGGTAACTGTGGTTAAGGTTAGGGTTAAGGTTTGAGCGAGGCTATCAGAAAAGTGTGTCTCTGTAAGTCTTGAGGTGAAGGCACTTTCCTCCCATGCGAGCGGCCCGGGTTTCTGAAAACGTTAAAAGATAAATTAAATTGAATATGTAATATATGTACTTATTTGTAATATGTACACATTGTACATGTTCATGAATACATCACTATATTACTCATGTACCTTTTCCCTGTGGTCGATTTAGTACTTTATTTACATATTCTAAGCGAGATCGGGCTGTAATGATGAATAATATATCGAAGCTTTGAAAATGTGCAAATCAACAATGTTATATCTCCACCATCTGCCATGATGCTGTGTAGACAATATCGGCACATCTTCTCTAACGATAGTGTGTCTCCTGGGCACTTGTGATGTAGTGCACTTGGAGGAGGAATGCCTTTCTGCCGAGTCGCTGCATCTCGTCAAGTCATTTCTGCAGGGTTCCCATTTTTCTGGAGAAATAATTTTCCAGGACTTTTCCAGGAGTTTTTCTTGACAATTCAGGACAGCACTCATTCACAAAACGGTCATATTATTTACCGGTAGGCCTAGTATCAACGCATCTAACCCCGGGTTAATTCCTCCATTTTAACGATGCTGGGTTCATGATGAAGTGTCTCTCGTTCGTTACGGTTGACTGCTATGCCCCTCACAAAATTTACCTTTTGTGGTCATTACAGTTAGGATTTTACAGCACTTTTAAAAATAAGAGGAGAATAAGCACGATTTTCTCAAAACAAAGGGAGCGTGATCCAAACTGGGCGGCACTGCTATAATCCTACTGTACCAACCGTCGAGTTTCAAAACACAGAAATGGTTTACATAGGCGAGTAAGGGGCTAAAATACAATAGAAAAAGATTCCAGGACAACATTGATTTCTTTCCAGGATATTTGGTCATTTTAGTAATTTTTCCAGGTTTTCCATGAAATCTAGTCTCTGAATTGATAGGTTTTCAGGACGAGTGGGAACCCTGTTTCTGTTGCCACACGTCGTCTGTAATACGCTATAGTTTCACACACTCGACGGCTCGCAGGGAAAAAGGCATGGATAGGAGTTTTCTAGACCATCATAAACATTTACGTTAGATACATACTGTACATACCCTATTAATTTCCGACAAATAAATATGCAATATGGCATTTTTTCAAAACAGAAACAAAATGAACATCGGAGCAAGCTCGGGAAGTGCAAGTGCTACAAGTCAACGGGGGTATTTTCATTTCACACAAAGGATACTGACTGGTTATTTCTTTTGGAAGAATACATTTCAAACACGTTTCTGCTGGCACCTATCCTGCCTCAGTTCGCACATTGGGATTCAGTGTAGCAGTCTATCAGGTATTAATATAGCCAACAAGCTCATCAGTCCATCAGGTATATAGCCAACAAGCTCATCAGTCCATCAGGTATATAGCCAACAAGCTCATCAGTCCATCAGGTATATAGGCAACAAGCTCATCAGTCCATCAGGTATATAGCCAACAAGCTCATCAGTCCATCAGGTATATAGCCAACAAGCTCATCAGTCCATCAGGTAAAGACTCAATTGCCTTGGGAGTACAAGTTAACAATGCTATGAATTCTATGGGGAAAGAAATCCTGATATGAATTTGGAAAAAACACCATGTCCAAGTGAAAACAAAAAAACATTTGAGTAATCATAATGCACTGCGACACACAGATGTACATAAATCATTGACTAGATAATATTGTCACAGCTCCTTCGACAATTCTTCATTGGATCAAGGATCGTCTGGCATTGACCATCTGAATGGGTTGGAGTGAAGTCAACAAACCATAGGTGGTCTTTTTTGAAGTCCCAACATGATTCAGTTCGTTTGATGAAGAGAAATACGGCATAATGGCGACTGTTAGGATTCAAGGTCTCTCTTGGAGCGCCACGGTCCAGTCCTCCATCTTCTCTATATAATCCAAGGCCCCTCATAGAGGACATGCAGTGTTTTAACATACGGAGATGCATTTTTTTTAGCTTGCCTTAACACTTTGAGTGCCAGCGATGAGATTTCTCGTTAGTTCATGCCAACCGTTGAATGCCAGCAACGAGATATCTCGCTTTTTTTTTTATTAGCGATTTGAATTCATATTTCATCAATCTAGTCTCACGTTAGTGCTGCAAACTCTCTCTGAGCTCCATTGGGAAAATACCGCCCCCTATCGTCTCTCCCTGTGGTACTGCATCCCTTTGGAATGGATTGAATGAAACACATGGTGAAAAGAAAATCCTGTTTCCTCATTTTACTTCTCAGGCAAGTCACCCGAGAGGATCGGATTCATTGCCGAGCCCCAGAACAGCATGAAATACATATTTCCAGTACCCAGCGTTGGATCAATAAACACGATCGATATTTGGAATGGCGATCAGGAATTGGAATAATCTTTTTGGAGAACATCTGATCTGAGGTAAGGAATCTATTTTACCAGTCTTAGGATAATCAGACCTTTTTTCACAGAGATATCAACGTGTGCCCTATGTGTGTGTGTGCGTGTGTGTGTGTGCTGATCAGGAAATGAGATAATCGATTTTCAGCTCGCTTCTATAGCGTGCATAAGTACACATATACTATCGATAATCTAGCGTTTATTTGAAAACTATTCATAAATAGGCCGAAAAATGACAACATTCTTTGTGTATTCCAGAATATTCCAGTAAAGGGCGATTAATCACAGAATCTTTATATTTTCCTGAAATTTTCTAAAAACAAGCGTTTTTCAAAATGGTATAAAACGGAAATGAACCGATTAAAAAACAATCCGTTTCAACAATGTTGACTGCAAACAAGTCATTGATAAGCGACGGCCAGATTAGACACAGCCATCATTTAAGACTTAGTTTATGCGTTTGCAAATATGAGAGCTCTATCATTGAAGTGGGTGGTGGCATACGGAGGCTTTTAGCGCTCCGCATGGCTGGCACTCAATGTGTTAAAGGACCATACCAGTGTTACTACTACATGTCACGGTCCATTGTCAACCTCGACCACATAGTTTACATAAACCTCAACCATTTTTCCCAAAAGTGCTTTATTTTTTAGATATTGTGTTTGTTAAAATGTTTTACATTAGGAATGTACCTGGAATTGTGTGTCAATGTTAGCTAAAAGCCCTCTTCAAGCTAAGATTCAGGTTTGAAATGCAGCACTTGTAAGGAACTATCTTTACAAGTGTAAAATGTGGCTCAATGGCTCTGTTGTGATTGAGTGAATTTGTAAACAGGAAGAGGAAGTTAAGAAAGGAAAGTTAGGAAATAAGCAATATAAAGGAAAGATATACAAATCATGCGTTACGTGGTTCAAGGCTGTGGTAGTTATACACATATACAAAAAAGAGTGCAAATACATTTTCACAAGATTTCCAGTTAATTCACACCTCGTCCAGAACTTAACCGTGGGAATCGGTAAGTAGAAGTGATTGATATCAATGTGCGAATCGAATACTGTATAAGAGTAATACAGTCATTTTAGATAAAAATAAATGACAGTGATTTCCAAAAGAGTGAATTACCTGGACCTGGCAACTTTCTAGTCTTGTGTTTTTACACACCGTTTCAACATGAATGGCAGTGAATGACGTTTAAAAATGTAGGCTGAGATCTAATAAAGTATACACTGTATACACTTATGTACACAACATTTGTTGAAGATAGGGGCATTCTTTGCTAATGTGCTAATGGCGAGAAGTCCAAATTAGACTGGTATGGTCCTTTAATGAACGGAGGGGGAATGTAGGGGGAATGTAGTTTGCATTTTTCAGACTATTCCATTGATTCTATTTAAAGACTGACAATCCTCCACTAGGCTTGACGCTGTTTCTACCTCTGTTTTTTCTGTGCATCCAAGGAGCCTCCATCAGTTGTGGGCTCCAGAGTTCTGCTGGCTGCTAGCGGCCAGGTTGTTGCTCACGTGGAGCCCTGGGTCTCTCTCCGGTGTTTCCG
Source organism: Notolepis coatsorum (assembly GCF_963971535.1). Lineage (NCBI taxonomy): Eukaryota > Metazoa > Chordata > Actinopteri > Aulopiformes > Paralepididae > Notolepis > Notolepis coatsorum. The sequence continues at coordinate 123,036,947 of NC_140171.1, forward strand.
AGGGTCTGGAGGGTTCCGCGGAGGAGCCGTCTGCCCCGGGAGCGGACTGAGCATGGACGGGACCGTCTGCTGTTCCCGGAGGGTGAGGGGCTGCATCCCCCTGCTGCTGAGCGCCAGGACCAATCCTCTGGTCGGGTACCAGGGGGCTGGTCAGACCCATGCTGGACAGGGCGTCTAGGGTACCATCTGGGTCCACCATTACGTCAATCACTATCAGATTGGGGACAGAATCAGAAATCGAGAGTGCAGAATGTACTTTTTTTTTGTTGCAAAAAGACATTTTAGTTTGGGTGAGTTGGGAGTTGAGAGACACAGTGATGAAATTAGTAAAATGGAGGAGTTGTGATTGTGGATCATTGAATTAGTATTACTTTACTGCATGGTTATTTATTTTAGGGTAAATTGGCAGATTGTCCTACTTAAACAAACAAACAAACAAACAAACAAACAAACAAACAAACAAACAAACAAGGAAGCATTTGATGCATACCGAGCAGTTGTCTCTCCACTCTCTTCAGGTCTTGAAGGATGGTGCAGACCTCCTGTTGAGAAATGTAAAAATTAAGGCTGTCAATTGTTTAAAATATTTAATCTGATTAATCGCAAATTAATCACATATTTTGTATCTGTTCTAAATCTACCTTAAAGTGATATTTTTCAAGTTTTAATACTCTTATCAACATGAGAGTTGACAAATGCTTGCTTTATGCAAAAAATGCATGTTTATTTATTGCCACAACGAGAAATACTGTCCAGAATCTTCAAGTAACTAAGATGTGCAAACTGCATTGTAATTTTATTTTAAAAGCCCAACAAAAGAGCAGATGGGAATACCAATTTACTAACTGTAACATTACATAGTAATGATTACTAACACAGTAGTGTGTTGAACTTTACACTTGAACTATTCATCCCCATTTTTTTGTTTAAGCAGCCATTTAACACAAAAGGATGACCCTCATGCATTGAAAATTGGCATAAAATTCGAAACAAACAAAATAACTTACAATAAAATTATAAGTTAAAACAATGAATAAAGTGTGCATGAAATAATAGGGGGAAGAAAAAGTTAGAAACTTGTTACATTCACCCACACAAGGGCTGAGGACTCACACCCCCTGCCCCCCCCCTCTCTCTGTCACACACACACCCTGTCCCAGATCTTTCTATTTTGCCCCTTCCTCATCTCTCTCACCCCCCCCCCCTCTCTCTCTCTCTCTCTCTCTCTCTCTCTCTCTCTCTCTCTCTCTCTCTCTCTCTCTCTCTCTCTCTCTCTCTCTCTCTCTCTCTCTCTCTCTCTCTCACTCTCTCTCTCTCTCTCTCTCACTCACTCACTCACTCACTCACACACACACACACACACACACACACACACACACACACACACACACACACACACACACACACACACACACACACACACACACACACACACACACACACATTTTAATACTTTATTTGGTTCCACAAATTATATTACATAAACAGGGAATCAAATGTATCGGGGCCAAGCAGCACTGAACACTTAAGGGTACACATAGCACCTCCTTCTCCACGTGGCTAAGCTGCCAATAATAGCTGAGACAGAGCAATATTTGTCAATTTGTTTGGCTTTTCTTTTAGACATTGCAGCAATTCTCTCTTTTGATATTTTTATTGGTTTTTTTAAAAGATTTTTCACATACAGTTACTTACATTACAAAACACACATTGGGACAGAAGGGGGGGGGGGGGGGTTACTCCAGTTCATCTATGCCGTCATTCCAGCAAAAACAGATCAAAAAGAAAAACAAGCAAAAAAAGGAAATCTAACCCAGACAGGCACTGCACAGTACTGCACTTGCCTCGAGCCCATT